>NC_061088.1:37276940-37294077 GCF_015104395.2 Macrobrachium nipponense | reverse complement strand
GGAGATTGGATGGTGTCTCTAGATCTCCAGGACGCCTACTTTCACGTCCCGATCCACCCTTCGTCGAAGAAGTACCTCCGTTTCATGACGGGGGGAAGGATCTTTCAGTTCAGAGCCTTGTGTTTCGGCCTGTCCACAGCTCCTCAGGTCTTCACAAGCCTGATGAGGAATGTGGCGAGATTTCTTCATCTCAAAGGAGTGAATGTCTCTATGTATCTAGATGACTGGCTCATCAGGGCCAGATCGGAGAGACAGTGCTTGGAGGACCTAAAGTTAACTCTGGATTTGACCAAGGCGTTGGGATTGCTGTGAACCTCGAGAAGTCTCAGCTGACCCCCAGACAAGACCTAGTCTCATCTGGGGATTCGGATGGATTCTCGGGGTTTCGAGTTTTCCTTCGCAAGAGAGAACCGCAAAAGGTTTGCGGATAATCTCTCTCTTCTTAGAGAAGCAACAAACGTCAGCAGAGGGAATGGTTGAGCCTTCTGGGGACGCTTTCCTCGCTGGAACAATTCTTCCCTCTAGGAAGACTTCATATCCGTCCACTTCAATTCTTCCTCAAGAAGTCTTGGAGCTGGAAAACCGGACAACTGTCGGACGTTTTTCCCATTCCAGTGGAGATAAAGGACACCTACAGTGGTGGTTGCTACCTCTGGAAGAGAACAAAGGGATCTCTCTAAGAACACAGAACCCGAGACCTATTGTTGTTCTCACCGACGCGTCGGAGACGGGTTGGGGAGCGACATTAGGCTCAGAGGAAGTGTCAGGCACCTGGGAACCAGCACAGGTGTCCTGGCACATAAACTGCAAAGAGCTCTTCGCCGTACATCTGGCCTTGAAGAGCCTAGAACCTCTGGTGACAAACAAGGTAGTGCAAGTAAACGTGGACAACACCACCGCACTTGCCTACATTCGGAAACAGGGAGGGACGCACTCCTCGTTCCTTTACGAGCTCACGAGAGACCTATTACTTTGGACGTCTCACAGGAACATCTCCCTGCTGACAAGGTTCGTACAGGGAGTAAGGAATGTGAGGGCGGACAGGCTCAGCAGGAGGAACCAGGTCCTCATACAGAATGGACTCTACACGAGGGAAGTGTGTCTCGATCTCTGGTCTCTGTGGGGAACTCCTCATGTGGATCTCTTCGCAACATTCATTTCAAGAAGGCTCCCAGTGTTTTGCTCGGTCGTGGAAGATCCAAGAGCAATTATGGTAGACGCCTTCCTGCTAAACTGGTCTCGAGTAGACGTTTATGCTTTTCCCCCATTCAAAATCCTGGGGTTAGTAATGAAAAAGTTTGTGGCGTCAAAAGAGACGAGGATGACGTTAATAGCCCCCTTTTGGCGGCGCCCAGGAATGGTTCACGGAGGTGGTAGAGTGGATCGTAGACTTTCCAAGATCCCTACCAAGAAGGACGGATCTTCTCAAACAACCACACTTCAAGAGGTAACCATCAAAACCTCCCCGCTCTCAGCTCTGACTGCCTTTCGACTATCGAAAGACTTGTCAGAGCGAGAGGCTTTTCCTCGCGAAGTGGCAAGCGCGATCGCGAGAGCTCGCAGAACCTCCACTACGAAAGTATACCAGTCGAAGTGGGAGTCTTTAGAAGGTGGTGTAGAGCCAAGAAGTTGTCCTCCTCCTCTACCTCTAAGCGGAAATTGCGGATTTCTTGCTATTCCTGAGAGTAAAATCTCATCTAGCCGTATCTACAATAAAGGGATACAGAAGTATGCTCTCGGCTGTATTCAGAAACAGAGGATTAGATCTGGCAAATAACAAAGATCTCCACGATCTCATAAGATCTTTGAGGACTTCAAAGTCTAAGGAACCAGTACCTCCGAACTGGAACTTGGACGTAGTCCTCAAATATCTGTCTTCGGATAGATTCGAGCCTCCGCATCTGGCATCATTTAGAGACATAACTAGACAAAATTGCCTATTCCTTTATCTTTAGCGACGGCAAAAAGAATTAGTGAGTTACAAGCTCTGCAGGATAAAGTAGGATTCAAGGGAGACTCGGCTATTTGCTCGTTTAAGACCTGTTTTTAGCGAAAAACGAGAATCCCACGAATCCCTGGCCTAGGTCATTCGAAGTCAAAGGAATGTCGAGTCTCGTAGGCAGAGAAGCAGAGAGGTCTCTATGCCCTGTTAGAGCTCTGAAGTTCTATCTTCAGAGGAAGCGTCAGTTGGGAGGCTCTAGACAAGGTCTTTGGTGCGCGGTAAAAGACCCCACAAGACTGATGTCCAAGAATGCTCTAGCGTCTTTGTAAGAAAAACGTCATTACGGACGCTCATAAGGTCTGTCCTGACGAACAATTACAACTACTGAGAGTAAAAGCTCATGAAGTAAGAGCGGTTGCGACGTCTCTCTCGTTTTATAAGAATATGTCGCTAAAAAACATTATAGATACGACATATTGGAGATGCAACTCAGTGTTTGCATCTCATTACTTGAAAGACGTGCGTGTGACGTATGAGAAGTGCTTTCTCTAGGTCCTATCGTATCGGCAGATACGATTCTGGGTACGGGAGCCGACACCAATCCTTAATATGTATATACTGTTCTTCTGTTGGATATGGTCGAGAATCTCTTCGAACAATGGAGGATTCAGGCTCGCACGGGCGGCCGTCTATGTTGTTCATAAGAGAATTCTTGTCATATCCAATTAGTTGAGTAAAATTTTTTTTTTGAAAATTATGTATGTGTGCGTAGTGGTTTTGAGTTACGGTTGTTGTGACGAGTTCGGGGATAACTCGTAACAATCCTTAGTTCTAACATATGGTTAGGATCAGGTGGTCGGGATTGGTTGTGTGCTCCTTCATAAGGTGTATTGTCATATAAGTGGATCAGCACCCATTGACAAAGTCCTTTTAGGCTCTGCTGAGTAAGTGGGTAAGACCCCATCGGCAGACCCGACAAGAACTCTTGGCCATAGATCACATATCTCGCTAAAGTTTCTTGAGGTGATGCAGACTACTGGGCAAACACCCACGAAGTCTACCACCTATCAGGTAGGAACCAAGGTGGTTTATTTATACCTACAACATATGTTGTTTACCTGTCTATTCCATATAGTAGCTGTCTCTTACCCTCCACCGAAGGGTGCCAATCAGCTATGTATATATCTGACAGGTAAGTTGATTGTATGAAAATGATATTGTTATGTTACAATAAAGTTTCATACATACTTACCTGGCAGATATATACAATTAAAGGCCCACCCCAGCCTCCCCGCAGGAGACAGGTGGAAGAGAGAAAATATGATAGAAAACGGGGATGGTCCTAGTCCTGCCGCCCAGGGCAGGCCGGTAGATCACCTGACCTACCTGTAGCGAGTGGCGCGAAATTTGAATTTCTGTCGGGGACGACGGAGTCTTAGCTATGTATATATCTGCCAGGTAAGTATGATGAAACTTTATTGTAACATAACAATATCATTTTTATTTGCTCTATCACAGTCCTCCAATTCGACTGGGTGGTATTTATAGTGTGGGGTTCCGGGTTGATCCTGCCTCCTTAGGAGTCCATCACTTTTCCTACTATGTGCGCCGTTTCTAGGATCACACTTTTGCATGAGTCCTAGAGCTACTTCAGCCTCTAGTTTTTCTAGATTCCTTTTCAGGGATCTTGGGATCGTGCCTAGTGCTCCTATGATTTTGGGTACAATTTCCACTGGCATATCCCATATCCTTCTTATTTCTATTTTCAGATCTTGATACTTATCCATTTTTTCCCTCTCTTTCTCTTCAACTCTGGTGTCCCATGGTATTGCGACATCAATGAGAGATACTTTCTTCTTGACTTTATCAATCAACGTCATGTCTGCTCTATATGCACGTATCACCCTATCTGTAATGTTATCATAGTCCCAGAGGATCTTTGCCTGATCGTTTTCTATCACTCCCTCAGGTTGGTGCTCGTACCACTTATTACTGCAAGGTAGCTGATGTTTCTTGCACAGGCTTCAGTGGAGGGCTTTTGCCACTGAATCATGCCTCTTTTTGTACTGGTTCTGTGCAAGTGTCAGGCATTTGCTTGCTATGTGGTTTATGGTTTCATTTTTTGTATTGCACTTCCTACATATGGGAGAGATGTTATTTCTGTCTATCGTATTTTTAACATATCTGGTTCTTAGGGCCTGATCTTGTGCCGCTGTTATCATTCCTTCAGTTTCCTTCTTTAGCTCTCCCCTCTGTAGCCATTGCCATGTGTCATCGCTGGCTAGTTCTTTAGTCTGTCTCATGTATTGTCCGTGCATTGTTTTGTTGTGCCAGTCCTCTGTTCTATTTGTCATTCTCCTGTCTCTGTATTTCTGGGTCTCGTCTACGTCACTTTTATTAGTCCTTCTTCCCAGCACTCTTTAGCCACTCGTCTTCACTGGTTTTCAGATATTACCCCAGTGCTCTGTTCTCGATGTTGACGCAGTCCTCTATACTTAGTAGTCCTCTCCCTCCTTCCTTTCGTGTTATGTATAGTCTGTCCGTATTTGCTCTGTAGTTGCTTTGTTGTATTGTCATATGTTTCCTGGTTTTCTGATCTATACTGCAGAGTTCTGCCTTCGTCCATTCGACTATTCCTGCGGCTGTATCTGATTACTGGCACTGCCCATGTGTTTTATGGCCTTTTATCATATTTCCGGCGTTAAGTTTGACTTGAGTATCGCCATTGAGTCTCTGCATATATACTTTCCTGATTGTGTCCTTCATCTCTTGGTGTTTTATATCCCCTCCTTCCATTATTCTCAGGTATTTGTATCCAGTCTCATCTATGTGTTTGATGTTGCTCCCATCTGGTAGCTTTATCCCTTCATTTCTTGTTACTTTGCCTTTTTGTATGTTGACTAAGGCGCATTTTTCCATTCCAAACTCCATCCTGATGTCCCCAGACACAATCCTTACAGTCTGGATTAGGGTATCTATTTCCTTGATGCTCTTACCATACAGCTTGATGTCGTCCATGAACATCAGATGGTAGATACTGTTGCCTCTTTTCTTGAGTTGGTATATTATTATTATTATCATTATTATTATTATTATTGTTATTATTATTATTATTATTATTATTATCATGAAAATATTAATAAACATATTATACATACGTGTACCATAAAAAATCTCTCATCTCAGTGAAAAGAGAGAGAGAGAGAGAGAGAGAGAGAGAGAGAGAGAGAGAGACGACGAGAGAGAGAGAGAGAGAGAGAGAGAGAGAGAGACCTGGAGTTCGAAAGAAAGATGCGTGAAGACTGGGATTTCCTTCGTTCTTACATAATTTTAAATTTATAAACTAAAATCTTACTAATTCACTGTAGTATTTCTTTATTGAAGTGATTGCTCTTTACATTAATATTAATATTTGAAAATTAGTAAATCATTTATCATACAAAAAACATACATCTCTGTAAGAGAGAGAGAGAGAGAGAATTATTAGTTATTATGTGATATCATTTAATCTTATTAAACTTACTAATACAGTATTGATCAATATTAATACTTTAAAATTAGTAACAAATCATTTTTGTATCCATAAAAATGTATTTAGGCATGAAAATAACATCAAAATACCACTAATTAGTGATTATTTATCGTCGGAAAATCCTGCGAATAGGCGAATTCACCGCAAATAATGGGTAGATATGGTCCAGAGAAAAATCCGCGAATACTGGGGGCCCACTGTACTTATGAATAATGGGTATTCCAATAAATTAATCAGTAGAGAAGTCTGCACAGCCCTGGAGAAATGGTACAGTAGTGAAAGCCTGTAGCCCTGCCCCAGGATAGTATTAAGCTGTATTACAAAGCCTTCATGAGTTTCCATTACCATGAAGAAGATTACAGTAGTCCCCCCATACTCACGAGGGATGCATACCAGACACCCCCCCCCCCCCCCGTGAATAGTTAGAACCCATAAATAGTTGGAACCCCTATTAAAATGCTTTAAACCTCCTATTTTGTTAGTTAAAACTCAAGAAAAAACCACTAAAAATGTTTATACTTGGTTTTTTTAATAGTTTTATCACAAAAATTGCATTTTATGATGAAATTGATAAAAAAAAAAACAGGAATTCGTAGATATTTCTCATAGAAAAATACCGCGAATAGGTGAATTTTTCATGAATAATGCGGGGAAATGTTTCAGAGAGAAATCCGCGAATGTGAGAGTCCGTGAATCCAGAGAATGTGATTACTGGGGGGTCCGTTGTATTACCATAAATGTAACCCTGATCAATGACACCAAGAAAATTTACTTAATCACATATTACCAGATTGTTCCTACACGATAAACAAACCCTCAGTCCTTTACATAAGGAATTACTTTCAGTGTAGGCTGGAATGCGGCCGTCAAATTCTTGAAGAAGGTGGTTAGGCAGTAACCACCGTCTGGTAGGCGGGTAGGCCCGCCTGCCAGGATGTAAACACTCCACTTTGCTTTCGGCTGTCTTCTGATGAAGGCGTATGTTTGTGAGCTCTTGCTGACTAGCCGTAAATACAATTTACCCGGTGGGATCTATTTTGTTAGTTTGAATGAATATGTATATACTGTGTTTGATATTAATAATTAAGTGACTTTAATCATTAATATACAAACCCACTTTTTGTGTTAAGGGTCGGTTGCTAGGGTGTGCCAACATCTTTTTTAGTACATATTTTCGCCCTTTAATGTCAGGACGAGACATGTAATCATCCGAAAATTATGCTTGCACTTTGGAAATTACCAAGGGGAACTTCAGAGGTTTGTCCTTTGTTTCTTCTGGTGCTTCCTCTTCTCTTTCTTCCTTTTGCTAGCTTATTGGACGAAGAAAGAGGAGGGGCCGTGTGGTGTTGGTGTTTGAGGGATCTCTTCTCATTTCAGAGGGTGGTGCCCTTGGTTGTGAGAGGAGTGTCCTTATTGTTTTAAATCATTATTTCCTTTCTTTTACAGGCTAACAGTGGTGATAGTTGATTACAGCAGTAGATGGTTGGATATCTCTTCATGTTGACTATCCTGACCTTGGAATTGTACCTATGACTTGTAGCATGCTGTGATATTGGTCCTTGAGTGTGTGTACTGTTCCCCTGCTGGAAGTCACATTCATTTGCTGTTGTTATCCTGGAATTTTCATCACTAGATAAGCCTTTGCCACTGCTCTGTGATTATTAACTCTGTTCCTGCTGGTAAACGTACCTCATCCTGTAGAAGAAGTCTTGCAGAGTTTGGAGAAGTCAAGGAGGAAGAGAGCTCTTCAAGTGTCATCATCTTCCTTCTCGGAATCGTCATATACGTATTTCTTCAACCTCCACCCCTTCGACTTCTAAGGCTCCCAGCCGAAGAAGGGGAAGGTAGTCTCCCCCCTAAGAAGTCTTGTCACGGGACTTCTAAGGCTACGGCCGCACTGAATCCGTCTCATGCATCCAACACTGCCAGAGCAGCCTCATACATCAATAAGCGTGTCCGTCATCTGCGTGTGTGACCCAACCAGACAAATGAGTGACGGTTACAAGATAGACAGTTCAGCAGCACTTGCCGTCATGAAGGGAGCGTGCGAATTTTTGTTCCATGACTCATTGCTGGCAAACAAATTAGAAGTGTTGAACAAGTTTTTTAATATTGTCAAATGTCGCCAAAAACGTTTGACTTAATTCATAAGGGCATTATATCTCAAATATTAAAATTTGATACCAATTACAGAAGATCAATATCAACGGTAGAGAAACTTGTAGTAACTCTGAGGTAAGGATTACTGATTTCAAAATTTGTAAAATTGCACTTTATTTATTCAATAAACAAATTCAGATGTGTAGATTGTGTGTGAAGTGAACACTAGATAACAGTATCATCTGAAACGAAATTATGTACATAAATCATCACATTTGATTTATATAAATCATCACATCTGAAACAAAGATATTTACATAAATCATCACATTTGATTTACATAAATCATCACATCTGAAACAAAGATATTTACATAAATCATCATATTTGATTTACATAAATCATCACATCTGAAACAAAGATATTTACATAAATCATCACATTTGATTTACATAAATCATCACATCTGAAACAAAGATATTTACATAAATCATCACATTTGATTATAACTCAAAGTTGGGCAGGTGGTTCAAATGCAGGTTGTTGTAGGTCTACCTCAAATGCGGAGACACACGTCCAACTGTGGCTAAAAACAGAATGTTTTGATCGTTGCATGTGCTGTCTGGTAATGCACCTGACGCCACGCATGTGCTGTGTGGGGCCACTCGTATTTGAATTATAGCAGTTGATTGAGATGCACAAAATGCTTAGCCGTGTTGGACGCATGAGACGGATTCGGTGGGGCCTTAACCTAAGGGTCTGCCTTCTCGAACTGAGGAGGCAGTTGGGTCTTCCACTGGCTCACCCATTCTTCGGGAACAGGGACTGTCAAGCTGTCCCTGCAGAAGTGCTAACTTTGGGTCACACTTCTGTTGCTAGTCCTAGAGGTTCTTCCCCTAAGACTAGTTCCGTGTCGGGCACTCATTCACAAGTTTCCCCGAGTACACGTAAATCTATGGATTCACGTGTATCTAGAGTCAGTGACGCCGATTCCGCTCACCATCACGACTCAGGCATGGAGTGGAAAAAAGGAGTGAATCGCTCAGGTGACTCATGCCTTGCCGATGATCACTCACGGAGATTGCTCAGTACCTAGGGTTAACATGACTTGCAGTGAGACCGGTAGGGAATTCCCCATTCAGTCCTGTTGAGAGGTTTCAGCCTCAACGAGGACTTGGATCCATCGGAGGACGGTACCGACTCTCTCCAGTCAGGTACACGCTCAACCCTGCCCAGACCATGGTTACGTTCAGGTGACCAACTGGTCTCAGTGGTGGCGAACATTTCTCCTGCCGTGCAAGAGTTTCGTAACCCTCCTCAGGAAAGCGTTTCTCCAGAACGATAACGCTTCCCTAGACTCGCGTTGCAGGCATCACCGCAGGTTGATGGCTGCCTGCGACTCGCTTCTCCTGCTAGTTCTAGCAGGGCAAGCGAGAGCATCCAATCTTCCTCACCTATTCCCCCTACTTCCTATGGTTACACCGGGAGGGGCGAGGTGAATAGGAGGGATCCTGCAGAGTGCTCTCCGTAGGATTCATCATCAGGGGACTACGTTCCTGGAAGGATCTTAGGGTCCCACGGGATGTACATCCACGTCGTTGAGTAAGGATCTTCTGTCAAATCTGGAGACTATGTTCTCCCAGGCATTTTTTGTCCTTTAGATGGATTTCAATTCACAGTCCCCTATGGGTTCTTGCTTTTTGAGAGCCTCGAGTATATATTCTGTTGAATTGTACTCACATTACAATCTTAAATGCTTACATTTAGGTCTGGTTTTTATGCCCGTTCCTCCCCAATTTCTACAGGAGTCAAGGAGGGCCCCCACCCTGATGATCATTTCATGAAATTTGAGGATCTCGCCGAGTGCTTAAATTCTTTGGAATTTCTAGCACTTGGAGGCTTTGACATCTTTTAATCCAGTACACCCTGTGGTACTGGAAATAACAGTGGCTGTTTTTATTAAAACAAAAATAGAAGGTAGTCAACTTCTGCTGGGTTCCTTCACACGTTGGCATTGTTGGAAATGAACGAGCTGATGAACTGGCTAAGTCAGGTACATAAAAAAATCCAGAAGTATAGTAATTTCTTGCTCAGACTCCATTTCTGAAATTAAAAAGACAGTAGAGTCAGTTTGGCAATTTTACTGGACAAAAGAGGGCAATAATAAAATAAAAGAACGTACTGATACAATCAACCCCTGCCTTTATATGTTAGAAGACCCACCAGTGCTATGCGTAGAGGATGGATGAACCAATCAAGAAAAACCAAGAGAGAAGTTGAAGATGAAAAAAGTGCCCTAAGATAAAATTTTCAGTTTGTTATATGCATTTTTTGTAACCCAAGTCAATTTTTGAAATGCAGTCCCTTAAGTCTTAAAAATGAGCTCTAGCATCAAAACTATTACGCTTAAAGTTTTCATATATTTTTCATTATATTCTACAACTCTTAAGCTATACAATGATATACAGTGGTACCTCGAGATACAAAATTAATCCGTTCCGAGGCGGCCTTCGTATCATGAGTTTTAGGTATCTTGGAACACATTTTACATGTAAAATGGCTAATCCGTTCCAAGCCCTCCAAAAACACCCCAGTAAATTATATTTCCAGGCCTAAAACACATGTTCTAGGGTTACGACACCGATCGACGGAAGAAACTAGAATCCAAAAAGGCAAAATACTGTACATACTTGAGTAATATTCAAACTGCATGTAATGTTCAAAAACCCTTCCCTTTTTTACTGCATATATTAGGACTTTAGCATATGTCCCTTGGCAATAAGCCTAGCCTATGTTAGCGGTTGCTACTGTAGCCTAGTCTTATGATTCTGACATCTAAACCTAAGAGCTAAAAGCTTAGAATATGCCAATAAAATGTATAAATAATCAGTATGTACTCATTTCAAATAATTATTAATTAATCATTAACTATAATACACAAACAAACAAAAAACAAACCTTCCAATCGATTGTTTACATTCAGCTCTTACCGTCTTACGAGTATTGAACAAGCGCCAAGCAATCATTTTTCCTAGCACACAGTAAGCCATAAATTGTCATTAGTATCTCTCTTCAACTAATGAAACTACCAAACAGTATAATACCATTTATTTCTATTCTTTATTCTATCTTTACCTAATGGAGATACCGAGTTACTGACAGCTATAATTAAACATACGTATACGTAACGTAATAATAAAACAGAAGAAGAATTCTAAAAAATACGTATTTGTTGGCAGTCTGATTTATTTTTTTTATTTTTATGATATCTAATTCACAATTTTTTTATTAAATGTATTGCATGTACTCATTTCAAATAATTATTAAGTAACCATTAACTATAATAAACAAACAAAAAAAAGCTTCCAAACGTCTGTTTACATCCAGCACTTACGAGTATCGAACGATCGATAAGCAATCTCTTTACACAGTAAAGCCATTAAATTTTCAATTAATCTGCTCTTCCAACTAACTGAAAACTAACCAAATCAAGTATAATAACCATTCATTTCTATTGCTTTATTTTTCCTTATCTTTACCTAATTTTTTTTTTATTAAATGTATTGCATGAATAAGTTTTTCAATTTACAGCATCCTT
This sequence comes from Macrobrachium nipponense, assembly GCF_015104395.2. Lineage (NCBI taxonomy): Eukaryota > Metazoa > Arthropoda > Malacostraca > Decapoda > Palaemonidae > Macrobrachium > Macrobrachium nipponense. Next base: position 37,282,905 of record NC_061088.1, on the reverse strand, counting down.
TTACCAATAGAATACTTAAAGCACAAGGGGTAGATGCTGACCAATAGGAGAGCAGGACCTTATGGGGTGACTAGCATCCCATGGAACCGAATGGGAGAGCGGGAGGATGGTGGCGAGTTTACTCAGTTGGCGGCGCGGGAGTTTTAAAATTGTTCTCGGTGGTCCGGACGAATCTCGGGACTTTACAGCAACAACCTTTCGTATCTTGAAAACTTTTCGTATGTAGAGCAGTAAAATATTTCGCATTGGCTTTCGTATCTCGAGTTTTTCGTAAGTAGAGCCTTTCGTATCTCGAGGTACTACTGTATATAACTTTATTTCTAAGCTGTTGGAAACATATGCAAACCGTCGAAGAAACACACCTACTAGAAGTCCTATTTTTACTTAACCCTTAAACGCCGAAGCGGTAAAAATCAAAACCTCTCCCGAATGCCGGGGCCGGTTTGGAGTGAGCGCGGAAGCGGAAAAAATAATTTTTTCAAAAAATCACAGCGCTCTTAGTTTTGAAGAATTAAGAGTTCATTTTTGGCTCCTTTTTTTGTCATTGCCTGAAGTTTAGTATGCAACCATCAGAAATGATAAAAATTATCATTATCATATATAAATAATGCGATATATGATAGCGCAAAAACAAAATTTCATATATAATTTTATTCAAATCGCGCTGTGCGCAAAACGGTTAAAGGTAACAAGTTACTTTTTTTTTCGTTGTAATGTAAACTAAATTGCGATCTTTTTGGTATATAACACATTGTAAAACGATAAAAGCAACACAGAGAAAATATTATCACAAAATGATGCATGAATTCCTAACTCGCGGACGTAAAAAAATGTTTTTTTTTAAATTCACCATAAATCTAAATACTGTTATAGAGACTTCGAATTTGTTTCAAGATGAAGTTAAATGATGGAATATTAGGATACTGCTAAGACTTGTTTTTAGCTTACAATTGCAGTTTTCGACCATTTCCGACGAGTTAAAAATGACCAAATGTCGAAATTTTTTTATACAATTTTTTTTATATGCAATTATTTCGGAAATTAGAAAAGCTACAACTTTCAAATATTTTTCCTTTTATTCTACATGAAATTGCGCACATTTTCATATATAAAACTCTATGAAATGCCTAATATGAAACGGAGCAAATTTTCCGAGAATGCGATGTACGCAATTCGGAGATTTATGGCGGAGAATCCACGCGCGGAGGGAAGGATAATGAGAAAAGCTACAACCTTCAATTATTTTCGTTGTATTCTACATGAAATTGCGCACATTTTCATATATAAACTTTATGTAACGGCTAATTTAAAATGGTGCAAACATTACCACAATCGCACGTATGATTTTTTCGGAAGAGTTACCGCGCGGACGTAAGGAAAATGTTATTTTTTTCATAAATTCACCATAAATCGAAATATTGAAGGTAAATGATTGAATATTACTAAAATATAAGAGTTTTAGCTTACAATTGCGTTTTCGACCATTTCGGTAGAGTCAAAATTGACCGAAGGTTGAAAATTTGTCACATCATTTTTTATATGAAAATATTTCAAAACTGATAAAAGCTACAACCATGGGTTGTTTTTAGTTGTATTGTGCATGTAATTGCGCACATTTCCATATATAAAACTCTATGTAACGGCTAATTTTAAAATGGTGCAAACATTACCACAATCACATGTATGATTTTTTTTTCGGAAGAGTTACCGCGCGGAGGACGTAAGGAAAAAAGTTTTTTCATAAATTCACCATAAATCAAAATATTGTGCTAGAGACTTCCAATTTGTTGCAAAATTAGGTAAATAGTTGAATATTACTACAATTTATAAGCGTTTTTAGCTTACAATTGCGTTTTTCGACCATTTCGGTAGAGTCAAAGTTGACCGAGGTTGAAATTTTGGCACTTATCGTTATTTATATGGAAATATTTCAAAAACTGATAAAAAAAAGCTACAATCATGACTATTTTTTTTGTATCTAAATGAAAATTGCGCACATTTTCATATATATACTTCATGTAACAGATAATTTAAAATGGTGCAAAAATTATGTCAAAGTGACGAAATAATTTTTGAGATGTGTGACTGATACTTTTTAGTGCGATAAGAAAGAAATTCGCGCTTGCGCGCCTGCGTAACGATTGTAAACAAAACAACGCCTTGATCTGTGAACTCCCAGCATCCCCCAAGGCACGTGATTCAAAAGTTTTCGGCTGGTAGGCCTATAAGTATTTTTCCGCGAAATTTTTAAAAAAACTTTTGTAAGTCGACGTATGGTACGTCCATTCGGCATACAGGGGACATTTTGACTCGACGTTTAATACGTCCATTCGGCGTTTAAGGGTTAATAGGCGAGCGAAAATTACACATAGCAAAAGACTTTTTAGACAGCTGTAGCTTTCACATTTTTTTGTACACTATATTGGTCATTCTGGCCTTGTTTTGTTGGCAAAAGATTGAATTTTGTCACATTGTCATCAAGTGTAAAAAGACGCCAGGAAATGACATAACTTGTTAATGCAGAACACAACAAATTTTATATCTTACAAATAGCACTCTAGCATCAAAACTATTACACTTACAGTTTCCATATATTTTTCATCATATTCTACAACTCTTTAGCTATACAATGATATATATAACTTTATTTCTAAGCCCTTAGAAACATATGGAAACCGGCGAAGAAACATACCTACTAGAAGTCATATTTTTATTTAGTAGGTGAGCGAAAATTATTCATACCAAAAAATTGTTTTAGTCAGCTGTAGCTTCCACATTATTTACGCTATATAGGTCATTCTGTCACAAACTGCTCGTAATTTATGAGGGCTAAGATTCTTTATCCCCGAGTATTTATCTAATAAACTTTTAAACAAGTTGGTGTCTTTTGTGTTTTTTTTTGGGCGAGAGGGGGCAACATAGCGTGAGGTTGTGGGTGATGGAAAGTTCAAACTACACACAACTTTACCCTTTGAAACCTTTTCCACGACTCCTTACAGCATTTTGAAATAACTGAAATGAACAATCTTTCATTAATAAATTCAGAAAATTTCAGTAAAATCAATACACAAGTAACGGAGCTAGAAGTGCGAATGTACCAAGATATCACAGGGCGACACAGCGATTTCAAAGTGTAAAAAGTAACTATGATTGTGGGAAAGATTGTTGGTGTGGGAGGGCTGGGGGCACTTAGCAAGCATGGCAAGGCTTTTTTTACATTCTCCCAGCAAGGGAACCTCGAGGTGCTAATTAATGATTTATAGCAACTTTTTACCTAACTGTATACGTCTGTGGACGTTTGGTATGTCCCATGGCGGTGAAGGGTGAGATTTTTGTGGACATACGGTACGTCCTTTGATGGTGAATGGGTTAATTGATTTTTTCTTTTGTAATTCCTTTTAATGATATGGCATCAATAACCTCGTCATTGCGACACCAATAAGAACTAACAAATCAATCAATCAATCCTTCTTGCTGTAGCTCCTTTCATATCCTCTTTCTTCCATCTTACTTTCAACCCCCCCCTAACAGTTGATTCATAGTGCAGCTGCGAGGTTTTCCTCTTGTTACACCTCTCAAACCTTTCATTGTTAATTTCCCTGTCAGCGCTGAATGATCTCATAGGTCCCAGTGCTTGGGGCTTTGGCCTGAATTCTTTATTCAATTCATATGGACACATATGGTGACAGTACTTACGTAGTAATATCTTTCGTTTCTAAATGTAATACAGTTTTTTTAGGCTGCTTATCAGATGCATCTGAGGGAGGTTATACATGTGACTTGCTGCTTTGCTTCCTCCATTAATCATAACCCTTCCAACCATGTTACTTCAGCAATATCCACTGCGCTGAGGAAATCATGCTCAGAATTTTATCATTGCTCTGGTTTAGAGAAATTCTGCTTTTTCTCTATCATAGCTGATAGCTATCATGTTGACTTCTTGCACAGGCCACTACTCAGGCAGAGATTCACCTTCACCCTCTTCAAAGTTTGCCAGGATCTTCATCATCAGAGGCAACACCCTAAAGTATGAAGGGTACCTGCCGTGATACCAGGAGACAGAGATTATCACTGTCACTGTTTCAAGTTAACATCTTCTTGTGATCTCTGACCCTTTATGCTGACTCCAGCTTCCCTTAGTTTGTCAGATACACAAAAGGCTCACACCATGCTGAAAGTGGACTTCAACTACTTAATGTACTAGGTTGTGCATTTTGAGTATTTAGTACTCTTGATATACATGGCCATACAAGGTGATATTTTTCTTTCTTGAAGTTCTCAACAGCGTTTTCAAGATTTTCAGGTCAGAGCAATCTCAAATACTAAAAAAAAAAAAAAAAAAAAAAAAAAAAAAAAAAATAGTTACCAAACTCTGGAGTGATTTCAGCAAAGATGCCAATGCCTACTGAGTGTTCAACCTGCTTTTGGCTACCAATATCTTGTACAATAACTCTGATGTAAGGCTTTAACATGAAGGGATGATGAACAGTCAAAGGTTATGACTGACTCATAGTTACCCCCTGACTCATAGTTACCCCCTCATTTCTACTGAGTCAGTAGCCAAGCATTCATGATGTAATATTTTCTCTCATGTTTCAGCACTACATTCATTCACCAGCATGAAAATATAAGTTTTGGATAGCATAAACTGAATATTGTTAATGTACTCATTCAAAGAGGAGGCTGAATAGCTGTTGAAGATTCTGTGGTTACTAGTCGCCGAGTATGAGGACTGTAATATAATTTAAATACTTTATTTTTTATATATATTTGAGATCTTTTTATTTTCTAATTTATTTATTGCATTTTCATGTTTGGTAGATATTCCATGTAAAAAATGGAATTTTCAGTTGCATTTTTTTCAAATAGTTTTTTGTTCAAACACCTTTTGATCAAGGTTGAGAAGGTGAATGCATGATAATTACCTGGAACATGTCTGCTCATCATGAAAAAATAAGATTAATATACAATTTTTCCGTTTTAGTGGCTTACATTGGAAAATACTAGTTATTAAGACAAAGCCTACTATACTCGATTTACAATAGTACATGACAATTTTGTTTGGAAACCTGGGCTGTGCATGTAATTTTCTTGTAAAAAGGAAAGAAAATGCACTATGTTAACTTTACAGAATTTTGTTTCCCTTGTTTATAGTAATATCTCTGAATCCAGTTCCCTTATCCTTAATCTATTCTTAGTTTATGACTTAAAGCACTAAACTTAAGAAATAAGTTGTACATATTTACTGTGCCATTAATTCTTATGGTGTTTGCTTTTACAGTATCATAACAGAGCTTTCAATCTTCTGGAAGAAGTGAAGAGAGGCATCCCTATTTATAATTCTTTAGATGTTGGACCTGATAAGTTCAAAAAGACCCACATCTCACTGGGTACCGACCGTAATTTGATTCCAAGGCTCTCGAATCTAAAGGTGTCTGTGAAAAATGCTCCTATCGAATCAGAGGTCAGTCAGTCAGTCAGTTTAAGTAAACATTTTTTTGTGTTATTTCCTCTACAACAGTTTTTCCTTTTGTCAGTTGTGCTTTTGTTCTTGCAATTGAAAACCTTTTTTCACTTTATCATATGAGTTTATCAAAAGCTTCATGTGTTCATAAATATTACAACAAACCTGTTATAGAGTATTTATTATTGCTGTTACACCTTATCAAAGCCAGTAGGTCATATATTAATAGAAACAAGTAAAGTGTGCAGTTATAGTTTGAAGGTGGATAGACATCATGTGATAAAGGTACTCCTTGTTTGATACAAATATAAATTTTCATAAATTTTTTTATTACAATACATATCAACTAGTAGATAACTACTACAACTCATGTGTATGTGTTCAGCAAATGAGAAAAATGAATATACTACAGTGGACCCTCTGTATTTGCGTACCAGACCCCCTGCAAGAAGTTAAAACATAACAAATACTTAGAACCTCCTCTGAAAATGCTTGTAACTG
>NC_061088.1:37217006-37276440 GCF_015104395.2 Macrobrachium nipponense | reverse complement strand
TGCTTGTAACTGCCTATCTTGAAAGTTCAAATACCAAATGTATACCTTTAATAACATCCTACTTCAAATACAGGCAGGAACTACAATGAAAACGACAAATAATAATGAACAAAGATGCTGGATAGGTACAGACCAGGATAAAACGGTCCCCTCAACTTGTTACTGCACCAGGTGAGTTGTTGAGGGCAAGGGTGCAACTTCTACCACTCAGCAGGGATCCCCTCCAGACCAGCACAGTCCTGGTCCTGGACCCAGCAACCACCAAGAAGAGGAACCAAAAGAAACCAAAGACATCGATGTGTTAAATGGTCTCTTGAGGAGAGAAAATCCTCCTCTTCTGCTTCACCTACTCAAGTATGAGGATTGGGGCAGATGTAAGCATCTAGTATTTGAGGAAAAAATAAAGGAAGCGTATTTACCAGCTGTAAAGGTTGCCGCCACCACAACAAGACTTTTAACATCAATAGTCTCACAGATTCCTAAATATCTCCCAGAAGAAGAAATAGAAAAGATAAAAAAAAGTTAAGAACATGGTAAAAACCAAATGCCCTATTGAGTAGCCTTTGGGACTGCCAAAGGACAATTGTGGTAATTACAGATCAAGTCCAGCAAGATCAACACTGTTGATGCCTCAGAGCACCCCAACCCCAAAGCAACAAGACGTGATAGGAGAGGCCAGGAAAGACAAGTGAGAATGACAACACCAGAGCCCTCGGGCTCCCCCTCCTCAAACCCTAGCATGGTCACAAAAGATCTAGGCAGCCCTGCAAGAAGAAATGGAAACCATACTACAGCCAGGCAACCAAGTAACATCCAAACAGAGCTTGACCCAGAACTAGCGGGAACTGGAAGAGGAACTGGCCAATAAAATTGAAGAGACTAAGCAATACCAATGGAAGACCATCCCAAGCTGATCAAACTTAAAGAAAATAAAGAACTCAAAGCGTGGGTGAAAAGTCAACATTGTGCTGGCTAGAATGGTCCCAGAAGGATTAAGTCTAAAGCCTATTTTATCAACTATGGAGCAGCATAGTACATACACAGTAAAATCATACCAGATTATAAAGAAAAGAGGAACCCAGCCAAAGAAAAGAAATATAGAGCCCAGCATGGAAAAAGAAACAACATAAAATAAACCAGTTAAGGGCAGAGATCTCTCAAATGCCAACTATATGAGAAATCAAATCAACTCACAAAATCTGCTCAAGAAAATAAGGAAAATAAAGAAAAAATACTGAATATGGGATGAACAAATGAGTGGATAACTGACAGAACACCAAGTCAGTATAAAGGCACTAGCTGCACAAATAAGAAACAAACAACAAAAGATAAAAGCAAAACAAATAAATAGGCAGTTTGGTGAAAATCCAAAGATTGTGTATAGAAACATGACGAAAGAAATAGTGGAGGTACAAACACCACCGAGCAAGGAAGACCTGGAGAGATTTTTGGTAGCCACTATTTGAAGACCCTAGACAACACCAGAGAATTCATGATTGACAATATTAGGCAAAAGAACAGACCAGAAGCAGCAAATGCAACCATAAGGTTCACTATAGAAAAAGTAACAAAGAAATAAAAGAATATAGTAATTTCAAAATGTCAGGAATAGACAACATCCCAATTTCTGGCTAAAAAAGATCACAGCACTACACCACACCTATGGGCAAGCCTTCTCAAGAATAGTAAGAGGAAAAGAATCACCTGAGGGGGTCACAACAGGAAATACCAACCTTCTCCCTGAGAGCTGAGACTGAGCTCCCTAACAATATAGGCCCATCTGCTGCCCACCAACAGCCTACAATGGCTCACAGGAGTAATACAGTGAGATCTATGAACACTAGATCAAGGCAAATATATGAAAGGAACAAAAGGGGTGCACAAGAAACAAACTAGGCACTCAAGATCAACTGCTAATAAACAAAACATATTAGAAGATTGTAAGAAAAGACAAAGTAATCTTAATATGGCTTGGATAGATTACAAGAAGGCATTTTGACAGCTTGCCCGCACACCTGGATACTCAAATGTCTTGAACTATATAACATCAATGAGGAAATAAGATCTTTTTGGAACAGAGATGAGTAAGTAGAAGACCACTCTCTTATCTAAAACACTCTGAGGGCCAGATAGTAATCCCAGTCATAAGATCCAAAGAGGAATATTCCAGGGTGACAGCCTTTCACCACTTTTATTCTGCTTGACCATAGATCTGCTTAGTAAAATCTTGAACAACATTAACACTGGCTATGACCTAAGCAAAAGCACGAGCAGGAAAAAGAATAAAAGAGTGAACCATCTGCTCTTCATGGATGACTTAAGTTGTATGCAAATTCAGAAGAAAAACTAAGAATTAGTTAAGGAGGACAGTCCACCAATTCTCAAATGATATCGGCATGGAATTTGTTTGTTTGGACAAGTGTGCCAAGAGTACAATAAGAGAGGGAAGAAAGTAACATCAGAAGGCATAAAGGTAGAGGAAGTCATGTTTGTTGAAGACCTTGGCAGAGGAGTCTGCATATAACTACTTGGGAATAGAAGAAAACACTGTATAGAAACACAATGAGAGAAAAGATAAAGGAAAGAATACATCAGCCCTTAAAGAGGATATGTAAGTTAAAATGACACCAAAGAACAAGATCAGTGCCATAAACCAGCTGGCGATACCAGTGGTGACATTTGGTTTTGGTACTGTAGACTGGCCACAAAGTGAGTTAGACAAGAAGGATATTAAAACCAGGAAGATTCTCACCCTACATAAAGTCACATACAGGCACTAGTGTATGGACAGAATATATACCTCCCTTGCAGAGAAGGTGGATTAGGCCTACAGAGCGCAATAGTGACTATAGGGGCAGTACTTAACAAGCTCTGAGGACGAAAAAACATCAAAAAGGTTGCCCAACACCATAATGAAGCCCTGAGCCAACAACAAACATCAATAACAAAAAAAGGCTAAGAACTTCACAGATTTGCTAGAAGACACAGAGGGTACTGAACAGACTCCAGCAACAAAGATAGCCAGGAAGACCAGGCAGAAATACAGTCATAGAGAGGAGAAAATTAGAATGGAAAGGTGGAAAAAATATGGAAGGGCTGGAAGATTTCAAGAAGAATTTGAAGGAAAAAAAGTTACATAGACAAAGGAGAGCCATTCAGATAGATAAGAAATGGAGATATAGGTTATGATGAAGAAAGGCTGATAATAGGAGCACAAGATGAAGGCCTCCTGACAGACAGCTTCAAGAAAAATGGCGGGCATATCAAGCAAATGACCATTGTAGGTTTTGTCATGCAGCAGTTGAGAATGCTAATCATCTGATATCAGCCATGCCCAGACCCTGCATGCAGATGGTCCACTACACAGCCTGCCACAATGAGAATTTGTAAAATATATACATTGGGAAATATGTAAAGAATATGGAATTGAAGTGAAAGAAAAAAGTGTGGGGGCATGAACCAGATCCATCACCTCCAATAGGGCTGTTACTATCTTCATTGACAAGGAAATTCCAACAGGAAGATATATAGAAGGAGGTGCTATAAGACCTTGATATTGTGATTTGGAACAAGGAGGAAAAATAGCAAGGATTATAGATGTGGACAGTATCCAGTGACTTTGGCCTCAATAGAGCTGAAAGGCGTAAAATAACAAAATACCAAGACCTGAAGAATGACCTGAAAGGGCAAAACAATGGGGGGGGAGGGCCCATGGGAAACTGAAGAAAATAGAAATAATACCTGGGTGTTAGGGGCAACAGGACTTATAAAGAAAAACTGAGGAAAAATCTTCATTGGCTATACCAAGTTGCCCAAGTATAAATAAAGGTGCAGATTGCTGCCCTCAAAGGAATGGTAAACACCTTGAAAAGAGCCCTCAGATATAAGACTAGTGGAATATAGAGGTGCAACCATAGACCCCAGGTTGGGGCCCATTGCACCCCTAATATAAATTGAAAAATTAAAAAAAACTAATATAACCAGAGAGCGGGAAAAGCTAGTCCCCGCTCATCAGCAGACTTGGTTAATAGCGATCCGGTTTTATAGCGCTTGTCTAGCACCATAAAATTGGCAATTTATGGCACCCTAATGCGCCGAGTTCTGGTTATCAGCACCATAAGGCACCGATAATAGAGTTATGACACCATAACTTACCAAACGGAGGCACCATTAACCAGATATCAGCGCCATAAATCTCCAAGTTCCTGTTAATGGCGGTTTTTGCTTATCTGCACCCCACCAAGAATGGAACCCCACCAATAACCAGGGTCTGCCTGTATACCTTAAATTACTATCCTATTACTGTTTTAAGCTTTGAGATTATATTATTAATATAATTTTATGGAGGAGTGATGTGTAGTGGTTGCATTTGACAACATTCCCAAGGGTCGCTTGTGAGAGAGAGTGGCTGGTTGTTTTGGTTGTCTCGTTAGGTTGTTTATGTTCATTGGAGGCAATAGGAAGGGTTTGGATGTTCTGTGTATTTGCTATATCATGTTTTGTGTTTATTTGTTGTTGTTAAGATAGTATAGGGAAGGTTTTGAGAGAGAGAGTGAGAGATCGTGAATGATGTATGGGCGGGTAATGAGTGAACTGCTTGTTTGGCGGGTGTGTTGGCTCATTGAGAAGCAGTGAGTCAGAGTCAGCTGTTGGAACGAGTGACGGGCAGTCAGAGATTCGAGAGCATTCAGTCAGAGCAGTCAGCCAAGAAGTATAGTTGTTGAGTTGAGAGTAATTTGTGGTGTTTGATGTTGTAGATTGTATTATAGTCTTGGTGATAGTTTGGTGTTTGTGTTAGTAATGTATCATGCTTTGTATGGTCTTGGTGCTTGTTTGTTTTGATTTTGTTTTTTAGTGTTGAGTGGGAGTTGATGATAGTGGTTTGTTGTTTGGTGTTTTGTTCGCTAGTAGCGGTGGAGTTGTTTTTCGACGGCCATATTACGCTGAAGGCACAGCTTTTCACCCAAATTGTGTTGTTTTGTATGGTGAGTACATGTGTTTTGAGAGATTTTTTTTTTTAGCTCATTTAACCAAACGTCCTGTAAGAAAAAAGTAACGGGAAAGTGTGGCTGAGGGAATTTTTAACAGCCAGAGTGACTAACGTAAATGTGGAGAGGTTTTGATCCTTTTTATTTTTAGCTTTGATTCTGCCAGAATTTCAAAGTCTTCTTAAACATTTTACCTTTAAAAATATAAATGTACAGCCAATAAAACAGAGAGAGAGAGAGAGCATCATATATCTGACCATCAAGACTGAAATTATGAAATATTTCTGAGAGAATAATACGTAATGAAGAGAAAGAGTCTAACTCCTTAGACTGAAATTATGCAATATTTCTGAGAGAGAATATGTAATGAAGAGAGAGAGAGACTGACTCCTTAGACTCCTTCTTCTCTGCCAATATGTATATCAACCTGTCATTTACTACCCTGCCTCCTTTCTCTGACTACAGTGGTCCCCCGTATTCGCGAGGATGAACCACCAAGGACACCCCCCCCCCCACCCCCCCCCCCCCCCCCTGTGAAATATAGAATCGCGAGTGTTTGGAACCCCTATAAAAATGCTAAAAACAGCCTATTTTGTTAGTTAAAACTCAAGAAAAACCACTACAAATTTTCAAACTCAAGAAAAACCACTACAAATTTTCATGATGCAATTGATAAAAAAAACAGGAATTTGTGGATATTTTTCATAGATAAATACTGCGAATGTGCGAATTTTCTGCGAATAATGCAGGGAAATGTTCCTGAGAGAAATCCACGAATGTGTGAGTCCGCGAATCCGGAGAACGCGAATACGGGCCGTCCACTCTAAATACATTTTTATGATATAAAAATGAATTACTAATTTTCAAATATTAATACTGATTAATACTGTATTAGTAAGTTTAATAAGATTAAATGATATCACATAATAAAAATGATAATTCTCTCTCTCTCTTACAGAGATGTATGTTTTTTGTATGATATAAATTATTTACTATTTTCATATATTAATATTAATGTAAACAGCAATAATATCAATTCATTAAAGAAAATACTACAGTGAATTAGTAAGATTTTAGTTTATAAATTTTAAAAAATTACGTAAGAATGAAGGAAATCCCAGTCTTCTCTCTAACTCCAGTACTAAAGCGGTCAAATATATCAAGTATTGTGACAGGAGGGGGAGGAGCTGGTGTGTTGTTGCCACCAAGTGTTCATGTAATATCTCTCTCTCTCTCTCTCTCTCTCTCTCTCTCTCTCTCTCTCTCTCTCTCTCTCTCTTTCACTGAGACACGAGAATTTTTATAGTACATGTACTATATGTTTATTATTACTTTCAAATGATAATATTAATATAACTGTAATTACAAAATTCATATTATGTGATAGTATTTTAAAGAAATACAATAATCTATCCATTTTGCTCTTTTAAATAAGGATATCTCTCTCTCTCTCTCTCTCTCTCTCTCTCTCTCTCTCTCTTCTCATCTCTCTCTCTCTCTCTCTCCTCTTTTGCCACAAGATATGTATGTCATTGTTGGGGTTACCTCCCTCCCTCTGTTTCGCTGGAAGCGTTAGAAGTATTTATTTTCTGAGAGAACAGAGAGATAAATTCTCTCTCTCTCTCTCTCTCTCTCTCTCTCTCTCTCTTTTACTGAGATGAAAGAATTTTTGTGGCACTAGTATGTAGTATCTTTATTGTTATTTTCAGTTGTTGATGATAATAATAATAAAACTGTAATTATAAAATTTGTATGGGTATTATTTTAAAGAGATAAAAATAACCTTTCCGTTTCACTTACATAAGGATAACTCCTCTCTCTTACTGAGATGAGAGAATTTTTGTGGTAGATGTGTGTTTATTAATATTTTCATAATAATAATAATAACATAACTGTAATTTCAAATGAAAAGTCTTCCCTTCATCTTTCTCTGTGTCCATTTCCCTACCTTCTCTCAACTCCAGAGACGCTTGTAGTTTGGGAAGCTGTCAAATATGTGAAATAAGGTGAGAGGGGAGGGGAACAGTGCCATATAATGGTCAACGATTTTAATGGTTTTTATGCAATTTCTCTCTCTCTCTCTCTCTCTCTCTCTCTCTCTCTCTCTCTCTCTCTCTCTCTCTCTCTCTCTCTCTCCCCCTCCCCCCCCCCCCTCTCTCTCTCCACTGGGATGAGATAATTTTTTTGGTACATGTATGTAATAAGTTTATTATTAATATTTTCCAATAATAATACTCTGATATGTGTAATAATAATACTATAGTGTAATTACAAAATTCTTATGTGAGTATTTTAAATACAATAATCTTTCCATTTCACTCTTGTAAATACTGTAAGGACAATCTCTCTCTCTCTCTCTCTCTCTCTCTCTCTCTCTCTCTCTCTCTCTCTCTCTCTCTCTCTCTCTCTCTCTGCTGCAAGTGTTAAAAGTATGTATGTATGTACTATACCTTTAAGGGTACAAATGCTTAGGATTACTTGTAAATTATTTTAATACAATCTCTAAGATTAATACAGTAATATGATAATAATTTAAGGTAAATTTGATGTAGAATGTTACATAAGGTATACATTTGGTGTTTCTATTTCTTCCTTCTTTTATCTCTCTCTCTCTCTCTCTCTCTCTCTCTCTCTCTCTCTCTCTCTCTCTCTCTCTCTCTCTCTCTCTCTCTCTCTCAGAATTGATAGACAGACAAACAGATACTTGTTCAGTCCTCTCTTTCTCTCTTCTCTGGAAAAGATATATGTATTTATAGGAGGAGAAGTGTTACCAATAGAAGTTCATTTCAATCTTTTGATATCGTAAAGAGTTATTCTCTCTCTCTCTCTCTCTCTCTCTCTCTCTCTCTCTCTCTCTCTTCTCTCTCTCTCTCTCTCTCTCTCTCTCTCTCTCTCTCTCTGTAATTGGCTGTTTATAAATTTCTAAAGGTAAAATGTTTCAAATGAGTTTGAAATTATATTAATAATACCAATTCAATGGTATATTTGATGTAGGATGATACTTTAGGTATACATTTGGTATTTGAACTTTCAAGATAGGCAGATATGAGCGTTTTTAGAGGAGAGTTCTAACTATTTGCAAGTTCGAGGTGTCTGGTACCCATCCCCCGCGAATACGGGGAACACTGTATTATGAATAAGGAATGAAATGTTATCAAGATTCAAGAATATTTATTAGTATCATCATCACTGTCTATTTCTTTAAATGACAGTATTTGTATATTGGACCTTCTTTTGAAAATAAAAAGGAACTATAAAATAAAGGTTAGCATAGCATAGTAACCTAACCTAGTAGAACCTGTTACCTGGTTGGGGGAGGTGAAGTAGGCATAGTAAAGGAAGAAAAACATATAGGTTAGCACGTTAACCTAACCTAATCTAGTACAATGTGTTGTTACCTGGCTGGGAGGGGGGTGGGGGGGGCAAAAGGAACATTTAACATATAGGTTAGAATACTAACCTAACCTAATAGAACGTGTTACCTGACTGGGAGCCTGAACCCCCCCCCCCCCTCCAAGGAAGACTAACATGCAGGTTACCTAACCCTTAAACGCCGACTGGACGTATTTTACGTCGACATTTTTTGTCTCTTGGGTACCGACTGGACGTATTTTACGTCAACATACAAAAGTTTTTTTTAAAATTCGCGGAAAAATACTTTTAGGTCTACCAGCTGAAAACTCTTGAATCACGCGCCTTGGGGGATGCTGGGAGTTCACGGATCAAGGTGTTGTTTTGGTTACAATCGTTACGCAGGCGCGCAAGCGCGAATTTCTTTCTTGCCGCACTAAAAAGTATCTGTGACACATCTCGGAAATTATTTAGTCACTTTGACATAATTTTTGTACCATTGTAAATTAGCCGTTACATGAAGTATTATATATGAAAATGTGCACATTTTTATGTAGAATACAACAATAAAATACTCATGCTTTTATCGGTTTTGAGATATTTTCATATAAATAACGATAATTGCACAAATTTCAACCTTTGGTCAACTTTGACTCTACCGAAATGGTCGAAAAATGCAATTGTAAGCTAAAATCTTATATTTTAGTAATATTCAATCATTTACCTTAATTTTGCAACTAATTGGAAGTCTCTAGCACAATATTTCGATTTATGGTGAATTTATGAAAAAACTTTTTCCTTACGTCCGCGCGGTAAACTCCCGAAAAAAAATCATTCATGCGATTGTGGTAATGTTTGCACCATTTTAAAATTAGCCGTTATATAAAGTTTTATATATGGAAATGTGCGAATTTCATGCCAATACAACCTAAAACTACACCCATGGTTGTAGCTTTTATCAGTTTTGAGATATTTTCATATAAATAACGATAATTGCCAAAATTTCAACCTTCGGTCAACTTTGACTCTACCGAAATGGTCAAAAAACGCAATTGTAAGCTAAAAACGCAACCTTATATTCTAGTAATAGTCAAGCATTTACCTTCATTTTGCAACAAATTGGAAGTCTCTAGCACAATATTTCGATTTATGGTGAATTTATGAAAAAAAAAAACATTTCTTTACGTCTGTGTGGTAACTCCTCCGAAAAAATCATACGTGCGATTGTGGTAATGTTTGCACCATTTTAAATTAGCCGTTTACATAAAGTTTTATATATGAAAATGTGCGCAATTTCATGTAGAATACAACTAAAAATAGTTGAAGGTTGTAGCTTTTCTCATTTTTGAAATATTTGCATATAAATCACAATAAATAGAAAAAAAAACCACGTTCGGTCAACTTTGACTCTACCGAAATGGTCGAAAAACGCAATTTTAAGCTAAAACTCTTACAGTCTAGTAATATTCAGTCATTTATCTTCATCTTGAAACAAATTCGAAGTCTCTAGCAAAATATTGTTTAGATTTATGGTGAATTTAAAAAAAAAATCTTTCCTTCCCTCCGCGCGCGGATTCTCCGCCACAAATCTCCGCCACAAATCTCCGAAATGCGTACGTACCATTCTCGGAATATTTGCTCCGTTTCATATTAGGCATTTCATAGAGTTTTATATATGAAAATGTGCGCAATTCCATGTAGAATAAAACGGAAAATATTTGAAGGTGTAGCTTTTCTTATTTACGAAATAATTGCATATAAAAAATATATATATATAAAAATTCGACATTTGGTCAACTTTAACTCGTCAGATATGGTCAAAAACTGCAATTGTAAGCTAATACTCTTACATTATAGTAATATTCAATCATTTGTCTTCATTTTGAAAGAAATTGGAAGTCTCTAGGACAATATTTAGATTATGGTGAATTTTTGAAAAAAATATTTGTTTACGTCCGCGCGTTACGAATTAATGCATTATTTTGTGATAATATTTTCTCTGTGTTGCTTTTATCGTTTTACAATGTGTTTAATACCAAAATGATCGCAATTTAGTGTAAATTACAACGAAATAAATAGTAACTTGTTACCTTTAACCGTTTTGCGCACAGCGCGATTTGAATACAATTATATATGAAATTTCGTTTTTGCGCTATCATATATCGCATTATCTATATATAATAATGATAATTTTTCATTTCTGATGGTTGCATACTAAACTTCAGCCAATGACAAAAAAAGGAGCCAAAAATGAACTCTTAATCTTCAAAACTAAGCGCGCTGTGATTTTTTGAACAAAATATTTTTTCCGCTTCCGCGCTCACTCTGAAACACCTCCGGCACACGGGAGACAATTTTTTTTTTTACCGCTTCGGCGTAAGAGGGCTAACTAACCTAACCTAGTACAATGTGTTACCCCTTAAAGGAACACTAACATATAATAGGTTAGCATACTAACCTAACCTAGTAGAGCGTGTTACCTGAACGGGGGCCGGAGCCTCCCCTGAACCCACCCCCCCATGAAGGAAACATAAAATAAAGGTTATTATACTATTGTGGCACATTTAACCTAGGACAGAGACCATCACAAAATACAGACAGTAATTTACCAAGACAGGAATGTTTGTAAGTGTATGAAATGAAATATAATATAAATGTAAATGTACTAATAATAAGGTAAAATTTCACAAGAAATTGTTATGGGCTAGCAGTGCATTCTAAAATGATGTACAAAACTAGACAGACATGAATAATAATGGAAAGAGAAGGGAGTGACTTTTGTAAATTGTAATGTTTGCAAATTGAAAAAATGAAATATAATATGAATATATAAATATACAAAACTAATAAGGTAAAATTTTAATAAAGAAATTGCATTGTAAAATGATGCAACTATTTCACTTACTTTAGGAGTCGGTGTTTGACACAAAAGCTCCCCTGTAACATGGCACATGCGAGGTAGCATTCATCATTGTAATAGTAGTAGTAGTAGTAGGTGGATTTTGCCTATGAAATGGCTACAATAGCCATTTATTTATCACTTATTTCTGCTTGCATTTCGCGTACCAAATATCGTAAATAAGAGGAAATAATACAATAACGCAGTAAAACTTTCCACAAAGTTTTTTCCCCACCTATAAACCCGTTTTCCCATTGGTCCCCATTACCGTAGGATAGAGTTGACGGTATAATTCTCCCAGTGGTGTACCCCACCCAAAACCCTGCATTCCCAATGGGTCCCCCTTACCGTAGGATAGAGTTCAAAGGTAAATTCTTGGTTAGTTACAGCCGACCCCCAAAAACTAAGGTTAAATTTTTAATATGCAACCAAAATACTATAGGAAAGTGCAATTTCCCAAGAAATACCCGCCGCATCTCGATTACATAGATTGACGATCAAAAGCACTAAAACTCTAGAAAAATCAATTTTCAAGGTAAAAGCAGTGTTGTCCTTAATACTTAAAAATATATTTATAACTTCATAGTGTATAATTTTCATTAAAATAGCATACCTTATTTAACACATTTAGCCTACATTTCCGAGTTAACCTAATAGTAAGACAATACAGTACTATACTTTTCTCAGAATCTGCACATTATTAACAGTGACTTCCATATCCTAAATTTGGTACTTTATTATTATGCTATTATTCTTACCTCTAGTATCATCTGATCTCATGGGTGACATATCGAATATGTAAATAACCAGTTGTATAAAAGAAATTATCAAACTGTCACATATAAGTCTTTCAAACATACTAAGAGTAAGGAATTCATGCATGCCAAATGTCTCATTGTTTTGATTAAAAGGTTTGACATGGTAGAGACTTCTCATTGGGAATATTTAAAAAAATATATTTATTTTCAAATTAATATAAAATACATTTGACCTTAAACATTTTCTTTTCATTACTAAGAATATTTTCATAAAAACAAAGGAGATGTGGCATAAGTTTTGCTTCTCTTGGCCACCATTAGGCAATATTTTTTTCATTTTATGGTTTTTTCTCTTCATGTTGCCGTCATAACTCCGAAATGTCGTAAAACGAGTACGTCATTAAATGAGGAGTACCTGTATATTAGAAATCTCCTTTATGGATTAATGCCTTCACTGTGACTTACTTGGTGCACTGTAGGTAATATTTGAAGCTCCTTTGGTGTTTCTTTGACTGCAGTTGCTATGTTTCTGTATGCCTTTCATCTGTTCTATTTACCTGCATCATACCTGGATGTGTACTTGAAATTTTTACTGGGCCACTATAAATGGTATTAGAGGTCATCTGTTCCATTCATTCTTTTCATCCGCTACTAAGTTTTCTGACTTCCAGTCTATGTAAAAACAAATTCCTCAGGTGAACCCCATGAGAATCTAGCAGCATTGACCAACAGAAAGGAATGGCGGCTTGGTCGGATTTTGGTCATACGTAAACAATGTGACAGTGCGTAAATGCATAACCACTTCTTCTTCTTGCGGTTTTGAGGTAGGTAAACTGGGTATTAGCATTCACTGAGGATAATAGAAAGTGCCCTCTTATCCTGAGTCCATTTATACTGTATCATGTGTTATAATGTTTATTATTACAACACAATATCTGGCCACAAGACCAGTCATGAGAATTCTTTGACATTAGTCTGGTCACCATGGAGCTCTGGATAGATCATGGAAAGGATACTCCTTGAGGACTCAACAGCGACAATGAAAAATAGGTTTTTCCTACATCAAAATCTGTTTATTTTTATTATCAGATAATGTAATTTTTAATGGGACCAAAAGTCACATTAAAAATTACATTATCTGATAATAAAAATAAACAGATTTTGATGTAGGAAAAACCTATTTTTCATTGTCGCTGTTGAGTCCTCAAGGAGTACCCTTTCCATGATCTATCCAGAGCTCCATGGTGACCAGACTAATGTCAAAGAATTCTCATGACTGGTCTTGTGGCCGGATATTGTGTTGTAATAATAAACATTATAACACATGATACAGTATAAATGGACTCAGGATAAGAGGGCACTTTCTATTATCCTCAGTGAATGCTAATACCCAGTTTACCTACCTCAAAACCGCAAGAAGAAGAAGTGGTTATGCATTTACGCACTGTCACATTGTTTACGTATGACCAAAATCCGACCAAGCCGCCATTCCTTTCTGTTGGTCAATGCTGGATAATCCCTCACCCAAACCCATGTCTTTTTGTCAGGGAAGTGGGAGGGTTTTGAGGACTCAACAGCGACTACCAAAAATAGGTTTTTCTTACGTTAAAACGTGTTTTTTGATAGTGTAGTCACTGTCTCGTTCTCAGGGAGCTTTTCATAGAAGTTTACAGGTGACAAAAAGCTCTTGGATTGTAATCATAACAACCCTAATTCCACATTCTAATAAATGAAGAATGAAATTCTCAGACCTAGACTAACAATCATAATCATAAGAATCGCCGACATGCGCTGGCTAAATATGCCAATGACTGCTTTTCATTCACAATAAATCATTGCCCTAGTCTAAACTAAAACAATATTTAACTGGAAACTAAAACTATGTACTTAGTTGAATCAATAAGCGAAGAAATGACTTCTCTGAGCTCTGGTTTCTTGACTGATCAGAAAGAGGAATGGCGTCTTGGCCGGATTTTTGTCGTATGTAAACAATATGACAGTGCATATGCACACAACCACTTCTTGCAGTTTTGACGTAGTAGGTAAACTGGTTATCAGTGTTTGCTAAGGATAATAGAAAGTGCCCTCTTGTCCTGAGTCCAATTATACTCTATCACATGTTATAATGTTTATCATTACCATGCAATACCTGGCCATAAGACCAGTTAAGGGAATTCTTTGACATTATTCTGGTCACCTTGGAGCTCTGGATAAACCATGGAAAGAGTGCTCCTTGATGACGAGACAGCAACTACGCTATAAAACACTTGGGTTTTCCTACTTTAGTTTTAACCACATTAAAAAAAAAATCATCCAGACCCATCATGATAGGTGTATAGAAATTTGATTCAATGGTCTGATTAAATTATCTCTATAAGTATGATGAAAATGATATACAGAAGTTTTGATGTTAACATCTTGCATGTTGTTTTTGTTATAAGATGTTCTGTTCACCATGTAAAGCGAACATTGGCACGCTTGGTTAAAAGATCCTGACAGTGCATGCTGGAATACATGTGAAAGCTCCTATTTATAATTACAACTATACGTAAATACAACCGTGGATCTTTTAACCATAAAAATGGGAGATTTTTATTCCTGTTTGCCTTAGATATTTTTTAAGATACCAGAGTGATGGTATTAAGCTTGTAACTTTTTTCAAATAAGTGGTATGTTTTTTCTCTGTTTCTCATTTTGGGATTAGAAGTACTGTATTTTTTATTCTACAACCTCTCGTCAGTTAGATAAGAATAAAAATGGCATAGGTACAACTACATTTTATTCTGTTGCAGAATCCTAAATTGCAAGACTTCAGATTTAGCGAGGTAGAGATGCAAGTAAGTTCGCCATCTGTTTTTCACTTGTACCTTGATCTTGTTGAGAAGCGTATTATCAAAGACCTTCCGCCCTGGTTATTAGCAATGAGATCTCGTGGTAGCACCCAAGTGAACTCACTTTATAGCTAGTTAGGTTTTAAGTGGATCAATTTTAATATTCAAAATAAGAATGAAATTTTATTTTATTAGGACACAAGTGTTGTCACTTATTTTTTTTATTATTGTAATTGGTGTACAGTATAAATTTCTTTTAGAATTTTTTTTTAGAATTTACTAGAAATTAAGTAGATATAAGATATGAGATGCATGACTTAAATGTCATTCTATTTTAACTTTTGGTTGGGGTTTTTTATTTTCCCTTGTATAATTACATAGTTCTTTTAAGTGAGTTTATATGATTACATAGTTCTTTTAAGTGAGTTTATATGATTACATAGTTCTTTTAAGTGAGTTTGTATGATTACTCAGTTCTTTTAATTCACTTTGTTTATGCTTTTATTTGTGTTAAGGGGATAAATATTTTAATTTTTATTTTAAAAGTTCATTACTATATCAGTGATAGGGTCACTGTTATTTTTGAGAAAATACTTGTTCTATGAAATAGCTTTGCATTTTTAAGTTGTAAAAGAAAGTATTTTTTGCTTCCCGCATATGAGAGGAACAATTTTAGGTCAGATTTTAAGTTATGAAGTGATGTTTTTATTAATTTTCTGTACACTGGTAAAGAATTATTTCTTAATTTAGACGTACCTGTCCATCCATAATAGGCCAAAAAATAATTTTTCATTTGATTTATTTGATCAAAGTATATTTTTTCCTTAAAAATACTTCATGCAAATTTAGAGAAATAATTTTTCTGTTTTCAATATTTTATTCTCTTAAATTTGTCTGTTGATGAGTTGAATTATGGTACTTGTCACACAAAAGGTTCAGTCTTTTGTTACCATTATGATGAAAATGTCACTTTCATTTATGCACAGAGAGTTGATCTCTTGTCCAAGGAGAAGTGTATAACTTTGAGAGCCAACTTTATGAAGTGCCTTTCTGCTCATTCATCACCAGCTTGAATGAATATTTTTGTAGTATTTTTGTCAGTTTCAGTAAAATATTAACAGTTTCAAAGCTGCATAAGTAGAGCAATGCAGCTTTAAGATAATGAACTAGGTAATGCATTTTCTGTACATATGATTAATGCTGAAAATTGCTGAAGCCAGTATATTGGAGCTACTTTTTTTACACTCCCAAAATATATTCATGTTTATTGTAAGAGTGGTTGTTTTCATAGTTAAATTTCTTAGTAATTTCTGAGATTTTGCCAAGTAGACTGTGTCAATTGCCAATTGCAAATTTTGTGTCGTTCATTCTTAAGGAGATAACTACAGGACTGATTCTAAGTGTTATATTTAGATAAATTTTTTGAAGGATTGTTATTTTTATTTGAAATTAAAATAAAATTTTACCGTACTGTTTTATTTTTTATACAATGGAAATATCATTTTGTTTTTATTTGTACAAGTTGTACTTCCTATGACAAGAAGAAAATAACATTGATAATTGGTTATTTCAATTATTAATAGATTTAACCAAACCTGTGAGATAACAGTCTTAAATTTTACAGGTCTGGCCAAGCAATTTTGGCCATGGATACAACTTTATACCATATTACTTAGTAGGTTCCAGTTTCATAAAAACTTAGTAATTGGATAGATAGAATAGTTCTTTTGAGTTATTTGTTCTCAGAACTGGATTTTGTGTTTGTTGAAATCAAGTCTGTAATTGAAAACATGTTTCATGAGTTTTGTTACATTTCACACTATAAATGGAACATGTCCATCCCTCAGATGGGCAGTGCACCAACTGAAGATGTATTTGTATCTGGAAAGAATATGTACTGATTCTAGCGAAAGAAGAAAAACCAGAGTCAAAAGTAAGAGGGCTTATTGATTCAGGAAAAAATCTTTCATTGAAGGCCACCATGGAAAACATTCACCCAAATATCACTGGTGAATAGTAATTCAAGAAAATATTCACTGCACCATAAAACTACAAAAAACAGTTTATTTGAGCAAATGAAAAAATTTCAGAAGTGGAAGTACAGGATCCAAAAAGTGTCTTGGAGGCATTTGCTGTGTTTAACTCAAGCAACTCATTGATTTTTGTGGATTTATAAGATTCAGAGTATGGAGAAAAGAAAAAAGTAATATGTTGCATTCCATCTGTAGGGGTATATGGCTTAAAAGAGCCACATAGACTACCATAAAAAACAGGTTTTGACATAGGAAAAGCCTGTTTTTAGTAGTTGCTGTCGAGTCCTCAAGGATTACCTTTTTTCCTTGGTCTATCCAGAGCTCCATGGTGACCAGACTTATGTCAAAGAATTCTCTTAACTGGTCTTGTGGCCGGATATTGTGTTGTAATGATAAACATTATAACACAAAGTGTAAGTGGACGCAGGATAAGAGGGCACTTTCTATTATCCTCAGTGAATGCTAATGCCTAATTTACCTATATCAAAACTGCAAGAAGAAGGAGTGGTTATGCACATACACACCGTCACATAGTTTACTTATGACCAAAATTCGACCAAGCCTTCATTCCTTTCTGTTGGTCAGTGTGGGATGATCCATTACCCAATTCCCATGTCTTTGTCCGTGAATTGGGAGGGTTTTGAGGACTCGACAGTGACTACCAAATTTTTTTTTTTTTTCTACGTCAAAACCTGTTTTGATAGTGTAGTTGTTGTCCCGTCCTCAAAGAGCTTTACAAAGAAATTGACAGGTGACGAAAAGCTCTTAAATTTTAATCCTGACAACCCAAAAAGCATTTTTTCTATGTGTGTGTGTGCAGAGTCAAGACACTAGTTTCAAGGCCCCATTCTTTATTCCAAATACTTTAGGTTTGGTAGCAAAGAACAAGAAACAAAGTGAACTCATGCTGGGTATGGTTGCAGCATTGTCAAACCTTCCCAGTGATAGTTAGCATGCCTGCCTGTTAGGAAGACCCTCGGTTTGCCACTGTAGCGCCTATGGGTCAAGACTATCCATGCCACCTACCAATATACAGTGTAGTCAAATTTGTTCAAGCTTGTGGCAAGTGTTGCTGGAGTGTTGGAAAAAACGGACCTTTTGGGATGTCTGCCGTTACCTCTAGATAAACCTTAAGTGCTTGAACTGGACAATGTTTTGTCTGCTAATTCTAGTTTACTTAGAATAGGTGATTTCCTTCTTAAAGGAATTCCATTCTTGGCCAGGAATGACAGGCCCAGAGGCAATAATAATTGATTGTCAGCTGTTTGCATGATGTATTGTCCCAGCCCAAGAGAGCCCAGTTTGCTAATGCAATCAAGAAGATTGCATATTGTAGTTGTGAGTTGTGGTTGTATTTGGGTCCACAGAATTGAGGGGCTGATCAAAGTCTAAGCACCTTGTTCAGGGACCAAATGATTGGAACCCTTCTAGTGCGGATTTTATAGTGAAAAGGACCACAGAAGGGAAGTGGCAACTTATATGCTAGAGTCAAATCATGAAATTATAAAACAATGGTTCCAGTAATGCCAACTTGTAATCCATGATTGTTGTAACTGCAAGCTGTAACTCTTCAAAGGGGTAAGAAATTTTGAAAGCGTTTTATAGAATTTTTGACTGGGCTCTCGGTGTGGATATAATGTAAACTATATCTTCCATATACTATACTGATTGCCAGACATATGAAGTCTGTAATTTTTGCACTAGGTACCAAGCAATATTGGGCGAGTTATTTTCACAGTCTAGATATTATTTAAGAAAATCCACCCGTGAAAGTCTTGGCTTAGAAAGGAGGATCCTGAAACAATTTTCCCTCCCTCTGACTGAGATAAAACGGCATGCAGTTTTGGAATTTATCTGTTTGCCTGTTGTTAAAATAATAGGAACCAATACTTGTTTGGCCAATTTGGGGCTATTAAGTAAGCTTTTCCTTAGTATGTTTGGAGTTGGTTCCACACCTTCAAAATCTGGAACAATGGAGGAGAAGGGTACTATATTGTCCTCCATTTGTTCCAGTCTGGTAGGAAGGCATCTCTTGCTGTTGCTTGCTTGGCAGTTTGTGATTCTCATGTGTGGTGAACAGGTCCACTTCCATTTGTGGAAGCATGTTAGATATTTTCTGAAAAAGAGTGGTTGTCTGACTCCACTCTGTTGAGGCTGTCATTTTCCTTGATAGGGAGTCTACTATTACATTGAGAGACTCCTCAAGTTGAATTGCTTGCCCCATCAATGGATGGCTAGCATCACTATATTGAGAGGAGATGAGTATCATCCTGACCTCTAATGTAGGACATTGCTGTCATGTCGTCCAGAACCAACCAAATGTCTCTTCTGGAGGCATGAGTTTTTTGAGAGACAAAAAGACAGCCATCAGCTCCAGGAAATTGATATGACAATTCCACAGAGTAGCTGAACACCTTCTTGCCACCTGACGATCCTCCCAACCAGTCAACAAGGCATCTCTGTGTATCGTCATTCATACAGACTGAGGAGTCAGGGTGACCTATATCACTAGAGATTCCTTTTGAGATTAAGGCCGAAGTATCTTTCTAACTTTTTTAATCTTTTGATAAGGTCGGTCTCGCATCTTGTTTGTTGTATGGAATAGCTAGAATTTGTTCACATTCGTATGTTGTAATCTGATTATTGTTTCTATTATTGATGCAAATTGCAATAAGCCTGTCATACATTGTAATTGACATTTGGAAACTCTGAGCTGTGCAAGGCACGTTTTGAGCTAATGCCTTATTTTGTTTTGAGTATGAGCCATAAAATGTATCCCAACACAGTCCCAACTACGGAAAGCATCTGCTGGGTGTAAGGTGGGATTTTGCCAATTTATCATAAAACCTTTTGACTGTAGTCAGTTGACCACTACTCTTAAGTTTTTCAAGCACTTTTCTTGTGGACCCCCAGGTTAACCAGTTATCTAGGTGGGCTAGTAGTTGTATTTCTGATTTCTTGAAGAACTGCCATTACTAACTTTGTAAAATCTTAGGGCAATGTTTAGCCCACAGGGCAGGACTTTGAATCTGTACATATCTTTTCCTATCCAGAGCCTTAGGAAGGGGCGGAAGGGAACAGTGACAGGGATGTGCCAGTATGCATCTTTCAGATCTATAGTTGTCTAAGTTCCATTTAGAACATTTGAACACACTCGGACAGCGTTTTATAACCTTTTTCGACCTCAGCACCCCTTTTGGTCAGGCCTAAGCAGTCCAGCACCCCCTACCATTGATTAAAACCTAGTTACTACAAGGATAAAGTAAAGACAATTGTGATACATCTTGATCATATATTTAGTTTATTCTCCAAAACAAAAAATGTGTACACTGTAGGTCTATCACAAAGCTTGTGATACTGACTTAATATGAAAGTGTGGAACGCTCGTACAAATCAAGTGTTTTATCACCATGCTGCAACATATCTGAAAATCAGGTTAAAGTTTATTGAATTTTAAAAATGCTTTAAGACTACATTTGCCCGAATGTATTCCTTCACTACAGAAACACTGATATTTTACTGCCACATATGTGACCTTCCCCAGCACCACCTGGGGGTGCTAGCACCCCAGGTTAAGAAACGCTGCACTAGGACAATGGTAGTTAATATGAAAATTTAGCAAACAATGTGCTTGTTCAATGAGATAGGTCTAGGATCACTTTGTTTGAAGGAATCCTTTTTGGGGACACTTAGAGAGACGTGCTTGATGGCAAATATCCTCATTTCTCATTGGCTCCCATTAACAGGACCTATCTGCATGTAAAATTCTAGAGAGGGTATTTTGTGTTTGGAAGAACCCCTTTACAGGAGGGGGAGGATTGAGACTTTTTCCACCCCAACCTGTTTAATGTTGTGTCCCCAAAGGTAAGACTTCAATTGCCTGTAGTGTCATTGAAGTCGACCCCCAACCTTACCATTTCTATTGGTACCCTCTTTCTCTACCTCTGCCCTTGATAGGCATTCCTTTTGTGTGGGAATTTGGTAAGTGATGATTATTGGACTGTAAAATTAAGATATGTTACGCAGTTTCTATACTCAGAATAATCGAGTGCACTGAGTTCGGATAACTCAAAACACTTTGCAGCCTAGCCTATACTGAAAAAATTCACTTGCCTTACCTTGAAAACAGAAAATGGATAACTCAGGACACTTTACACTTGGATAAAAGCTAATTCTTCTCACCCAAGCTGCAAAAGAAAGAATTAAAGCAGCTCAACCTGTCTTGGAACTCAAATAATATTAGTCGAGCCTAGCCTGATTTATAACAGAGAAGGACAATGTTTCAATGTTTCAAAATCAAACATAAATTAATTCATAAAGTAATAATACCATCAAAATCTTATTAAATAAACTAGTCTAGGAGAACATGAGTAGATTCATCCTAGCCTAGCTCGAAAACTTGGTTTGACTTACATGGGGGCATCAGTCCCCAGGCTTGTAAACAGATACAGTAAGCCTTATTCAATATAAATGGACTTTTAAGTCTTAATAATAATCACTCAACTAACCACTGCACAAAACTCAGCAGGGATAGAAATTGAATTATTTGATAAATCTAGGCTAACCTAAAGCTCGGGTATAGGTACCTTACCATACTCTTTGGTTGACCTAAAACTGGCCTACTAAGGTATAAAATTATTATCATAAATGATAAAGGAGGGCTTTAAAGTTCTCTTCACCTTAATGTTAGTAATTTACTCAAGCAAAAGGAATAATGGGGGAAAACGAGGCCCAACAGAAAAAAGAATAAATGAAAAATAATAATCACCAGTTACAATAAACCAATAAAAAAGAAAAGAAAAGAGAAACAAAATAATTTTAATGAAATTTTTGTTCGTAACGAACAATCCCAAACGGAATGCTCCTCAAACAGGTCCTTACAAAAAGGGTTATTATGGAATAATGAAGTTACATTGGGCAGTGACTAGTGAGAGCCCTCCAATATTTCCATTCACACTTTTATGTGCCACAGGGTTCTCATAAGACTTTTTATTTTACCACAACAGCAACAACTGTTCTGGAACAATTTGGAAACCTTTTGATGACAACTTCTAGCAAGGTGGTAGAAGTTGTAATACTAAAGAGGTGGATCCTAGTATGAAATTCTGCTGAGGCTGTCATCTCTGAGATTCTTCTGGTAGGGGTCATAAATTGCTGTGTAGCTATAAATAAAGGAGGCTTTTCTCCTTTTCCCCTTCAGAAGGGAGCTGTAGCGTTGCCCATTCCTTGGCGGAGTTTCCCGAAACTGGGATGACTGATGCAAGTGGTTTTAATTCGGCCATTGTTTTAATAACTACAAAATTCTGAAAATCTGTCTTGACAACATTAATAATTTAGAAAATGAAGGGACAGAAAGGCTGAACTCCTTGGTGAATAACTGGTCCTGATAAATGGTATCTTCTATAGCTTTTAATGGTATAGACACAGGTAAGAAGACTGTTTTTGTTAGTGGTCTTTCACATGTACAGCTTTGATCATAGTTTTCTCTCATTATTAAGATATTTACCTTAGGTTGAGAAAATGCGCACTTATGCAGCTAATCAAGGATGATTAGTATCATCAGAGATGAGTAATGGAGCCCTTATCATTTTTTTATTTTAAGCTTGTATTCAGAACTGACCAATTAGTGGTTTCCAGTCGGAATTCCAACACTAGAACTTATTTGGGCAGCATTTGTACCCCCTCTCACTTTTGGGTTGCAGGAAGAAGCACTTTTACATTTTGGAGTGTACTGGACTAACTTAAATTCCTTTTTGGAATCATGCATCATGTCCCTCATACATTGTTGTTCTGGGGCAAAGACGTTTTCTGATGTTATTCATAATTTCCTTATGGAATTGATTAAATGCCGCAAGCTGTATGCGTATCCCGTTGGAGAAGCTTGCACATTTTGACTGAGCTTCAACAACTGAACTGTAACTGCCTGTTACCAAAGAGGCAGAAGTCCTGGGTAAGTTACAATACCCTACTGAAAATATAGTAAATTTCAGTTGGAGTCAGATGGATCCTAGTCTCCCTTTTGGGAGAAATATCCTCCTCAGCAGTGATAGCTGCAAAGGGGGATAGAATTCCTTCTAGAAGGTGTCACCCATGGCTAACTGAAATTTCTGTCCCTGATCCGTCTGGGCTCAGCAGGGTCGTTTCAGTGGCAATGGCCACTTCATATCCCATAGTAGAATGCCTCCGTGTAAAAATTCCTCTACTTTCTCTGCAGGGTTTACCTAGGAGTTAGTGGGAACTGATGTTAGTAGGTTTTTGCCAAAACATAAAACACCTGGAAGGTACTGGGGATTGATGTTGCTGGGTTTTGACCCAAACATAAATCTTGATCTGAGAAAAAAGGGTTACATTGCATAATCCAGATCAAATATAAAGACTATATAAAACAGAAAGTTACTTACATGTAAACTCATAGTTATGCTAACATCTTTTGTCTAACCCAAATTTTTCATATCTAGCCCTAGTCTATTTGGTCTAATATATAAAACAGTAACTTTCTAATGTAAAACTCACCGATGTGAAATTTTATAGTTAGGCTGTCACCTAATATAGGTTATTGTCTAATCCTGATTAATTAATTTACCTTTAAAGGTATGGGATTACCCAGGTGTAATTTGTAGCCATCAAGATAGGCTACTACCTCATAGCCCATTTGGTCTATGAACTGTTTTTGATGTTCTATATAAAACAGTAACTTACTAATTTGAAACTTTATACTATAGTACTAGGCTATCACCTAGTATAGGTTACAGGCAGCCCACTGTTATTGGCAGGGGTTTCGTTCTCGGCAGGGTGCTGATAAGCGAAAACCGCCATTAACCAGAACTCTGTGAATTATGGCGCCAATAACTGGTTAATGATGCCTGTTAGGAATGGTATGGTGCCATAACTCTATTATTGGCACCTTATGGCACCGATAACCGAAACTTGGCCTGTTATGTTGCCATAAATCACCTGATCGCCATTAACCGAGTCCGTTGATAATTGGGGACTGCCTGTATTGTCTAATCCTGATTAATTAATGTTTTTAGTCTCCTAGAGCTAGGCTAGCCTATCACCTAGCCTAGGTTATTGTCTAATTTGTCTAGATTATTTAATTCCCTTTTAAGGGTAGGCACATGATAGTCTATAGTATTAAGATAACGCTTATGTATAAAGGCTATATAAAAGGGAGAAATGTCTGTAGCCTTTTATCAAATCTTAAGGCGTTTGGTGTAAACTTAGGCTACTGCCTAGGCCCTTAGCCCAACAAACAGGATATGTCCTTAATTCAGGCTACTATCAAATCCAGGTTATTTTTGTTCACCCTTGAGGATATATGATCCTTGGTTATAGACTATAGACAATATTACAGTCTGGCTAACATTTTCTCTCTAAATTGATGTAGATTGTTGGCCACTGCCTGGTAGGCATTTGCTGACATCTTTACCTGAAAGGATTATCTATATCAATAATAACTGAAACATTTCTTTAGATAAAACTTCTAAATAGAATTATAAATAATTTTTGCTTCTACAAATAGCTAACAATCAAAATAGATTTATAAATATTTTTTGCCTACAAATAGCTAACAATCACAAAATGTAAGAAGCCCCAATGTATACTGGCAAAAAAGCTGGTTTAGGGCTTTTTAAGCACAATAAAATCATTGTTCCACAATCTAAACTAAAAAATTGAACTATGTGCTTCTAAAAAAACTTCCACTTTTACAGTGATTTTTCATACAAATAAAATCTTTAATTCCAGGCATCCAAGTTGGATTAGTGGTTTACATGCTCATCTACCAGTTCGGTAGTTCTGAGTTTGATTCCCTGCTCTGCCAACGTGGAATCAGAGGAATTTGTTTCTGGTGATTAGAAATTAATTTCTCTATATAATGTGGTTCGGATCCCACAATAAGCTGTAGGTCCCATTGCTAGCTAACCAATTAGTTCCCTGCCACATAAAAATATCTAATCCTTTGGGCCAGACCTAGGAGAGCTATTAATCAGCTCAGTGGTCTGGTTAAACTAAGATATACCTAATTCCAGGCATTCAACAAGGATGTTGGGACTTAGTAAAGAAATCATAGATGTCATTATACCCATGGAAGTATGGAACTATTTTCTGAGGATGGAGAGAGTGCTATGTCATTTATGTGTAAGACATATTTTTCTGATTCATGTACATATATATGATGGTTGGTGATCTCTAGCTTATTTGTGAAGATTTTATGAAATCTACTGTGAAGCTTATGCTGTTTACATGCCCCAGTCATAGGGATCTTATACATATATACTAACCTGTCACCCTCATGCAATGAGGGTGACAGGTTCTTCCTTGTTGAGGCATTATTAGAATTATTGCAGATGCTGGTCGTTTTTAAAGATTTAATTCTTAATGATTTTTGCATATTTTCTTTTAGTTTTAGATTAATTACTGTAATTTGCTTTCAGCGAATGATATCAATGCCCTTTCTTTGATGTCATGTGCCACTGAACATCTAAGTCATATATATAAAAGGAATTAGATGTTATGAAACTTGTATCTTCCCAAAAATAATTAAAAAAAACTTGTAACTATAACAAAAGTGAAACCGGTCTTTCTGTGAATCTCAGTGATAAAAAATGTAGCAAAATACAGTTACAGAAACGTCACCACCAATAATTAAAGAAATAGTAGAATTCTTTACAAACAGGTCTGATGGCCAAGCACTCTGCTCAAGTTGGGGGTCTTGCATGGTGCAAGGAACAACTGATTCATGTTATGGGGTAATTTTGGACCCCATAGGTCCAACCATATTCTCAAGATTAGTTCCCCCTCAACCTGGAACCACCTTGACATGGTGAGGGGGCTCTTGAAACCCAGGAATTTGTTCCTGGGTTTGAGTCCAAGAGTCCCATATATCATAATAATATTTCTTTGGATTAATGTTTGTGGGATTTTCTGCTTTTGCAAAATTTACTGGACCTGATAAATAAGGAAAGATGTCATAACTGGGATTGGGTTTATATGCGAAGCTAGATTGTGGAAACTGTGGTAGGACCATCAACTACTTGATAATGTTCAGACCTAAGGGATATCAATTCATTATCTCAAGGGTGGAACTATTCTTCAGGGCTGGACCATGGATTCCAGGGGGGTCTGGTTCTGGAGATAGGACTGCATTCTATCCGGTTTGCCCATAACGTAATTAGGGTGGGGATGATTGGATTCTTGTAGTACTCTCAGTCCTACCAAGCGGGTTAGCTTACACTTGGGCCACACTAAGTTAGTTGTGCCATCCCCTGTGGAGTAGGGTAGGGATGTGGACATTTGGAAGTCAATTCTCACTTGTGCCATATGTGGAAGAATAAATTCCATTAAAGGCTGATGATATTTTTTTTTTTGAGATTTTCAGGTATTTTTTTTAACTCTCTCTAATCTTTATGGAAAATGTAAATAAAGATTTGAGTACCCCTGGGCCCTCTGATGGTACAGCCGCGGCACAGTTGACTGCTGGAACCCCCTCCTCTAACCACCCTTGTGTAGGTGTAGATGACACTAGCACATCAAAGAACCACCATCCTGCTTCAAGTGAAGTATCAGATCACCCGTCAGGGTTCAATAACATTAAAATTGAAAAAAGTAAAAACCACTTGGTAGATTCCAAAGTTGTAACATTGGAACCATACATAGTAAAAGATGACACTGAATCGGAGGTGAATAACCCTCCCAACCCCCCAACACAGGCATCACGCACAAAGCAAGCCCCAAAACGGAAAAGAAACTTTCAACTGGACCCTACGCTGGTGCATTTTGACCACCTTTTGGATCAGAGTACTGGTCAAAATTTCTGATCCTAAAAGCAGAACATAAAGTTCTAACTACTATAGTTAAAAACAAATTACTGAACCTGTGTCCATCCCAAGAAATGAACTGCAGATATACCAAAACTAATGATTGGTTACTAGAAGTAACCACTAAAAAACTATCCACTGCCTTTTTGAACATAAAATAAATGAATGGCGTAAAAGTAACAATGACAAGCCATGAAATGTTAAATTATGTACACACTCAAACTAGTGGTGGCAGAGTTTCATAATTTTTTGTTCACTGGTTTGATGCACGATTCATGCCTTATTAATCTGTTTTTCTTTCAAAGATGGAAGAAATCTTATGTAATGACATTAAAAACAGTCACTGATATCTTTAGAACATCATGTTATGTTATTGTATGTGATTGTTATCGAACATCATGTTATGTTATTGCATAAAACTATTTTCTATAGTATAGCAAAATTGATGTGAACGAAACAAATTAATAAAAAAACATCATAGCACAACCACTGATATACATTACCAAATAGATAGGAGACACCTATCACAAGTAGTATCGCATTAACATATAGTCCTTAAATCATCATTTCAATATCAAGTTGAAGGTAGTTGAACGATTTCATTTGTTACATTTTACAGAGAACATTGAAAACTCACAAAATGCTATCAAATTTGAAACAAAAAGAAAAAAAATGATAATAGTGTGAACCATGCGACCCCACTCTTGCTTTTGATGTCACTATGTGTGGGAATCTAAAGTAAATGTGTCATTTATCAGTCTGAGAAACATCCCTTGCTGTGCAAGAGAATTATTGCACTGCATTCGGTGCAAGTTTTAGAGAGACATCAAGAAAGCTTAATATACGGGAGAGAATCATACATAGATGAATCAAATTGTTTAGAGAACGGCAAAGTTTAGAACATGGGCCTAGAGGTGGAACTCCTCGAAACACCACTAGAGAGCGAGACAATACAGTAGTGTAAATGTTGCTGAGCAACATTCATTTATGAATTTTGAATTCAAACGCCTCATCATGATATTGCTGAACCAGGAATCATGACTAGATCTATGCCTATGACTGGTGTCTGATGAATAGTTTAGATGGAGAGGAAGAGATTTTTAAAAATACACTTGAAATTTGATAGGTGTCTAATGAATAAGCAAACTTACCTTTGATGGATGAGAGATTCAGTTAGGCTTACTCTTTTTTGTTTTGTTTTTTATCGCTGCCCAGTGAATACGACCTTACAGACCTTACATCTTGTTCGGATTGCCCCGGGTCCCTCAGTGTGAGGCACCTCTAATGTCTATCAGAGAGTTGCTAGTACATCTTCTGGTATATTTTGCATCTTCCAATCTTGGATGGTCTGGGATGCAGCTTAGATATTTATCGAGCTTATTCTTAAACACATCTACGCTCACTCCTGATATATTCCTCAAATGAGCTGGCATCGCATTGAATAGACGCTGCATTATCGATGCTGGTGCGTAGTGGATTAATGTCCTGTGTGTTCTCCTTATTTTTCCTGGTATAGTTTTGGGCACTATTAATCTACCTCTGCTTGCTCTTTTTGATATTTTTAGCTCCATGATGTTTTCGGCTACTCCTTCTATCTGTTTCCATGCCTGAATTATCATGTAGCGTTCTCTTCTCCTTTCTAGACTATATAATTTTAAGGTTTGTAGTCCTTCCCAGTAGTCAAGATCCTTAACTTCTTCTATTCTAGCTGTAAAGGACCTTTGTACACTCTCTATTTGTGCAATATCCTTTTGATAGTGTGGTTACCATATCATATTGCAGCATTCAAGTGGACTACGAACATGTTTTATAAAGCATAATCATGTGTTCAGCTTTTCTTGTTTTGAAGTGCTGTAATAACATTCCCATTTTTGCTTTACATTTTGCCAGTAGAATTGCTATTTGATCATTGCATAACATGTTCCTATTCATCATCACACCAAGGTCTTTAACTGCTTCCTTATTTGTGATTGTCTCATTGTTAGGTCCCCTATATGCATATAGCTTTCCTTCTCTGTCTCCATAATTTATTGATTCAAATTTATCAGAGTTAAATACCATCCTATTTACCTCTGCCCAATCATATACTTTGTTAAGGTCTCTTTGTAGCGTGTTCCTATCTTCATCACAAGTAATTTCTTTACTTATTCTTGTGTCATCGGCAAAACTACTCACTACCAAATCCTTATCATTACTTTCTATGTCTGCAATCATAATAACAAACATTAATGCAGCTAACACCGTACCTTGTGGCACACCGGATATTACCTTAGCTTCATCCGATTTCTCATTGTTTGCAATAACTATCTGTTTTCTGTTGTATACAAATTCTTTTAACCA
This sequence comes from Macrobrachium nipponense, assembly GCF_015104395.2. Taxonomy (NCBI): domain Eukaryota; kingdom Metazoa; phylum Arthropoda; class Malacostraca; order Decapoda; family Palaemonidae; genus Macrobrachium; species Macrobrachium nipponense. The sequence goes on along the minus strand of NC_061088.1, from coordinate 37,247,422 downwards.
TCTTCCTATTTTATCCACTATATTATGTTTTCTAATTTTCTTCGCTAATATATTATGATCTACCTTGTCAAAAGCATTTGCAAAGTCTAGATAAACCACATCTGTTTCATTTCCGCTTTTCATATTTTTGTATATGTTCTCATGGTGGACTAACAGTTGGGTTTGTGTACTTTTTCTGGATACGAAACCATGTTGTCCTATATTAAACAAATTATTTTTTATTAAATGTTTCATAATATTTTTCTTCATTACCCTTTCATACACTTTCATAATATGTGATGTTAGACTCACAGGCCTATAATTACTTGCCTTTTATTTGATCCACTTTTGAAAGTAAGGGTAATATATGCTAATTTGTGCTCATCATAAATCTTGCCTGTATCTATACTTTGTCTTAATAATATTGCAAGTGGCTTTGCGATAGAACGAACTACTTTCTTTAACAAGATAGCTGGGACACCATCAGGCCCTGCTGCAGCTCCATTTTTAATTTCATTAATAGCCTGCACAATATCAGCTTCATTGATATCTATGTCTGCTAAATATTCACTATTTTCATCCGTTACTTCTATATCATTATCTTCATTATCAATTTTAGGGGTGAATTCTCTCTTATATCGTTCTGCCAATATGTTGCATATTTCCTTTTTTTCATTCGTTAATCTCCCTTCAATTTTTAGAGGGCATATTTCTATTCTTCTTTTATTCATCTTTTTTTGCATACGAGTATAATAGTTTGGGGTTTTGCTTGATATTTACTAGGGTTTTTTCTTCCAAGTCCCGTTTTTCATTTTCTTTTTATTGTATAATCTTTTGTTCTGCATTTTCTATCTTACTCTTTAGTTTGATCACTTTCCATGCATTTTTTTCTTTTGCAAGACCTTTTTTCCACTTTCTGATTTTCTGGAACAAGATCCTTCTGTCTCTTGGTATGCATGACTGATGTTTACTTTTCTTCTTCGGTATATATTTATCCACTATTTTCTCTAATATTTTATATAATATCTCCGTATTTACCATTATATCATCACTTACAAAAATGTTATCCCAATCTTTGTTTAATTCTTCATTTATTTCTGACCATTTTATATTTTTACAGTAGAAGTTGTATTTTCCATATCCTTCCCACTTTTTCATTTCTTGCTTATCTCTGTTTTCACTTGCTTTGGAATGGACTGTTAATTCTATGACATTATGGTCTGAAATACTCGCATTGTAAACTATTATTTCTTTAACATAATTCACCTCATTCACAAATACTAGGTCTAAAGTATTTTCCTTTCTTGTTGGCAGGTGATTTATTTGTTGAATGTTGTATTCTAGTAGCATATCTAATAGCTTTTCGAATTGCCTCTTTTCTTCTGCACTACTATTACTCTTTTTTATATGTATAAATACAACCACAATCTCCTATTCGTTCTTTCCAGTCTACGAAAGGAAAGTTAAAGTCTCCGGATAGGGGAATAATCCAGTCCTTGTGATTTCTACATATATCATCCAATTTTTCTATTATTGTGTCAAACTCTTTAGTATTAGGGGGTCTATATATTACTATGTTCATTAATTTTTCAGATTCAAATTCTACCGCTATTAGTTCACATTCTGAGTTACTATATTTCTCATATATTTTTCCTTGTTTTATGTCTTTCCCATATATCGCGTTCCCCCTTGATTCCTATTTTTTCTATGTGATCTATAAGTTTGGAACCCTTTTATTTGATCGTCATTCCCAGTCTCTTGGGAATACCAGGTTTCACTTATATTCATTATATCTATTTTCTTTTCAATTTGGGTTAGTTCTTCTAAGTACTCTATTTTTCTTTTTGAGTTACTCGTAACTAAACCCTGCACATTCATCACTATGATGGTTTGCGTGTTTTCTCCTTCATTTAATATGGGTAATAATAAGGATTTTACTACGTCTCTTTCCTGTTCTGGTATGTTGTTCTTTTCTTCATTTCCAGAAATTCTGACATTAAAAATCCAACTTTTCCATAATATTTGATCTTCCTTCATCATAATTATTCATTTTGTGTCTGAATCTGCAATTTTCTCCATATCTGCAATATCCTCTTGCATCATAAATACAGTTCTTATCTCTTGAGCTGTATCTTGGAGCTAATGCTTGGAAATTTTTTGCTGACACTCCATATCGTGGTGATGGCTTGCTTTTTTCCTTCACATATTCTTTATTCCTCTCTCTATTTGTTTCTTTCTTATTTTGGATTTTATTATTTGATTTGATTATTTATTTGATTTTGATTCATGGCTACAGGGTGCATATACGTAATTACATTTTTTGTTGAACTTACATCCTTTTCCTTCTTTTAGGTTTTTGCATATTTTTGGGTGTAGATCTCTGCAATCATCCTCATAGCCATCTAGGTATGCACATTTACCATAGATTTCATAGTTTTGACATACTTTGGGATGTTTGTAATAACATCTTTCTCCGAATCTGCAATTCCCTCTTTTCAAAAGGTTGCAGACTTTGTCTTTCTTGTCTATTTTTTCCTCTTTCCCATCAGTGTGCAGATCTGGGTAGAGCCTCATTGTGATTTTCTTTTCTGTTGTCATGTTGTAATTTATTTCTTCGTATGTATGCTGCTTGATTGCCTCATATGTAATATCAATGAGTATCTCTGCATTCATACTTTTATCTTGTTCTTTGTTTTCCTTATTTTTTTCTGTCACTTCAGTTTTGTTTACTTCTCTTCCGTTTTCCTCTTCTACTTCTTCCTCTTCCTCTTCTTCTTCATCCTCAACTATTTGTACATTAAGTCTTGCTTTAATAACATTGTCTATCCAAGATAGACATGTTGAGCAAAATATTGCATTACATCAGCACATTGAGGATGCGTCGGAATGTTGCATGCAGAACATTTTCTGATCAGGTTTTGTGGATTAACTATGCTATACCACACCTTACACAGTTTGCATGCTTTTGGCATTCTTTTTCCTATTGCATCAATTAGAATATTCACAATGTTCACCTTATTCATTTTCTTTGTCGGAATATGTTGATTGATGTAAATTTTCTGTATGAGTCTCTTGACCACTTGGATTTTATTTGGAATGTCTTCAATTATTTTCCAAATGTTTTCTGTTGATTTGTTCCAGTTTGAAGGATCATATCCTTCTAATATGTCTATGAATGCTTTTGTATCCTTTTGGTTAGGGCTGTTGTTGATCTCATAGATGATAAATGCCAGCTCCCTTCCTGCTACCTCATCGTATTGCGAATCTGCTAAACATGCTAAATTTCTCCATTTCTTACCACAGTTGGAACATACTGCCATCTTGATCTGATTTACAGTATTTCACTTGATAAACTAACTTAGTAGATGCTTTATCCTACTATTTTCACACTAATTTTATCATCGACAGTTCTTTGTTTTCCTTATTTTTTTCTGTCACTTCAGTTTTGTTTACTTCTCTTCCGTTTTCCTCTTCTACTTCTTCCTCTTCCTCTTCTTCTTCATCCTCAACTATTTGTACATTAAGTCTTGCTTTAATAACATTGTCTATCCAAGATAGACATGTTGAGCAAAATATTGCATTACTTCAGCACATTGAGGATGCGTCGGAATGTTGCATGCAGAACATTTTCTGATCAGGTTTTGTGGATTAACTATGCTATACCACACCTTACACAGTTTGCATGCTTTTGGCATTCTTTTTCCTATTGCATCAATTAGAATATTCACAATGTTCACCTTATTCATTTTCTTTGTCGGAATATGTTGATTGATGTAAATTTTCTTTATGAGTCTCTTGACCACTTGGATTTTATTTGGAATGTCTTCAATTATTTTCCAAATGTTTTCTGTTGATTTGTTCCAGTTTGAAGGATCATATCCTTCTAATATGTCTATGAATGCTTTTGTATCCTTTTGGTTAGGGCTGTTGTTGATCTCATAGATGATAAATGCCAGCTCCCTTCCTACTACCTCATCGTATTGCGAATCTGCTAAACATGCTAAATTTCGCCATTTCTTACCACAGTTGGAACATACTGCAATCTTGATCTGATTTACAGTATTTCACTTGATAAACTAACTTAGTAGATGCTTTATCCTACTATTTTCACACTAATTTTATCATCGACAGTTCACGAACACTTCTAGATACTTCTCAAATTCTAGACGTATGTTAAACGTGTGATATCTGTTGATTAATCAGACTGTGCACGGGAATGTCTCACCAAGCAAAATGGCTACTGAGAGAGGGAGGGGAACAGGCTCAATGATGCATGCATTTTTTATCTTCAAAACCTAAATAATACATTTTATTGGGAGATACTTTAACATCGGCCTAATCCCTCCATCACTCCTTTACGGCACCTCCGCTCCCCTCTACATCTCAGGCGACTCGATCAGACTTCTCAATACAAACTCCATTGCATGAAAGCATCACTAATGATAACAATTATTTTAAAATTCCCTTCACCGACAACGGAAGCCTGAAAATGCATGTTTATAAGATATTTTCTGTTCAAAGATACTTTATCTTTCATTCCCAAAAATATTTGCATACACTCGTGTTACACCTTGTATGATTGTTGTAGCTGTCAAAGAGCAACCCCTGATTAAAGCAGTAGTTTTTTATTAACAAAAAAGAAAACATCTGAAATAGACTTAAACGAGAATGTCACCTTTCATATTTCTTATCCTTTCTGCCACTTATAATATGTTTATGGTAGTAGGTCTAGCCATATATGTGAAACTAGTTTTAATTAATTTCTATTTAGAAGAAAAGAATAGCTACAGATAGATCAACCCAAGAAAGCTTTAATGAAAGTAAGCCTCTCTTAATGTATTCGTCAGTTTTGATTCCCACAGCTTTCCAACATGTCCAGATGAAACACGATGATATGCAAAGAATTTGATAAAAAATTAAAGATTGAATTATATGCATTTGATTTTTTTACAATTGCTTTTTGACTTTGAATAGCTAAGTCTGTTAAGCCTTTATGAAAAGGATAAGAAAAAAGGAGAACATGGCCAATAAAAAAACGAATAACGGGAATAATCAAATAAAGCAGGTTAATGTAGATATTGTTGATTTAAATATTCCCTCATTACATATCCGGGAGAGTATACTGCTGAAAATAGACCTATGCTAATCATGTGTGAAAATCAGAAGTCAAATTTAGGCCCACTAAATGTGTCATGCAAATTATTTTATTGACCAAAGGACAAAATTAGTTTAATTAAACATTGCTATTAAAGAATGTTGAAGCCTTAATGTACTATTTATTGGCTGTAGTAGATGAATTGACAACACCCCAGTGCAGTACGACATGTAGGGTCAAGACTCAAGCAGCAGCAAAGCCAACTTCAAAATGTTTATGCTGTCAAGAAGCTAGAGTTGAGAATATAATTTGAATTCGTGGACCCATCGCTAGAAATTGTCCTTACTTTGCAAAATAATTATCTGATATGTTGAATAAGTCTACTCAATTCTAATGTAATATATTTCAAGTATAGCACCTTTGTAAGGAAATATTACTTATTGTGAAGTAGATAATCTGGCACCTGCATATGGCAATATTTCCATAACGAACAATGAATTAAGAAACTACGCCAATTCTTCGTGGGCTGACTGTACAAGGTACAGTCATCTTACCTAACATTGAGGGTGAAGATCTACCTTCAAGACACTTGCTACTTGACTCCCTTAAATTAAAGTATAATAATATCCATGACCTAGAAGTTTATTCAGTTCCAAGCAGGAGGGATAAGAATAAGCAAATTAAAATTGCAAAAGTAAAATTTACTGGCCAAAGTCTTCCACTTAAAATTAAAATTCTTGGACTAAGTAGAGACGTACGTCCATGTATACCAAAACCACTTCAGTGCACACAATGCTCAAAATTTGGCCCCACACAAAAACTGTCATACTAAGACAATATGTGCAGTCTGCTCATCTGAAGAGCATACTACAAATTGGAATTGTAGTCTTCCAAAGTGTGTCAATTGGGGTTAGCTCATCATGCTAGATCTAAAGAGTGCTCCCTTTACCAATACAATACGGAACTTGAACTGTTAATGACTAGAACAGGAATGACGGCCAAAGAAGCTAGACTGGAGTCAAAAGTAAGGGGAGCCCTTGATTCATCCAAAAATCCCTCTTTCACAACTGCCGTTAAAAACTTAAAACTTAACCAACATAATATCAAGCAGCAGAATAATAAATATATGCAACATATCCAACATGCTAATAGTACTAACATCCAAATTAAGTACAACATTCTATCCACTGCTGCTGCTACTAACATTAAAGATTCTGATAGCTTGGCTGTGGGAACTCCAATGGAAGAAGAATCAAATAACTCCAACTCTCGAAATGAAAAAAAGAAAAGAATCCTGGAGAGAACTCTTAAAGGGAAAAAATAAAAAAAAATCATGCTGACTTCATCACAAGTGGAGGTTCACAACTGCCCTTCATCCCTATCACATATACAACAAGGTAACAATCATCAAGAGACTTGTGATGGACCAGTTAACCACTCTAACAATCCCAACCTGTGACACTGATTGATTACAGTAGTACTTCCTTGTGTGGCACTAATGAAAATCAAACTATTGATGTACATCAAAATGTGTCTAATACACACCAATCTTCCACTAAACAGCAAATTAAGTAGTTCCTTACTGCAGAGGACAAAAACAATTGAAACAAAATCGAAAGTTTCCAATGCAGGAAAATTGGTCTTTAATAAGGGGGCAACACTCCAGTCAGAAAGACTGAATCAACAATTACCAACAACAAACATGTTCAGTCTTGTGGTTGAATGAGTGCTTTATAAGTGCTTGCATCCAATTACCAACTAAAACAGAAGACTTGGTCCGGAATTGCATAAATAATTTTGTTCGGTTGCAAAAATGTCCTTTAGCCCACCATCATGAGGATGGACTATGTTCTGAATCTTTGCAATACAAGAGGGAAATAATTAAATAAAAAATAGACACATTAATAATCAGTTATGAAAAACAGTCAACTGTTGAGTTTAATTCTTAACAAATAAATACTACAATTAAGAAATCTCAAAGCACCTCAAATATGTATAAACCAAGAGACAAAATAAAATCTGCTGTAACCTGCAGAATTTAAAACCTATACCACCCAATAATGAATCATAAAATCATCCAATGGAACGTAAACAGTCTTTTGACACGTTTACAATTGGGTGAGCTACAAAGAGTCGTATGGGACTACAACCTCATGTGCATCCCAACAACATGTAGGACCCAACTCTGCACAAATTGGGCACTACAACCTTGCTTGTTATTTGCAAACAGATGATGGAAAACTTGGCACTGCTATATATGTTCACAACTGTGTAACATATGAACCTTTAAATATACCAGCTCTGTTCTATGCCGTTAAACTATATATGCCCGATAAAAGTATGATCACTGTATGTAATTTGTACAATCAACCAAATTTCCATTCAAACTTCAGTGATCTATCTGAATTAATTAAATGTTTACCTGACCTCCTACTTATGGTAGGAGGTTTTAATGATCACAGTCCCCTTTGGGATACCAACCACTCTACTGACATATCAGGGGCCAACATAGAGAGGTTAAGGAAAAACTCTATCACGAGAGTATGTATAATGTTCTAAGGGGTCCACAAAAATAAAAAAAAAATGTTGCGAGTTCGTGTATAATTTTAAAACTTTACAAAAAGCTTTCGAACCCTTCCTTAGGTTCATCTTCAATCCAAATTTATTGAGGGCCCCTTAGAACATAGAGAGGTTTGTTGTGGAGCATGACTTTTGTTATCTAAATGAAAGTGATGTTCCAACATACTTCTCAAATACTCTCAACTTTTTCCTCAGTTGACACCTCATTATGTTCATTTGATATAGCCGAGAGATTCGAGTCGAATGTTCTGGATGACTCATACACCAGTGGCCATTTCCCCACTCCCCCCTCAATGTGAGACCACCTTGATGTGGTGAGGGGGCTCTTGAACCCCAGGAATCTGTTCCTGGGTTTTGAGTCCAAGAGTCTTGTGTATTAATCATTTTTTGGAGTAATTTAGAGGAATTTCCACTTTTTGTAAAATTTTACTGCTTAGGTGAGTCTGAGAAGGGATCGTGCTTTGGAAGGGCTTTGCATTCAAAGCTACTTGTGGGAGTTGTGGTGGTTGAGTTGCTATGCGATATCACTTGGACCTAAGAGATAGTGATGGGATTTTCCCATTGCTATCTTGAGGGCAGAACCATCTCCAGGGATCAGCCCATTGGAATCCAGGGGGTGCCTGGTGTTTCGGGGTGGAACTCCTGGCTTCTGTCCGGAAGCCCATACGTTTGGAGTGGGGAGTCAGTCCCCATTAGTGGGGGAAGAACTCCCAGCAGACAGATTGGCTTATTGATGCTATCCCGAAAGGGTATGGTATGGGATGGAGTATTCAGAGTTGACTCTCACTTGTGCCATTGGTGGAGAATGCAAATACCTGACTGATCCACGATACTTTCTTGATAAAACCAAACAGTTTTGGGTGTGTAGGTGAGCTGGTTTGTGTGAGGTGGGCTGGTGTGTGCATGCATGCATTAGAAGCTGCCTGGGTTTCCCTTTCTGATGTGCTGTTGGGGTCTCAGCGGGGCTCTTGGGTGTTGAGTGCATTAAAGATTAATGACACTCTGATCACAGAGCCCACTGAAGTTGCCAGTGAGCTAGGAAAACAGTTTTCTGAAGTTTCCAGCACCAACAATTATTCTCGAGAATTTCAAAAAGTTAGGAGTTCCGAAATGACTGAAATTTGATTCAGGAAAATTTGAACCATACAACTACAGGTTTTCCTTGAGAGAATTACGGAAGGCGCTCTCCTCTAGTGAACCCACAACTCCAGGTGAGGATACAATCATATATGAAGTGCTTAAAGATTTACTCAAGATTATAAACAAAGTATGGGAAACTGGAATTTTACCCAATGACTGGAAAATATCCATAGTTGTTCCTGTTAAAAAGCCTAATAAAGATGCTTCCCTAACCACCAGCTATAGACCAATAGCTCTTACCAGCTGTGTGTAAGCTGGTGGAGAAAATGATAAATACTAGACTAGTTTAGCACTGTTACGGCCTCTGAGAGAGGTCCGCTTCAGGTTCGATATGAAATAATAAAAAAAAAAAAAATTCAACACCAACAGTTGAAACTGGGGATACGAATATAGAAAGAAACACTAACACAATAAAGGTTTATTTACAAGCTTACTAACATAGGTAAATGCAGAATGATATCTCCTATTTACATAAAAAGTAGAATCTTACACTGCATGTACTGGGGGAACAGTGAGGCAATTCAAATACTTGCTAGTCAATTTGGCAATTCGAAGCGATGGCTTCTCAAAAGGAAAACGGTGATTGCAGACGTCCTCTTGACTCCGTATTGCAGAAACTAGTCTACTTGTAAGGCAGGAACTCCCCAAAACCTCTAGCAGGACCTTTTCTTCTCTGAAGTCTGCTCGACGTCGAGATAACACGGCCGTCCACTCCTGAAGACGACTAGAACAGTATCCAACCAACTCTTCTTCTGATCCTTCGTCGGTCCCTTTCTCTCTTATCTCTCACGGATGATCTCTGCTGCTGCTGATCTCTCACTGATAATCTGATCTGTGGCTCTTACTGAGGATATCTCTGTGACTAACTGGAGTCTCTCTTTTACGATCTCTCTCTCTCTCCTGCTACGACCATCGTATTTATACGGCACTCAGGGGGCGGAGCCTACGGCAAGCGGCACAGACTCGCGAGATTTCCAGAACTTCCTAGATGAATCTAGACGAGGTATTGCATCAGAAATCGCGGCGTTTCTCCTGACACATTGGCGCGTGTTGCGCTCCACAACACGCCCGACAATTCCAGAACAGGCGCCTCCAACACTGGCGCGAAAGACTCCTTACTGCCGAACTTCTCGAAAATGTGTTCTCCTTTCCTTTATCTTTCTTTGCTAGGAAGCAATTACCATCACACGCCCCCCCAAAAGAGGAAAAAAAAAATCAACTGATTTTATTTTTTTCTAAAGAGAAACAAGAATTAAACAGCAGGGAAACAATTCTGCATAAAGCTTTAATACTTCTTCATTCACTCAACCACTCGTGCCAAAACAGAAAACGGTCATTAGGCTACTCATGCTGAGAAAAATCTCTAGAGGCTACTGCTATAACGTTATCCTTCTCTCTTACTTTTTCCGTTTTCTGAACTCTGCTCAAAACTTTGAAAGACTAAGACACCTCTTGCGTCTTTCTCAAAACTAATTTCTCTTTCTGGGACACAATTACCAAGGGCACGGGCGGCGGCCAAGGTACTGGGCGTTCTTTATAATTTTGAAGCAAATTTACATTCATTGCCTTTGCTCTACTCTTACCCACATTAATTCTATAATGTATATTTCCCCTCTTCTCTAAAATTGAAAAAGGACCTTCGAGCTTATAAGGTAAAGCGGAACCTTCTTTATGGACTAGTACTAAAACTTTATCTCTTACACACAAACTTCTCTCTTTTGCTTTAAGATCAAGTTTTCCTTTAATTTCCCCTTGACTTTCTCTCGCGTTTTCTTTCGCTAAGTGCCAAGCGCTTCTGTTCTCCTCCGCTAGCTGGCAAACAGCTCTTAGATTGTTTTTATAATACTCAAGATTAGTTATGCAATCATCTCTACCCTTACTTTTAGGCAAAGGTCCGAACATATTTATAAATACATTCTCAAAAGATTCGCCTACTGAAGGAATATTACACAACCGAACTCTAGGAATTACTTGAATCGGTTTCCCGGCAATTTGATATTCATGACAGCTTAAAACATATCTCTTAAAACATACATCATTTTTCATCTTAGGCCAAAAGTACGCCCTACTAATACACTTGAAAGTTTTATTTACTCCCAAATGTCCTTGCTCATCATATGCTAACTTCAAAACTAGCTCACGAAACTTCCTAGGAACTACTAATTTTTCTGTGATTCCCCTTTCACTACCTGACTTAGGACGAACATGACACAAAACTTCGTCCTTTACACAAAAAGTTTCCTTACACATATCCTCGAGATCATCATCCAGCTCACATTCAAAAATTCGGGTTAGTGTCTCATCCTCTCTCTGCAACTTGACTAGCTCATTCTTATCCAAAACGTTAGAGCCTAATTCATCACTGTAACTAGTACTAGATACTGGTACATTTACTACGTTACTCTCGACAGCTACGCCTTCCGTTTGGCTATCACTGACAACATCAATAGAGTCCGGTCTCTCAGCCACACTCATGCCAAGATCAACCTCGCTACCTCTATCACACTCGTTCGAATCCACGAACTTGCTCACGTTCGAATCCACGAACTCACACTCGTTCGAATCCATGAAATTACTCATGTTCGAATCCACGAACTTACTCTCGTTTGAATCCACGAACAAATTTTGACCGTAGCCTACGTCTGTATCTAAACCCGACCTAGTTACTACCATTTCAGGCACTGGAATATTCCTCACAACAGGATTCACATTCTTGGATAAAGCTAAGTCATTGCTGACAATTATGTCAACGCCTTCAACGGGCAAACTGTCCACAACTGCAAGTTTTACTTCTCCTGACACTACCTGACTTTCTATATTCAAATTCAACAAAGGACAAAGAACACAAGTGTTAGAGAATCCACCTAACATGACTTTCTCTTCCATATTGATTTCTGCCCTGTTCAGCACACACACTCTTTTAATCAGTGAGACAGCAGCGCCTGTGTCTCGAAGCAAGACTACTTCTCTCGAATCTACTCCTCCAAGAGAGGAAACTACGCAACTACGCCTTCTGACAGAAATTCACCAAAAACTTTCCTAGTTTCTCTCATCACATCATTCCTACTTGATGAAAGGTTAACTAGAGACACTGGTTTCTTACCGTCCTTCTTTTCTACTGCACAATTTCTCGCTAAATGCCCTTTCCCATTACATCGGAAACAAGTTAATTCTGAGCCACTAGATGCCACTTTACTCTTACAAACCTTAGACGTATGACCAGGTTTTCCGCATGTATAACAGGAATAGTCACTTTTACTCGCATTACTATTACTAGGACTGAAACCTTTACTGCTTTGTATTCTACCAGACGAAGGATCATTACGTTTCTTACACTCAAATTATGAGTTAGACTATATTCGTCAGCTAGCCTAGTTGCTCCTGCAAAAGATACTTCTCGCCTATCCTCTATATAAAGTTTAATCTCAGGGGATACGTTATCTTTGAAGTTTTCTAACAACACTAAGTTCTTCAAACTATCAAAATCCTCAACCTTAGCAGAAGTTAACCAATCAAAAAACAGCCTTTCTAACTTCTTACCGTATTCTACATACGTAATATTTTCATCCTTTCTCAAATTTCTAAATTTCTTACGGTATGCCTCCGGTACTAGCCTATACGAGCTAAGAACAGTTTCTTTCATGATATCGTAATTATCACATTCCTCCTTAGACATGCAACTATACACAGTAAGTGCCCTACCACTCAAAACTGACTGCAAATATAAAGTCCACGTTTCTATAGGAGAACCTACTCGTTCCATTAACTTCTCAGAACACACGAAATATGTCGTAACATCTTCCTCATCGAACTTTGGTACTAATTTTAGCACTGCACTCATACCTAACCTATCAGTTTCGTTTTCGTTCTCGCCTGTCCGACTGTTACGAGTACTTTGTCTTAACCGCGCAATTTCCAACTCATGCATACGTTCTTTCTCTCTCTCTTCCTGCTCATGCATACGTTCTTTCTCTCTTTCCTGTTGCTGCATCTCTCTCTCAGCCGCTCCTTCATCTCTCTCATACTTTTCCCTTTCTTTCCTTTCAACATACTCACGGAGATCATTCCCCTCTAGACCCAGGAGCTTACCTGACTCAATAAACTCTTTCACCATCTCACTCATTCTGGTTCTTTCTATATTCTCCGTTTCAAACTGTTAAAGTGTTGATAGCCTAAGCAAGGTCGCCACAATGTTACGGCCTCTGAGAGAGGTCCGCTTCAGGTTCAATATGAAATAATAAAAAAAATATTTCAACACCAACAGTTGAAACTGGGGATACGAATATAGAAAGAAACACTAACACAACAAAGGCTTATTTACAAGCTTACTAACATAGGTAAATGCAGAATGGTATCTCCTATTTACATAAAAAGATAGAATCTTACACTGCATGTACTGGGGGAACAGTGAGGCAATTCAAATACTTGCTAGTCAATTTGGCAATTTGAAGCGATGGCTTCTCAAAAGGAAAACGGTGATTGCAGACGTCCTCTTGACTCCGTATTGCAGACTAGTCTACTTGTAAGGCAGGAACTCCCCAAAACCTCTAGCAGGACCTTTTCTTCTCTGAAGTCTGCTCGACGTCAAGATAACACGGCCGTCCACTCCTGAAGACGACTAGAACAGTATCCAACCAACTCTTCTGATCCTTCGTCGGTCCCTTTTTCTCTTATCTCTCACGGATGATCTCTGCTGCTGCTGATCTCTCACTGATAATCTGATCTGTGGCTCTTACTGAGGATATCTCTCTGTGACTAACTGGAGTCTCTCTTTTATGATCTCTCTCTCTCCTGCTACGACCATCGTATTTATACGGCACTCAGGGGGCGGAGCCTACGGCGAGCGGCACAGACTCGCAAGATTTCCAGAACTTCCTAGATGAATCTAGACGAGGTATTGCATCAGAAATCGCGGCGTTTCTCCCGACACATTGGCGCGTGTTGCGCTCCACAAGACGTCCGACGATTCCAGAACAGGCGCCTCCAACACTGGCGCGAAAGACTCCTTACTGCCGAACTTCTCGAAAATGTGTTCTCCTTTCCTTTATCTTTCTTTGCTAGGAAGCAATTACCATCACAAGCACTTAGAAACTAAGGGATTAATATCATCATTTCAATTTGGTTTCAGGAAAAACCGCTCCACCCTTGATCCGTTGCTGAGGCTGACCAACCAAATCCAGCAAGGATTCGCTAAACGATGTCAGACCATTGGAGTATTTTTTGACCTCGAAAAACTGTATGACACTGCCTGGAGAATTGGCCTCATGAAACCATTGCACAAGATGGGCTTATGTGGAAGAATGATCAGATTTATATACTATTCCTTTTTAACGGACAGATTTTTTAAGGTAAAAGTGGGAAATTCTCCCAACCTTTTGTGTAGGAGGAAGGAGTTCCCCAAGGAAGTGTTTTAAGTGTAACACTTTTCAGTGGCAATAAATAGTGTGGTTGAAAAAAATCTTGCCTCCTGTCAAATCCTCACTTTTTGTCGATGAACATACTGCACAGGATACGATTCATTGTCAGTATGTAAACATCTGCAAAGGTCTATTAATGCTATTACTAAGTGGTTTTAAGTTCTCCTCATCCAAAACAGTTGCAGTAATATTTACCAGATGCCGGGGTGTGGAAGAAGTTTCCACACTTAGTTTAAAAGGATCTATCATTCCTTATGAAAATGAAGTAAAATTTCTGGGGATGATTATTGACCACAAATTAACATGGGCCAGCCACATAAATGCCCTAAAGATTAATGCTAAAAAATCTTTGAATGTTTTAAAGGCTGTTTCTTGTTTAGTTAGGGGGCTGATAAGAACTCCCTTTTGAGGCTATATGACTCGCTGTGTCAGATCTATTCTAAAAGAATTGGATGTTGTACAGAACATGGGTTTGAGAATATGCGCAGGGGCTTTTAGAACGTCTCCTGTTGAAAGCATCTATGTCGACACAGATCATCTTCCCCTTGATCTAAGAAGGCAAGAGCTAGGGTTGCGATGCGTGACTGGAATGAAAAGTGCTCCCAAAAACCCCTCCTTTCAAGTACTCAAGGAAACAGACTCGCGGAATTTCTCTGGTACAAGAGCTTCTAAACCATTCCAGATTCGATTGAATAAGGATGTTAGGGATAACCATCTCAAATCCCAGAAATTCCTGGAAGTAGAACATCCTGTAAATCCTCCATGGCTTATTCCAGAAGCATTAGTATGCAAGAAATCATTTAACGAAAAGAACTGCACTGAAGAAGAGATTAGGGGAAAATTTTTAGAGCACGATGTTACCCATGCAAATTATGTGAAGATCTTTACAGATGGATCAAAGTCGGATAGTGGTGTTGGGTGTGCTGTTATCCTTGGTGATACAGCATATACAGCTAAATTGCCTGTCTGTGCATCAATATTTACTGCCGAATTAACAGCTGTAGTCTTTGCTCTGGATTTAGTTCTTCAAAGTATTGACACTAATTTTGTCATATACTCAGATTCTAAAGGCAATTTAGAAGCTATTAAAAAGTTTAACTGCTTCCATCCATAATTTAAAAAGTTCAGAAGTCCCTGTTTCGTATATATTGTTTGTGTAAATCAATCTCTTTCTGTTGGGCCCCTTCTCACGTGGGGATTCACGGAAACGAGACTGCAGACAGAGAAGCGAAAGCTGTTAGCTTTTTACCAGAAACAACTTTCAGAAAAGTGCCTCATACAGACTTAAAAGGTCCTATTAGGTCTTATGTATTAAGTAAATGGCAAGAAAGGTGGACTTCTCCTCTTCTTGCCAATAATAGTAAGTATAGAAATATTAGGAAAAATATACTGCCGTGGTCTTTGTCATTTCAGCTTGACAGACGAACAGAGGTTATTTTAACGAGATTAAGTATTGGGGACACTTATTTAACCCATCAGTTTATATGAGAAGGAAGCAGCCCACTAGTGTGTGCTAACTGTGACGGGATACTAATAGCGGAACACATTCTGAGGGTTTGCCCCAGATATTTTAACCAAAGGGAAAGATATTTCCAGGGTAAATCCCTCTCGAATATCTTGGGAGATGAAGCAGATATTTCTGCTCTCATCTCCTTTTTAAAGTGTATACAAATTTTTAATAACATTTAGTTAATATTTATACGTATACCATATACAGATTTTTAAAGATAAACTATTTATATATATATATATATATATATATATATATATATATATATATATATATATATATATATATATATATATATTATGCAATTCATTAAACTTCATATTTTTATTTTAGTTATTGGTCACATCTAATTTTATTAATCATTTCTTTCACGAAGTCATTAATTCATTTACCATAATTCAATTTATTTAACCTTCATTACGGCACTGAATGGCCTTGGCCCATGTGCCTGGGGCTTTAGTCTTAAATATCATACGTATATCCATCCGTTTCCCCATTGTCCTAAATTATTTAAATAATGCCATAATATCACCACCTGTAAGATTCAATATTCAAAATGCTGATTAGGATCATTATAATCTATTCACCGATAATATACCACCACTTCTGCGGACAAGAACACAATACCACGTGTGAATTTTACACAGACTATAAATAATGGTGCTGACAAAAGCATTCCTAAAACTAAGCCACACCCCAAGAAATCCTCTGTTCCATGGTGGTCTCCAACCTTAACAACCTTAATAAAGATCAAACACATTAAGTTGTAATCTTAGCAGACTTAAAACCCGCTTGAAATCCATCAGCAAGATGCCTTACAATGTAAATATTCTAAACAAGATGGTGACAATAATTATAAAAATCAATTACATCAAACCATTGTATAAAAAATACACTGCCAAACTTTGCAAAGCTGTAATAGCAGGAAAAATTTTATCGTGGAGGAATTATGCGTCAAGCTTATCTTCGAATACATCTGCGAAGGATATATGGCAAAAGATAAAGAAAGTTAATGGTAAATATGTAAGACTTCCTAGAAGTGCAATACGTATATACCAGGATGGGAAAACATATCATGACCCATTTGAAATATCAAATATAATAGGAAAACATCTTTAGAACAAAAGTGCTTACCCTAGTCTGAACACACATTTTCAAGCCATAAGAAAACAGAGATGTCATACTTAATTTTGACACTGTTGAAGACTTGGAGTACAATCATACCTTTAATATGGATGAACTAAACAATGCTCTCAATTCATGTCATCCTTCGGCCCCAGGTCATGACAGAATTTCATTTGAGATGATACAAAAACTGGCCCCTATAGCCAAATCAAATTTACTGACATTTTATAACAGCATTTGGTTGAAGCGTGTTTTCCCTGACTAGTGGAAACTTGCTATTATTATTCCTATAAATAAACCAGGAAAAGATGCAAGTAATCCATCTAATTACAGACCAATATCTCTCACAAGCTGTTTATGTAAAATTTTAGAAAAAATGGTCAACATGACTAACATATGTTATCATCAAGGAATCCACACTAGCTCCATCACAATCAGGTTCAGTAGCTGGTCGGTCAACCCTGGATCCCCTAACATATCTCAAAGACCATATCAGGAAAGGCTTTGATCAGAAAAAATTGACAGCAGCTGTCTTTTTTTTATCTAGAGAAAGCATATAACACAACGTGGAGATTTAATATCATGCAAAAACTTCACTCAGTAGGGTTGCGGGGTCACCTGCCAATTTTCATTAAAAACTTTCTTATGGATAGAACTTTCCAGACACTAGTAGAAAATTCGTATTCGGAAAACTTTAATTTAGAAGGAATTCCTCAGGGCAGTGTCCTGAGTTGTATACTTTGTTTGCCTTGGCAATTAAAGACATCACTGCACAATTACAAAATGGAGTTAAAAATAGCTTATACGTTAATGACTTTGCCATACGTATACTACCAAGGCCATCTAGATGGCCTTGATACTACATGAGTAGCTCCCTGAGACATGCCCAAAGAGTCATCAATACTACCATCACAAATATAAGTAAATGGGCAAATTCAGTTGGATTTAATTTTTCAACCAATAAAACAAAAGCCAGTGTTTTGTTATCTATAAAGACAAAAGGTTGCTAAAAGACCAAAAAATCAAACTCCATCTATATAACACTGAAATTGAGTTCTGTGCAAATGTTAAGTACTTAGGAATAATGTTTGATTAACATTTAAAGTGGGAAGCACGCATCAAGTATTTTAAAGCCAATGGCATAAAAGCCCTTGCCCTATTAAAGAAACTATCTCACTCTACATGGGGAGCAGGACGTGACACCATGCTAACGTTATATAAGACATAAGTTTTGTCTGTAATAGACTACTGCTGTCCTATAAATTCTTTAGCATCTGAAGCAACATTAAAAACTCCTGATGCATTACTACACGAAGGAATACGGTATTGTACTGATGCATTTAGATAATCTCCAACAAATTCCCTTTTAGCAGAGGCAGGCATACTACCTTTGAGACATCACCGCAACTTGATAACACTAAGTAGAGACTTTCCTTACAAGCAGGATCATCTCCTGCAGCTACCTGCTTCCTGAATTGTAATCCTAGGATTGAACATCATGGTGCTAGCTCCTTCCCAAAAAGAGCCAAATACTTGATGAACTCATATAACACCAATTTTCCCTCCAACATTTGAAGATCCACCACCTTGGACTCTGAAACGAATAAAAATATGCACCACTTTGTCTTCTCTTCTTAAACGAAATATGACTAATACAGAGATGCTCCACACCAACATGTCTTAGAGAACATCCGAAGAAAAGGAAAACAGTTCATGATGGCTCAAAAAAACAATTCTGGAGTAGGAGCTTCATCTTTCTCGAATAATAAATTAATCAAAGTAGGCCTTCCTTTAATATCATCTGTTTACTGCAGAATTTTCGGCCAAAGGAGAGCAGCACTTGACATAATATCTGAAAGGCAAGCAATCTCTTCAATAATTTTCAGCGACTCACATAGTGCTATTGATGCTATAAACAATTACAAATCTTCAAATCAACGTGCCAAAGAAATCCAAATAAAAGTCTACCTACTTCTCCAATCTGGATTGTCAATAAAAATCTGTTGGATTCTGGGACATGTAGGAATTGAAGGGAATGAATATGCAGATTCAGCAACTAAACTAGCATGCACTGCTACCCCAACAATTTCATATGTCTCTGTATCCGACTGGATAGCATCTGTCAAATCTCTAATATATCAAGATTGGCAAACAGATTGGTCTTCGGTACCAGTATCAAACAAGCTGAAAAATATAAAATCTAAGGTGTACCCATAGGTTTTCATCGTAACAAAAGCAAGATCTAAAGAAGTAATATTAGCTACTCTTCGTAGGTCATACTAGGTTTTCTCATGGTCATCTAACGACAGCCCCACATTCTGAGCCAATGAAATGTAATGGATGCCAAGTTCCCATGACTTTTCAGCACTTACCCGTTGATAGCCCAAATTGGATTCAGCAGAGGCCATTTATTTTTTCGAGATCATACACTGTCAGGAATTCTCGCTAAGGGCAGGGATTTCTCACTTGATAAAATTATGTTCATCAGTAAAGTCGGTTTTTTGAATAAAGTATAGTTTTTTTTTTCTCAGGGAATCAGCCTGAGAAGAGCCTTTTTCAGGTTCAGAGGTCTGGTGAAACTAATCTTTTATTCAAACTATCAAGATTAGTTTAAAGTTCCCTGGCAAAGACTTGCATCTCTATTTATTTTATATCCTTTTCTTTATTTTATTTTTATTTTATTTTTATTTTTATTTTATTTTTATTTTGACCTAAACTTTATAAAACCAACCAATCTCGGTTAATGCACTACCATTAATGACTGCTTTCAGAGAAATAATCGCGTTGCGATTACAGCCTGGTTTTGATAGAGAAAGGAGTTTGACATTTTGCCCCCTCCACCATAGATCTAGGTTATTTGACATGGTGGAGTATAGGGAAACATACTATTATGTTAAAATTCTCACGGGGATGAGTCCAATCTCAGTAGATTGATGTCCCTCAAGGCACTGAGGATGAGGTTATGGGGTATGTTTACAGTACAGTCAAACCTTGGTTTTCGTATGTTTTGGTTTTTGTAGACTTTTTTTCTACGAAATTTTTTCTCGGTTTTCGTACACTTAGAAACGCTCCATCCAGGGTCCAGCGTGTGATCTGGCCCTGTAATGAGCACTCAAACAAAGCATCCCATTTTCTTGCGTCACCCATTCTGCTTCTGTGTTTGTTGTTTCTGTGCTTTTTTTTTTATTTGAGTGCAACTGGTAAATAAGCCATCATGGGGCCAAAGAAAGTTCCAAGTGTAAAAAAGGCGAGAAACACTATAGAATTTAAGAAAGAACTCGTAGCAATGTGTTGAGGAAGTTGCATGCTGAAATCAGTGAGAATATGCCTACAAGAAGTGCTGCTGTCAGTGAATTTAAGGCCAACAGAGGCTGGTTTGAAAAATTCAGAAAACAAATGGGCATACATGATGTGCCTACTTCAAGGATTAAGGACATGTTTGCAAAGTGGAATGATGTAAAAAAAATTTGTGGAGAATTATCATCCCAACAAAGTTGTAATTCGTGTCTCCAACATGTTTAGTGACAATGCTGTGTTTAATTTTAGGCAAATTTTAAAGAAATGCTAGTGCCAGTAAAAAACGAAGAGAAGTAACCCCAGATAAGTCCTTGATACCTGAATTTCTTCTGGAGAGAGATTCCCCATCTAAACAATAACCTCTCCTCCGTCTCCCCTCCTCTTCGCCTTCCATACGCTAACAGGTGTTTTCCATAAAGGTAGAGTGATGTTAAATGTTCATTTATTCATTTCATTAGTCATTTACATTTATTTCTCATTGTTTTCTGTATGTAAAATTGTTTATTCCCTATAAAATGTATTTTTTGTTAATATTGGGGGGTGTCTGGAACACATTAATTGTATTTACAATATTCCTTATGGGAATTATTGTTTGTTCCTACACGATATGCAATTACGGCCATTAAATTCTTGAACAGAGTGGTTAGGCAGTATAACTACCGTTTGGTAGGGGCTCCCCCATTTGGTCCTCTTGAGAGGTTTCGGCCTCGACGAGGACTTGGACACGTTGGAGGACAGTATCAGCTCTCTCCAATCAGGTGCACGCTCAGCCCCACCCAGACGAAGGTCACATTCAAGTGACCGACCGGTCTCAGTGGCGCAAAAGTTTCACCTGCCATACGAGAGTTTCATAACCCTTCTCAGGAAAGCGTTTTCTGTAGATGATAATGCTTTCCTAGACTCGCAGAGTGGCCATCACCAGGTTGATGGCTGCTTGTGACTCTCTTTCCTGCTAGTTCTGCTAGCAAGGCGAGCGAGAGCGTCCAGTCTTCCTCCCCTATACCCTCTACTTCCTATGGCTACGCCAGGAGGGGCGAGGTGAATAGGAAGGATCTTGCAGAGTGTCCTCCATAGGATTCAGCGTCGGGGGACTACGTTCCTGGAGGGACCTTAGTGTCCTACCGGATGTGTATGTCTACGTCGTTGAGGAAGGATCTTATGTCAAAACTGGAGACTATGTCTCCATGACTTTTTCTGTCATTTGGACGGACTTAAATTCGCAGTCGTCTATGGGTTCTTGCGTTTTGGGAGCCTCAACTGTATATTCTATTGATTTGTACTCTCATTCCAGTCTTAAATGCTCGCATTTAGGACTGGTTTTTTTCCCTGTTCCTCCTCGATTTCTATGGGAGTTGAGGAGGAGCCCCACCCAGATGATTGTTTGATGAAATTCGGGGGTCACGGCGAGCGCTTAATATTCTTTGGAATTTCTAGCACTCTCCGAGTGTTTTGGTCTTCTACGATCTGCAAACACTTGGGCGAGATGAAAATTCCTGATAATTGTTACTACAATAACCGGGAATCTTGCTGAATGCTCGAATTCCTTGGAATTTCTGCCATCTCAGAGTGTTATGGTTTTTCTGTAATTTCCAAACACTGGGGCAAGAGACATTCCCGTTAATTGTTATTATGAAAATCTGGAGTCTCACCAAGCCATTAAATTTCTTGGAATTTCTAGCGTTCGCAGAGTGATTTGGTTTTCTGAGATTTCCAAACACTTGGGCAACGGATATTCCTGATAATCATACAATAATCGGAAGTCCCGCCGAGCGCCTGGATCCCTTGGTTTCGTTGGCGAGAAAAGGCTCGCTCGATTATTGTCATACAAGAATCGGGTTTTTCTTGCCAAGCATTGGAATTCTTACAAATTCTAGTGCTTGCCACGCACTCACTATTACAACTGCTTAGATGGTGAGACGAGTCTTTACCAGTACAGAGGAGTCCGCTCCACAGTCTGGTTTGGAGTTATGTGGAGCTTGGAACTGCATGCAACACCTTGTGGGTGAATGGTCAAGTACTGTCCTTGTTATTGGACCTTAGGGTCCAAACATGTAGGACAGCAGACACAGAATCCCTCTTGTTCTTCTTCTCGGAGCTTTGGCCTCAAAGGACAACAGTTAATTGGAAAGAAGTGATAGTTCTTCATTGACGATTACCACTCATAATTATTTAGTGGTGATCTGCTCAGCTAGCTCGGCTCGGCTCGACCAGACAGCTCGATCTGCCGATCTGAGTGCTCAGCTCTAACGAACAAACTCTCAGCTCTTGATTGGTGTGGTTCCTTGTCATGACGTAGCACCCTCCCTTCCCATGTTACAGCAAGTTTTCAAGGGATCATTGTCTTTATCATCTGACGCCTCCTAACCTCCCTCTTCAAAGGTTTCCACGTCCTAAGAAGAGGAAGGTATTCTCTGCCTCTTAAGAAGTCTTGCTTTGAGACTTCTAAGGGTCTTCACCCTTTCCATAGAGAGGAAGTAATTGGCCGTCTCTTCGGTTCACCTGCTCCTTCCGGAGCAGGAAGCTCTGGACGCTTTCCACAAATATGGTGTCTTGGGAGCCCCAGGAGTTTGAACACAGGTTCATTCTCCTGTCTCTGGTTCCAAGGGTGGTGCTCATGGAACCAGAGCTGCGTCGGGTATATTCGTGTACAGTACGGGTGTGTCCAAGTGTACAACCCCCAAGGGGGGTCATACATCCATAGTCAGTGATAGGTAGTCGTCTCTCCATCAAGATAGTGGCTCAGACCCACCTGTGAAAACCAAGAATGGCTATTCGTCAGGTGCCAAGATCGATGTTGCTGTCCCTCGGGACAAGGCATCTGAAGGAGATAGGAGGAGGTCCTCTGTGTATCCCTCTTCGTGAGGTTCGATCACAGAGAAGATAATGTGTAGCAAGACATGGCAAGTTCTCGCCAGCTTTTACTGCATTTAACTCCGGTTAACTTTCGCTTGCACTGCTCAGAACTCGAACCTGAGAGACTGTTTTTGGTTCAATCTTAGGATCTTACCGAACATACGTCAATCCATTCAGGATGGATAATACCGAGAGGTTTGAACTCCTCTCCAGTGCTACAACCATTTCGGTTTGAACTAGTCTTCTTCGGTATCCTGTTATCACCGTAGAAGTCTCCCTTCTGGAAAACTTCACCTTTGCTCTCTTCATTAGAGAAAGAAGGAGGTCTGCTTCCTCGAATGAAGAAGAATTAGGCTGGTGTGCAATTTACAAGAACCTACAGATATACTAGTATATTTCTCTCTTGGCATGCCTCTGTTATCAGTTGCATTGTCCGAGTAGTAGGCACATACCTGTAAGTTAACTCTTCTGGTATGTTACCAAGACGAATAGTACCTTCTCCTAATTAAACTGGAACTCATGAAAGCCTTTCGGGCCTCTCAAGAGTTACTGGTTTTGATTTTGAGATAAGTAGTGATTTTGTTTCCCAACAACACCACAGCATTTGCATTATCACCAAACAAGAGGGTTTTCTTCCCTCCTATTTTGGTTGAAATGCAGAGGCGTGATTGTATCATTTTTGCGGTCAGTGGTTCTAGCCGAACACATTCCTTCATGGAATGCTCTACCAAGCAACTCAGGATAATAACAAGTTGAGCGAGCAGTGTATGGCTCTGCCTCAGTACTACTTGTTCTTCAAGTTTCTTTTCGATTTGGTATTGTTTGTCTTCTGTCGAGAATTGACTACCAATTTGAATCTCTGCCTGGCAATCACAGACTTAGGTCTCTGGTTGGCTGGAATTCTTGCATACATCTATCCCCATCTCTCCTGCACCACATTTGCCATTGCGAGAATTTTCAGACAGAGATATATCTCATTAGACTTTTTATCATCTTTCTGTTTACCCCATGATATAACAGGAGTCTGTAGCCTAGTGTTCTGCTTCATCTCACCTGCCCCATCAGCTGCTGCGATGACGCAGAATGATATTCTTCAGACGTATCTTCTAATATACATTTCCTAATTCGTAAGGTGTTCAATTATTCTTTGTTCACCCCGAATTGTAAATGAATAACAGAAGACTTTGCCTGTTCCCCGCCTGACTAGCTCTGCTTCCAAAGTAAATAGAAACTTCCTCCCTGATCCAACCCATGAGAAGCAGTTCTTCATGTAGTACAATCCCTGTGTTTTCATTACTGAAAGACTCTCCGCTTTCATTGTAAACTCCGACTTTTTCACCGAGCAGCAATGAAATAGCGGATTAGCCTTTTCAGTCCTCTGTAAAACAACAGGGATTAAAGCCGTCTTCACTGGTTGCTGCCATCGACAGGACTTTTCTATGATCAGAATCTTAAGTTTACTTCTCTCGATTCAATTGTGAAGATGTAGGTCCACAGTCACCTTAGTCATTCACTAGTAGTATAGTATTGTTTTTCCTTGGTTGAAATTGAACTACTGATGAGAAACTTCTGTCTTGCCATCACAGGGACCTCGGTCTCTAGAAGGCAATTGACTATCATTTGACGTGCGCATGCCTCGCAAGAAACATCATCTCGTCTCTTAACATCGTCGGGGAACAAGATAGACAATTTGTATGTTATTCTCAGCATAACTCTTCAAAAGGCAGGTGTCATGTGACTCATATGACTACATCTCGGATGCGTAACAGTGCAGTCAGTCAGCATCTGTTGACGAGTCCGAGTCCTACATGATCTACTTTGTCCTATCGGTGTGTTGCTGTACCCATGAAGGATCGACACCGATCATTGAGTGTCGGTATCTATTTGCTGCAGACTACCATTGCAGAAGTGCCCACTGATATGTCTTTCTCCGAGTCTTACGAGACCATGAGAGACTTCTTTGCAGTTGGATAGTCCAGTGGATGGGTACTTTTCATCACTCCAAAGAATATGTTGGACAGGAAGATAGATGAGGTCTCATTGCGACCATATTTATATCTTTCGTCCTTTTAGTCTGCCCACAGGTCCTTGAAACCTCCTTTCCTTGGCCCTGTGGTGGATGCTTGCAGGTTGTGTTTGTTTACCCTGCTCCTTCAAGAGGACAAGTTGCATATCGCCTATGGTGTGCGGTTCTAGAGGTAAGAAGGATGCGAGTGACTGACCTCTCCACCTTCCCCACCTCGTCCTTCTGCTCCTCTTCCTTCGGGTTGAGGATAGGACTCAAACTTACACTGGCTGGTTGGGCAATTGATGTGGTAAGCTTACACATCGAGCTTCCTTTCTATTTTTCTTATCAGAATCATAGAAGCAATCCTGCTCCTTCCTCAAGTAAGGGGAGGAAGGAGACTGCCAATAATGCTAACCCTTCCCAGAACTTTGCAATAATGCCTCCGACTCTAAAATATTCTTCCCAGCCCTTTTTTTGAGTGAGTTACAATTCCTCACTCATTTCGAAAAGGCCCAGAAGTCTGGCTCTTGATCATGCAGCTCCTATACTCTGATCAAGTTGTCAGAGGCAGGACACTCCTCCTCGCTCTTACGACCAGGAGGAATAGCCCAGGTGTGCAGAATTGCAGTCAGTTCTAGAGGCTCTCACATTCCTCCCACCAATCAGTGAGTTTTCCTTATGTAAAGGACCGAGGGTTTGTATATCATGTAGGAACAAATCACAATTTTTGAAAGTAAATTGTATTTTTCCTAACTATACAAACCTGAGGTCCTTTACATTTATGCCCACCTCATGCCACCCCTCAACCTGAACCTGGGCCTACCAGACAGTAGTTACTGCCTAACCACCTAGTTCAAGAATTTAATGGCTGTAATCCCAGCTACGCTGAAAGTAATTCCTTAAGTAAAGGACCTCAGGTTTGTATAGTTAGGAAAAATACAATTTACTTTCAAAAATTGTGATTTTGGTTTTCGTCGTTTCTTTTCTCATTCGCTTCAGTTTCCATTACGTTTCGGTTTTCGTGGCAGGTTCTGGAATGGACTATGTGTGAAAACCGAGGTTCCACTATTACTTAAGAGTAGAACTGTGTACATATAAGTAGGCTGTGTGGACAGAAACCTAGTGTCAGTCATGCGCTCACAAAAGGGAGCGGTGTCTCGCTGTGATTGTGCTTTCTTGCACCTATAAATATACATATAATTAAGCATACAGGATACATATTTTGATGATATATATATTGGCGGAAAGGCCGCAAACTGCTCTACATTTTGGTATGAATGTGAAGAGATATGTACAATGGGAGGACGGACATTTCGGTGGAAATGCCATCCTTACAGATACTCCCCCCCCCCCCCCCCCCCCCCCCCCCCAAGACAATGGTTATGGTAATAATTATTGGATGATTGGTCATTGGTATCTTGCTGGAGGGTGGAGTCCATGGGTTCATGATGCCATCTGTTGGGGAACGTCCTCTAGCTCTTCGTCTTCTGACGAGTTGGACAACAGGATGCTGTCCCTGGTGGTAGACCTGGGGTGTTCGACTACTGTCCTTGCCTTGGGCGGCCTCAGCGACGTCTGTGGGTGCTGACAGGTTCCGGCAGGATTTTGTTCTGAGGAGGGATCCTGAGAAGTCCTTCTGCGGTGTCGTCTTCGTCATGAATGAAGGCGGGCTTCAGCCAGTCAATTCAGACCCAGTCCTCGTAGCCATTGATCGCGATGAACACCTTCTGTGATTGGTGGATGATTCGATATGGTCCTTGGTGGGTCTCGTTAGGGGTGGGCGGGCGGCGTCGTTCTCGATGAAGACGTGTTCGCAGGAATCCAGGGCTTTTGGTCAGAACTGCTTCCTTCTGTCAGAGAGGGTCTCAAAGCAGGGGATGAAGTCTTGACAGGTGGATATCCTTGTTGCGGTTGTCGACCAGGAAGAATTTGTCCTGGCACAGTCAGAGTTTCCGCATAGACCTTCTCCACAGGTGATGGGTCGCCGTTGGCTCTTGTAGCGGTGCAGAGGCTGAGGAGGACCCAAGGTAGTTATGCCTTACAGTTGGAGCCTGTGCAGCATGCCATCAGGGAGGCCTTGAGAGAGCGGTGAGTCCTTTCCACCTGCCATTTGCTGCAGGGTTGTAGGGCGTGGTGGTGTGGTGCTTTGTCCCCCATCAGGCGTGCCAGGGTGGTCCAGAGTTCCGAGGTGAAGGCAGTTCCCTGGTCCATTGTGATGTCGTCTGGCACTTCAGCTGGAGAGGAGGGTTTCGGTTAAGGTGTCTGCAATGGCTTCCAACATCGCGGTGGCCTCTAGCCACCTGGTGAACTGGTCGATCACCAACAGGAGGTATCTGGCACCATCACATGGGGAAAGCGGGCCGACGACTTCCACGTGTATGTGCCTGAATCTCCGCCTGGGTTGGGGGAAGGTACCTACTCCGGATTCGGTGTGCCTTCCTGTCTTGCTGCTCTGGCACGCGATGCATTTCTTGCCCACTCCCAGAAGTCCCTCTCAATCCCGTGCCACACAAACTTTTCCGTCAGGAGTCTGGTTGTCATGCAGGGTGACGGATGCGAGAGGCCGTTTATTATGTTGAATACCAGCGTCTGCTGGAAGGCTGGGATCAGGGACCGCAGGCACCCGGTGCTGGTGTCGCAGAGGAGCATCGTCTTGGAGGGACCATAGGGGATGTCTTCCTATCGGAGGGTGGTGATGGCGGTGCGGTAGGCTGGCACTTCAGGGTCGGAGGCTTGCTCTCGTGCTAGGTCCTCGTAGTCCACACTGAGGTACAGGGAATTTATCACAATTCTCGAGAGGGTGTCGGCTACAGGGTTCCTCCTGCCTGGGACGTACTCGATGGAGCACCCGAACTCAGAGACGGCTGCAAGGTGTCGTTGCTGTCTTGCAGACCAAGCGTCCCCCGCCTTGACAAAGGAATGGACCGGCGGCTGGTGGTTTTTCCTTATGATGAACAGGACACCTTCCAGAAGGTACTTGAAGTGGCGGTCGAAGGAGCTGTAGCGAGTCTCTGCGGGTTTCAGTTTCCTGCTGAAGAAGGCGAGCTGCGTAGGGACCCCGTGGGCAATGGCTGGGATGAACCTCCTGTAGTAGTTCACCACCCTGATGAACTCCTGTAGGGCCTCAACACTTGCTGGTGTTGGGAACTTCACTGTGGCCACCGTCGATGTCATGGGACGTACTCCTGCTAGGGTGATTTCGTGGTCTAGGAAATCCACCTTCTCTGCACTGAAGTTACATTTGTCGAACCAGACGATGAGCTTGTTCTCCTGCAGGCGCTTAAGGATGGCCCTGACGTGGTTCAGGTGCTCCTCCGGCGATCTGGAAAATATAAGAATATTGTCTACATAGCAGATGCAGAAGGGTAAATCACTGAGGATGCTGTCCATTAGGCGCTGGAAGGTAGCTCCAGCGTTCCACAGGTCGAAGGTGGAGAAGGCGGACACGAAGGACCCAAAAGGTGTGATGATTGCTTTCTTCAGAGTGTCATTGGGATGGATGGAAACATGAAAGTAGGATTTTAGAAGTCCACCTTTGAAAAAATCTTCGCCCCATGGAGGAGTCCATTGAGGTCCTGCATGTTTGGCAGGGAGTAGCTGTCGGGTGTGGTGACGAGGTTGTGGCAGCAGTAGTCCCCCACAGGGCTTCCATGTACCATCTGCCTTCCTTACCATGTGGAGGGGGGACGCCCATGGGCTCACAGCCCCCTTGCAGATGCCCATCTGCTCCATCTCCGTGAACGCATTCTTGGCTTCCTGGAGGAGCTTCGGCAGGAGGTGGCAGAACTTTGCATGAGTTGGGGGCCTTTGGTGTCGATGTGGTGGTACACACCATGCTTGGGCGCTGCCCCTGCTACCTGGTGGAGCTCGGTCTAAAAACATCCAGTAACTCCTGTAGGAAGGAGCCGTACTTGTGGGGGGAGACGGAGCAGATGGCGGGTGCTTTGGGGCCCATGGTGAGTGGGCGAAAGAGGCAGGTTTCCATGTCCAGGAGGTATTGGCTGGCTACATCCCATGGTGGGCCAGGAAATCCGTGCCGAGAGGGGTGTTCTGATGTCCGCGATGACGAAGGGCCAGGTGTAGGTCCGTGCCAGGAAAGCAATGGTCTGGGGTGTCAGGGGCGTGACTGCGGTCCTCTGCTGATGGCAGGAACACCGATTGTATAGCCCCGGTGTCGACCAGCATCCTGTGGCCGGAGATCGCGTCTTTGACATACAATCCTCTGGGGCGGGACTTGGCTACTGCCGCCGCCAGGGAGGGTGGCATTGGGCACCGCCTACTTTGTTTTTTGGAGGCATGAAGGAGCAGGGGTGCTCACACTTCTTTGCCTTCTTTCCATATTTCTGGTGGAAAAAACTCCAGCCGGTGCTCTTGTGGGGCTCTCCTCCTCTGGAAGGCTGCGTCGATACCAACCTCCTCAGGATCTTCCTACTGCAGGCTGTTGGCTGACGGCGGGGAGGCGAGTTTGCGGCCCGGGTGGCGGTGTGTAGCCTCTGTGCTCGTTCCACCAGGCTCTCCATCTCCTGGTCGTCGGCGTCAGGAATCTGGCCTCGTACTTGAGGGGCGAGTTGGCAGAGGAAAAGTTGCTTCAGGAGGCTTACCTCCTTCCTGGGCCCCTGAGGATCTACCTCCAGCAGCAATACCAGGGCCCGGAGCTTGTGCCCAGGTAACCTCGGGTCCTTGTTGACCAGGGGGTTGACCACCAGGTCTAAGATTTGGGCAGCTCTCTCGGGAACCGGGAGGGAGAAGCCTGGATCAGCTGTGTCTTTAGGTCGCCGTAGGGCAGTGCTCCGGGTTGGGTGGCCATCCATGGGGCGAGACAGTCGAACACGTCCTCCGGGAGAGCTGCGGCAATTAGGTCTGACTTGGTTCCTTCTGCAGTGATCCTGTAGAGCCGAAACTGGATATCCGCACGGTGGAGCCAGGCTTCAACGTTCTGCTGGGAGAAGGACAGCAGTTTGATGGAGTAGGGCTCCGGAGGCTCAGCTGCGGCTCACAAGGACATGGGTCAGGGCGCACCTCCAAGTCCGCCATCTCACGTCGCTTACGGTTGACGGATGTCATTAATGGTGGGCCAAACTGTGAGGATAAACCCCAACACACTCCTATAGGGGATGTGCTGTATTAAGTCAGCTAATGGCGTTTTGGTTGACCGTGGATAGGAGCTCCAGAACACCAATACTGAAGGCCGTATTAAGTCCGCTAATGGTTTTCTAGGGTGAGTGGCCGAAACCGCTACCATCCTAATCCAGAGGGTCACTAGTTGTGAGGACTGGACTGAGACAAAGAAGAATTCTTACTGGTTTTATTGATCAGAAACAGGACATATAAGGAGGCTGTGCGGACGGAAACGTAGTGTCTGTCATGCACACATACAAATGGGAGCTGGGTCCCACTGTGATTGTGCTTTCT
>NC_061088.1:37205823-37216506 GCF_015104395.2 Macrobrachium nipponense | reverse complement strand
GATTGTGCTTTCTCGCACCTATAAATATACATATAATTAAGCATACAGGATACATATTTTGATGATATATATATTGGCAGAAAGGCCACAAACTTCTCTACATTTTGGTATATATGTGAAAAGATATGTACAATGGGAGGACGGACATTTTGGTGGAAATGCTGTCCTTACAACTCTTATTTTCTAGATTTTTATATTTCATCACAAAATAATAAATCAAATACCCCCCAGTCCTACCTCTGGACACTGATACCACCACAACACAAGTGATGGCTAATATAATCAGACAGTCCTCATTTATTAGCAGCATAGGTTTACTACATTTTAGTTTTATGGCGTTTATCTAACGGTGTCATTAACCAGATTTTCAGCGCCAGTAAGCGATTTTCGGAGCCCAATAAGCAGTTTATCGGCGTTGCTAGGCATTTATCAGCACCAGTAAGTAATTTTTGGCGCTGGTGAGCGTTTGTTGGCATCGGTAAGTGGTTTGTCAGTGCTTATAGTATTGTAAACACCATTTATTACCATAATTATTATGATGTTCCAGTTAATGACAATTTTTGGTTATCGGCACTCGCCCAGAAACAGAACCCTGTCGGTAATGGAGGACAACTTGTACTTTACTAGCTTTTGAAAAAAAAAGAAAGAGGAAGAAGTATCACATCATGCTTGGAGCTTCGCCCCTAACTAGTGCAATAAGTGTAGTGTTTATCTTTAAATCTGCTGTTTAGTTCATATCCAAATCTTATTTTTCATGAGATACAATCAAATAACACCTTACATGAAGTGAAGTTACACGCCATTAAGGTTACGATACATGATTATATAATGTTTGAAACTCCTTACAAATGTCTATTCAAATCAATACAATATGATTTAGGAAGTAAAAATACTTATCTTTCTAGTGTAATAAATCCATTACTATACTGCATATTGACAAACGAAACTGACGTCGAGAGCACTGAAAACCAGGAAAAGAAAATTGTTGCATTTTTTCATCGAGTTATAAAATAAATATTCTGTAACGTATTGGCAAAAAAATCATATTACCTAAATATTTTTGATAATCTGTGAAACAGTACAATTCAACAAAATTGAAATTTTTTATTTCCTAGCTAACTGAAATTATAAAATCACTAATGATATACATACCAGTTTTTCCGTCGTTTTCATTTGACAATTATCTCATATTTAGTTGATGCAGAATATTGTTATAGCCCAATGAATGTCATGATAAAGATATAAAGTAAATATGAAAATTATGTAGCACAATTTGTTTAAGAGACACTTTTGACCTATCCGGAAGGAATAAATTTCTTTTTCCACGTATACAATGCAACCAAAATAAATTTGCAATTTGCTATCTCTATAAGAACATAATCGACCCATCAATTAACAGAAGCAAAACAAGAAACTGCTCAATTTCTTACTGATATATAACATTTACAGTGATATGGTGATTCTTGCTAGCATTATCATTCACGGTATTTTGTGAATGACAGAACCGAAAACACAAAACTGCACTTTGTCTACATTTATATTTTGAAGAGTCACATTTATGACAGTTACAAAAGAGTACAAATTCATATGGGAGATGATTTTCCGATGTACATGGAGTAACATGTTATCCTCCTAATAATGTCTATCTTTAGGATCAATTTGAAAGGGAGTCTATGAAAACAGAGTACGGGACCATGTTCACTGCAAAATAGCTTCTAAAATGTGAACCCTTAATACAGAGGTGGTTTGGTGGTAACTCGGCTAAAGAATTAATTTTGCTATGATGATACATCATAGACCTGAGGTTGCTCATAGATTGACACTGGCAACCTTTTTTAATCATCTGAATAAGATAAAACTTAGTTAACAGGGACATTATGAAAGTTAGCGTGTTTTTGAAGCGATGAAACCATCCATGACTTGCAGCATATGTTTCATCTGCAGCACTTTTGCCAGCCTTAACGTTCAAGTCATCGAAAAGGCTTTTAGCCTTTTCCTGAATCAGCACAAGGTTAAATAGTACGAACCTTTGTCTCTGGTGTTCCATCCAGATACCCAAAAGTTTTCCATTTCTTGTACCACCCTCCCCCTTCTCTTACTTATAATTGTTGACTGCATTTGCGCAGCACTTTTACATTATTTGATCTTTGTTTATTCCTACACAATATACAAATCCTCGGTCATTTACAATAGGAATTACTTACGGCGTCTTTTAGCTGGAGAGACTCACCTACCCGGATGTAAACATTCCCAATTTTCTTTCGGCCGTCTTCCGATGAAGATGTGTTTGTGAGCTCTTGGTGACTAGCCTGTAATCTCGATTTTCCGGTGGGACTCTCTTTTATTGTTTTGAATATACTGTGTTTGATATTAATATACAAACCCACTTTTTGTAATAAGCCTTTCTAGCTGGCTTTCCCCCTCATGTTTTTAGAGGTCAGCGACAAGTGTATCTTCATCCTTATCACTTACTGTCACCCTTTAACAGTAAAGGCATAACAGTGTATTTATTTGTTTTTTAATTGACATTTATGCTTATGCTTTTGGAGAATTTACCAAGGATGGGGGTGGGGCGGGGATGGATTCTTCAGAAGGTCGTCCTTTGTTTTTTCCTCTTAAGGTAGTCTTCCTTTTCCTTCGCCCTCTTTGTTCGTTTGTAAGGCTAAGAAAGGGGTGGGGAGTGAGGTGTGTGTGGTCTTTGTTGATGTTTGGGGATCTCCTCTGTTTCAGAAGACAGTGTCCTTGGTACGAGAGAAAGACTATTCTTTTTTAATCATATTTTCTTGTTTCTGCAAGCTAAAAGAAAATAATTGAGATGGCTATTTGTATGTCTGAACACACTTTTTCTGTCTTCTCTCAGATCTTAAAAACTACTGATGGTATTGGGATACAAATTATTCTATTGGTCATCCACCCTCCAATCATCAAACATGAAGGTTGTGCCTGATTGAGCGATTCATATAAGTATAGTGGCGTGCTACTTCAACCATTTTTTTTTTTTTTTTTTTATTAGCATTTTCTACTTTCTTTATAATTGCCACTTTTATTTCCCTTAAGATAACATGCAGCTTTTTACCACTGGCGCTATATCGACTTGCTTTGTGCTTGCTATTAGCCATGATAGAACAATTGTGTGCTCAACATTTCATGATAAAATTACATGAATAATCAGAGCACAAGAGATGATGACTTACAACTTGCTTAAATTCGAGAGAATGGGATGGCATATTGGCATCAGCTACAGTGCTGTTTGGCATGGGTAGTGGCAAAAATTGTAACTAAGCACAGGTGCACAATATAAAATGAGAGTTTAAGGGTGACAGACGGAGCGCTCCTAATAAATTTTAATTTACGATCACATTTGTTCGTATCTCTAAAAGTTTGCAAGTAGAGAAGCGTGTGTATATCCAATAACAGTACATTTATAACCTGTGTAAGTATTTTTGAATTTCACAGAATGCTTTTGTTGGAAATAAACTGTGCTTGTTTATTTACGGAGCAAGCTTAGGTTCCAAAATCAGAAAAAAATTCCAGAAGCTGAAAGATTTGGAGTCGACCTTGTAGCCACTCAAGAACGGATGGTGGCTGATTAAAAAACATCCTGGATCATGAGAGTTCGCGGACCGTGGAATGCAGAATTTTCAAGGTCGTACTGTATATAATTGCCCTTCTCTCCCTTGAGGAATCTGAAAAGAATGGAAGTTCTGGAGAAGGTGGTACTTATGATACAGGAGAAGGTGGCACTAATGATACCTATGATCATTTTTCTGCTACTTAAGGTCTATCAAACTGGTATTAGGTACCTTATAAACTTCAAGAAAAGATGGGCTGATTGAATTAGACACTGAAGAAAGGCCTGAAGAACATCATTAAAGCAATTTATCCTGTATGTGGTTGGACGAACCTAGGCAATCATCACATCTGTCTCCATCCCTGGTGAGATGGTTTATGTTGAAAGAGACAGATTTTACTTAATTGATAAACAGGCACAGAAATTGGTACATGTTTGTTAAGGCTCTGGAAGTGCACCTGAAATTTAGCTGCTGAAGAGGCCATCATCACAGTCAAATTCCTCTCCAACCTGATACCTTGCTAGTGATCCCAGATCACAACCGAGGCAATCATTCTCAGATATATATGAGAGGCCATTGCCAGGACAAAGCACAGGTCCCTGACTTGAAATACCTTGCCTTGACACAAAACTGCAGGTAGTTTCTTAAGGCATAGTGAATCAGTACCTTAAAGTTAGCATCCTTGCAACCAAGAAATCCCCCTTCCAAATGCACAAAATTTATGGTTTCCATTTCCATCCAGATGGGAGTCAGAAGGTAACAGAAGGCCACAATTTTAGAACTTTAGAAAGTCTGCTGCAACCCTTTAATAGCTTTCTTTCCCATCATCTACCCCGCCTTAGAATCCATTGGTAAGAACTTTTGTTGCTATGCGGGAGATTTGAAAAATTATTGGCCTTAAAGGCAATGGGGCACTTGCCTCCACGAATGTAAGTTTGTAACCCTCTTAGAGTGCCATCACTACCCACAGGACTGTTCCAATCTCCTGCCAGTGGGACCAGAATTTCTGGAAACAAACCACTGGAGATGGGTGTCTGGGATGAAAGTTAGCAGTGATACCTTGGAATATGAGGTCATGAAGGAGTCAGATATCCTTGATGGGGTTCCAGAAGACTTGTTGGTCTTCTCTCCCAGGATACAATAATCCTGGTTGTCGTTCCATGTAGTCTCTCGAAGGTCTTTCTGACTAGATTAAGACAAAAGAGGTGTAAATCCATTATATTCAGTTCTTAGATGTCAGAGTTATAGAGCACAAGCATATTAGAGTTTCTTAAGACAATATCCCTCTTCCTAAGTACCAAATTTTCCATGAAAAAATCAGCATTTGTCTAGTTAATAGAAGAACTTTGCATGAGCTAACTATACACACTTAAAACCTATTCTTGCCAGTTGATAAGAACTGAAAGGTCCCTTAACAATTTTTCATTTATGTCTACCACTTCTGGAGACTTAACTACAGAGGTCCTTGAAAGAGATGGCAAGAACCTCTGGCAAATTCCTCTAAATCTGGAGACGGCATGAAGCATGGGAATAGCAGTTATCCCATTTATAAAAGTGTCTCAGCCTTCCATGTTAGTGACAAAGTCTTGGAACACAGATCCTGTTTGCTACTTCATTAAAGATAGCATCTACTGATGCAGCTTTGGGAAGCTCAAAGCCCTTAGGCAGCTCCTGTCACATAATTGTTGACCCAGAAACATCAGCCGAGACTAATGCCTCCAGAACACAGTCTTAAAATTGATGAAAGTGATCTCATTATGTTGAGAGAGAATGATGTATCATCATCATCACCATCATCATGTGAAAAAACATGGATGTTGCCTAAATTATTCCAGGAACTCTACTTCTCTGCTGCAGATATAAAAGTCTGAGAAGGGTTATGAAGAGATTTGCTATCGTTTCAGTAGTGAGAAAAGGAAGGGAGATGAGGCCTCATGCATATTAAGTTTTTTAATCAACTCCATGAAAGAAATTTTATCAAATTTCAAAATATTCAGTTTATCCAGTCATTAAATTAAGTTGTAATTTATTGAACAAAACCTATTTTATTTATCAAGAAAAAAAAACTGAAAGTCAGACTAAAAAGCCAAGAATGTTGACTGCGGCCTGCTTAAACAATTTATTTAA
Organism: Macrobrachium nipponense; assembly: GCF_015104395.2. Classification (NCBI taxonomy): domain Eukaryota; kingdom Metazoa; phylum Arthropoda; class Malacostraca; order Decapoda; family Palaemonidae; genus Macrobrachium; species Macrobrachium nipponense. The sequence continues at coordinate 37,210,807 of NC_061088.1, read as the reverse complement.
TGATAGTAAGACTAAGAATATGTATTTATTAAGAACAAACCCTTCACGGTTTGTTTTTCATGAGAGTGAAGATTGTTGACTGTTTATAGTAACGAGTCTGAATATGTGAAATTTCATTTATATATATATATATATATATATATATATATATATATTATATATATACACACTATATATATATATCGAGAATAAACCGTTCAGTCCAGACCTACAAGAGTTAAGAATGTTAAACGTAGTGATCTGGTTCAGGTATTTAATAATATGAATATTAATAATATTGTCATCACCAGAGAGAAGGCTTATTCAGAAAATATTCATTTTATGGAAACAAGTTCTGTAGCATTTTGTGCTTGGGTTCTCTTTGAGTGTATGCTAGACTTCATCAGCAGAATATGCACTTGATTTATCAGGTTTGTAATTTCTATAGAAAAATGCCTGTTAAAGATTCACCGACAGTCATTAGTCTTTCATACCTTTTGCTATATTAGTAAACCAGAAAACTGCAGCCCTTTGGATTCTAAATCCTTTTATATGCCTGATCTTAAGGTGAGTGTTTGACACAACCTATAAATGGGTAAGTTGCGCCTGGTCACTTAGTCCCTTAGAAAGTTTTGAAGAATAGACCAGAAGTAGATTAGGCAGTGTATGTTGGTACTTTTTCAGTAAGAGAAGGCAACTAGATGTGTCCTTATCTATGGTTATGATAAGGTTGAACGAGACCACCAAGGCATCCACAGACTCGTAGATCTGGCCCAGAGGATTTCTTTTGGATAAAAGGTGAAAACTGATGCAAGGTAGAGTGAAGCAGTGCAACCGGAGACTGAAGGGTGCTGTAGAGAGCCTTCATTGCTGTGTACAGGATTGTCTAAATCAGTGTCGAATGAAAGCAAGAAAAAGAATTGGAGGGCAGAGACTTGGCTCGGCCCTGGAGAAAGCAATAAGCCCATGTCTTGAACGTTCGAAAAGGTTCAAATGTTAGGGAACGGAGAGAGAGGATGGAGATACTGATGGGAAATGTTCGTAACTGCATTACTGATTCATGCTTGGTGGCAAATACCTTAATACTCTTTACTCTACTAAGTCTTAGCTATAATCACATGTATTATACATGTAATTATTACTCTACAGCGAATCATTCATGATTCATTTATTGAATTGTAGAGAAAGTATTTTGAAAATATGAATGACAATAGTTATTAGGGACTGGAGGATGTGGGCATGTTAGAGAGCCAAGTAGAGAATGTTACATTTTAAGCAGTTAAGAGGGCCTGTCAGCTAAATAAATAAATAAATAAATAATCCTGGGCTACCAAAACAACAAACAGAAACCGGTCAATGATGAGTAAGATGTGGTGTCTAGAAATTAGAAAAATGGGCCTATGTATCAAGGGTAGATATAATATGAATATGTGATGAGAAGGGATGAGAAACAAGTAGCCTTAGTAGAATAGAAACAGTAGAACCAAGGCCAGGAAAACGTAGTCAAGGGCATAATGTGAAATCAGGCGTGTAGTCTGCTTGACAAGAACTGGGAGAACTCACTGTATAATTGACGTTACTTTCAGTTTTAAGCTTCTGCTCCTCGATGCTTCAAAAATGTATCTAATGCCTTAAAAAGGTTAAGTTTTTCAGTAAATACAAGATGAAGGTATTTTTGTCATGCGCTTCTAATCTTTTGGTTCAGTATATTAGCACATTGTTTTCCTCCCTGGATGTCAACAGCATCCTCCGATTTCTATATTTGAGACAAGATTGCTGAAGTGAGTTTGTCCTTTGCTCTGCAATAGTTATGATTTAGACCATCACTAGAAGGAATACCGTGGTTCATCTTCCATAACCTCGTATTTCAACAGGAAATGTTTGCTTTCACTTTTCCCTCAAGTTATTCTCCTCTTCCTCTTTTTCTCTCTCACTTTTCACATACGTGATTCCTAATCTCTGGACGTTTGATTTGCTCATTAATAGCCTTTTAGTCTTCTCTTATATGAATGTATTTTTTTAATAAGGAAGGTGATATGGAGTTGAGGTTATTAGGAATATTTTCATCATTCTGATTTTTTACACTCAATAGAAAGAACACTTCAAAATGTGAAGACGCGTCTTGTCAGAATTAACGCATCTTATCACAAGACAACTGCTGTGGTATAGTATATAAACAAGAAATGAAAGCTGTCATTATGGGAATGCAAATAATTCTTGGGAAATCAAAGAGGTACGAAAAAGTATTCCTAGAACAAGGAAAATATTGTCTGAAAGTGAAGACTTGGCACAGGGCAAGAAACTGAGTTACATATTTATTGCCACCCACCTCTTATAACACATGATAAAAAGCTTTATGTAAGTGAGAACGGTAACAAGTAAATTAGATTATAAAGTACATATAGCAACCTGTAAGTTAAGTCACTCGAAGGTTTTCATTTTCTTGAATTCAGTTAAAATTGTTCGTGTGCATCATAAGAAGTGGCATACTTGAAAATATACTGTCCTGAGATATGACAAATGCAAGAGATGAAAGATCCACAGTAAAAGGAAACGGTGAGGAATGTCAAAGTAAAAAGAAAGGCCAGCGAGGGAAATTGAAAAAAGAAAAAAATCCTAAAAATGGATATATACAGGGAAGCTTACAAGGTTCGATTACAGGTTAGCATCGAAACAGGTAGTCACAGGGTGAGGAGAGGAAAGGGTTTTCCCACCTATGCAAGAGGTGGTAAAATTCCCTTGTCCGTATCCATGGGTTTTTATCTCTCTCTCTCTCTCTCTCTCTCTCTCTCTCTCTCTCTCTCTCTCTCTCTCTCTCTGATTTACGTTGCGACGAAGCTTTTCCATGTCAAATTTCCATCAACAAAACTTTTGTGTGTGGTTTGGATTCAACTTTGTTTTGTAGATGACCTAATCTCTTGTGTGAAGTAGTGGTTTATGCAAGACAGTCACTTGTCACATTAGTATTCGACAATTTTTAATTATTTCAAATATCAATGTGCGGTGCAGAATCTTTGCGTGTCAGCATACGATAGATTTTATTTCTAACTACTTTTAAATAAACAGTTCATACTTAGAAAAATACAATGGGCATCTATTGATTCTTTGTAAACAAGTTACTTATTTAAGGAATTACATAGTCCCTGTGAGAGTCAGGCTGTCAACTCAACAGTCTGATTAGGCACTCCAGTGCTCTAGTGATGACGAGCATTTAATGAATAATTGGCATATAATTAATTATGAATTCATACAGAAGATCATTTTAGCCTATCTTTGCATGTATTAAAACTGAATACAAGGCTTATAGCTTACATATTCAAATGGTTTTCATACGGTTGCAAACGTAAAACACGTACACACATGTGATGTCAATGAAAAAGGTGAAATGGACAACTTAGTTGGACGGCCTAGTTTAAAGGGATCAAGGGAATTGACATAGTATAGTAAACGACAGAGTCAGAGTCGGAGGAGCCCTGTTCAGTGCACTGCTCTAGGTAGTACACCGTTACATCTTTGGAACCTTTTTGCACTCAGTGTCCGTGCCAGCGCTGAATGACCTCATAGGTCGTAGCACTTGGCCCTTGACCTAAATTCTATATTCTATTCTCTTGGGGGGCTGATTAAATGTGAATGACCTGGTGACACATCTTACAGGGTTCCATGTGGGGTCATTGCTTCAGAAGCCCAGGGGAAGGGTGTGAGTATGTGAATGGTAGCATGAAATGCATTCGAACCAAAAGCGATGGATCGACTTTCCAACGCAACGAGGACCTTATTCAATATATATGAATATTTTTTTCAATCTTTGTTAAAAAGTTGAGAAATATTGAGTTTGGTCGGTAGAGTGTGCCAAGTTTCCTAACCGGCATTCTCTCCGTGAAGTTAAGTTGCGATGTCCCCTAGGGCTTAGTGCCGTCGGTGCACCTCACGGGTGCACTGTAGGTATTACTAAAGTTTCTTTACAGCATCCCTGCGGCCCTTAACTGCAGCCCATTTTATTCCTTCTGCGACACCTCCATCACATTATCTTTCTTCCATCTTGCTATCCACCCTCTACTGACAATTGATTCACAGTGCAACTGCTTAGAGGTTTTCCTCCAGTAACTCCTTTGTAACCTTTTTTACTATCAATTTTCCTTTCAGCGCTGAATGACCTCATAGGCCCCAGCGATTGGCTTTTGACCTGAACTCGATATTTCAATCCATTCCATAAAGCTGCAATGAGATTCATCAGACTCGGAACTGGTCCCTTGATCAATAGAGTTAGTCAACGCTGGTTGTGGTCTGCGCGTGAATGGGTGATTACTGTGAACTCCAAATCCCACTGACATAAGCTCCTTCAGTCATCCTTAGCGGCCAGCAACCGCATCCTATAATTCATTACCCAGGATTTTGGAATCCGGTATAAGTGTCAATGGGTCATTAGAAAGTTTGGAAAGCTGACAATATGTTTAGTCATTGACGCGTTTATTTTATATTACAAGAAATGCCAATAAGAGAAACAAATGTCAGATTTCATAAACAGAAATGCATATATAAGCCGATTATGGTAATTTATTAAGTATTTTTACCGTATATTTGTATTCAAGCAGATTAGATTCTCTATTGTCTTGGGCCAACGCTTATTAATCCACCGGCATCTACTATAAATAGATAGAGAAAACTGATTAGGAAATGAATCACCTGTTTTCGTTAAAACTTGACTTGTCAGTGCATTGATCTGTGCTTGGCAGATCTTCCGCAGTTTTAAGAGACGAAAATAAAATCGAGTGACGAAAGAAGGAAATGGCTGAGGAACAAAGGAAAGGTAAGGCCAGGTAATTTTTTTAATGATTGTGTTTGCCTCTTGCGTGCATGTTATTATCTGTGCGCTTGCGCAAGGGAGGAGGGGAGCGAAAGAGATTTTTTTTTCATGTCACTTATTAAGGTGACATCGTAAACACACTTAATGTGCACCATATACCACTCCGCACACAAGAGGAAACAGAACATTGTAGAATCAATG
>NC_061088.1:37185823-37203323 GCF_015104395.2 Macrobrachium nipponense | reverse complement strand
ATAGAACGACGAGGCGCATTTAACTATGATACACTAGTCTTTGAAGTCACCTTGAAGTCTCGCTCTCGGATCCGTTCTGGGCCGTAAGTAAACAGTGAAGGTCACAATTATTGTATGACGGACGTCGTTCCCGAAAACGTGTTACGTCTGGGAAACTGAACAAAGAAACATTGTTTGTCATTGTTATTGTTTAGGATGTGTTCGCTTCCCTAAGATCATACTTATAAGGCTTTTGATGGCTGATTCCATATTTATATAATGATAATGCTACCTTATCATAATATTATGAATACTGAAATAATAAGTGACACTAAGCAACATGACATGAATTAGAATGTCAGTGTGGTTGAGGATAAAAAGAAGATAATGCGAAAATAACGAAGTTTGGCAAGCAGAAAACTAATAATATATTAAAAGGCTATGTGTATAAATTAGAAAATATAGTTTACCCTAGAAGTCTATCAAAAGATTCTGAAGACAAGTTTTTATACATTTTTATACATTGTTAGTTTTGCTATATCAAATGCAAATACTGGTAAACAACGGTAGTTGTTGAATATACATATATAATTATAGTGTTGATTTCTGCTACGTGATATTTCATTTTCTTGTAAAAATAAGTCAAACCAAAAATATACGAACGTCAATTTTGAAATCTTAGATTTTGTAGCTCTAGACTGGAAGCCGTCGAGTATGTACGTTTGCATTTATTTTTTATGAGAGACCCATTCCGTCAGAAAGGGCAGTAACATAAGAGAGGGTCGAGGCGGTAAGGCCTTATTCTAGGGACATGCCATATCATCCCAAAGTTCGGATCGAGGAGACTGGATTCTGCTGTACCCTTATTCTTCTAACATCAAACATGTACGGATATCTGGGGATAGAGGCGTTTTGCTGGGCGGGGGGGGGGGAGGGGGGTTGCCTTGTTTGAGTCCTTTTAATAATGTGTACTATATATTCACATTTCTGTATATGTATATATATATATATATATATATATATATATATATATATATATATATATATATGTTCGTTGATTTATTTGTCTTTTTTTATATATAAAGAGAATTACTTAACTTGATAACAACAACTAGACCTTGTATTACAAGATGTCTTTTCAATCGTACAACGGTAACTTGCAACAGACACTAGGATTCTGAGGGCCAGCGGGAGCCGGTCACAGTGAGGCCACAAAACCCGAGGGTATGAGAATGGGTGCATATTTGTTCATTTTGCCCTTTTAGCTGAAGCCCACCAAAACGCTGTCTTCAATTTGGGAAGTTTCTTCTTTTCGAAATGTCAAGGAAATCTCGGCCGCTTTTATAGCGCCTCGCCTTGAGACCTTTGTTACGGAAGAAGTAGACGAAAAATAAATCGCAGTTATCCTATAACTGGAAATATTTGGCACTGTCTGATGATGAATATTCGCTTCCTCGTCAATAGATAGCCCGCTCTCTCTCTCTCTCTCTCTCTCTCTCTCTTCAGTTGATGTATCAGTTTCATTTGGCAACCGCTCTCTCTCTCTCTCTCTCTTCAGTTGATGTATCAGTTTCATTTGGCAACCGCTCTCTCTCTCTCTCTCTCTCTCCTCCTCTCTTTTCCTCTCTCCAGTCGATGTATCAGATTCATTTGGCAACCGCTCTCTCTCTCTCTCTCTCTCTCTCTCAGTGACTGTTAAGGCAAGCTCTGGCTCTCCTCCTCTATCTCTCTCTCTCTCTCTCTCTTCAGTTAATGTATCAGTTTCATTTGGCAACCGCTTTCTCTCTCTCTCTCTCTCTCTCTCTCTCTCTCTCTCTCTCTCTCTCTCTCTCTCTCTCTCTTCAGTTGATGTATCAGTTTCATTTGGCAACCTCTCTCTCTCTCTCTCTCTCTCTGTGTGTGTGTGGTGTAATGAAACTTTCAGAAAGTGATACGTGATTCAACTCGGCCCACTGTCTTTTTGTCCATCGTCATATATTTTCTGGCGTATGTCTCCCAGCGGCTCACACACCGATAGTCCAGTACGTGAATACCGAGTAGATTTTCTAAGAGGTAATTTTTTTTTCACGTACGTCGTGACAGTAAGTCATAACCTTTTTCATCTCATACGTTTCATGATGTTCAATAGCTTAAACATAAACTCGCTTAGTTGTAAATACACTCATATATATACGTCCATGTGTGTGTATGTAAGTATATTCAGTAATAAGCCGTTTCCTCTGACAGAGGTTAGTTCTAGAGAAAAGCAAGGCTTCGGTTACCCCTTATTCATATTTTATTTGCTGAATATTGGATGAACCACTTACGCAGAAAATTCTCATAACTTAGCTGCTTCATGCTCCTACCTTCACAGGATCATCAACGATGCATCCACCCCTCTTACACACATCTCTTAAATTACTGTCACTTCCATTTTGTCATAGTGTTGCACTTCATGTATATTAAATCGATTTATTTGGGTTACTTCTTCCACTCAGTCTATCCAGCTGTATCAAGGTATTATATCTCGCCTGCCTCCTAACGCTTCCTAATTATACGCTCCGTTCGCCAGCCTATTGTTCTCCATCCTTGCCAGGTGACCGAACTGTCTTAAAACACTCTTCCATCCTTTTGTCAACATTAACTCACATTTTATCCTCGTTTGCATATCTCCACACTCCCCTCTTCAGTTCATCTCTTGCCACCAATACAGTGCAAGCAATCATCCATTTTACCGGCTTCAGCCTTTTTTTCTTTTCTTTTTCTCGCATTCAGTGCCATTACTTCTCTTCCAGAAAGACCTGTTGTCTCAGTAATTCCTTCTTGCATTCCTACGTTAGATTACATAGACATTCTAAGTCTCTTCAATCTTTTGGACGCACCCTGCTAACAACAATGCCTTGTCTATTTTATGATTCAACTCCCTATCCTACCACCATCCGTTACTTCCAGATACCCATACAAATCATCCATAGCAACATTGCCGTTGTTCAGCCCTCTCCTCTTTCAAACATTTTCCAACTCTCACCAGATTCAGCAGTTTCTCCTCATAATTTCAATCAGTATTGTATCATCGCCCAACATTCACCATCACCACACTCTAATCCCAGCTTACTTTTTATCCTGCAATTTTGCACCTACTTCAGTTGTCCTTTCTGTAACATCGCACATCACTCCATCCATCAAAGTATTTAAAGCCCCGAAAATGCAATGCATCATTGTCTAAGATCAATTTTTATCTTAGGCTTTGTTTCCATCTTAACTACTTATTTAACCATAGAATACATTCTCAGCCCTCTCTAGGTCCATTTATCACATGGACTTCTTTATTTCAAAATTCCATGGACTGCTTGATTTCATAACATTCAAACCACACAACTGTTTCACAACAAATTGTTAATCAACGCACCCTCTTTTAAAACAACACTGTTCTTCCTTTGCCAATCCTTCTTAATCAGATTCCTACTTTACACTTCTCTGATATAGTAAGTAATGTTATGCCTTTACGACTCTTATTGTCATCCCTCTCACCTTTACCCGCATGCAGAAGTTCAGTTATTCCTCTTACCAATTCCTTTGGGACTTTCAACTCATCTAGAGAAACTTTAGTCCCTGGTCACGGTCAGCCACTCAGTCTCATCTTTACCGTTACACCACTGCATCTTACTTCGAATCCCATCAATTCCAGGTGGCTTACCGTGCTTTCATCTTTTCATTTCCTTTATGACGTCTTCGAGAGTCACTTTTGCAAACACTCAATTTTAAACTAACCCTTCCCATTCCTGCGCCATTCAGCCCTGCCTCTCTTTCATCAGCCACATTCAACTGTATCTTCGTAACTCCGTCAACCCAGCCCTGTGTTCGTTTTAGACAACGCTCTCACCATTTGCATAGTATAGTCTTCTTCTTGTATTCACTTCCCTACAGAACGCAATTACTCGATGTCTTCTGTCATGCAGTTGCACCTCAAATATGATTTCCTTATTATTTATTTTACTAAAACTTTCATTTTCTCATAATCACGGCATGGCTTTATTTCTTAACCCTACAATCCCTGTTGAGATAATTAATTTTCTCATTACAGTCTTATATCACTTCCTTCTTCATTCGCTTCTCCGTCTTAATTATAACTTATCTCTGCCAATCATGATGAAGCTTGAAAGCCAACTGAGTGAATTTTGTTCCTTGCATTCCCTGTGATGCTCCTTTGTGTCATTTGCAAGTAGCATGTCATCATTACTTTCATCATCCAGGATGCAAACGTAGTTTTGAAGTAAATAATGAGGGGGGAACATTACGGCTATGATGCTGTGGTTTCATATTTGGATATTTTGTTTCTGCATTTTGTTCGTATTTTACCCTCCATGTATAGCTGTGGGTCATAAACGTACCTATGGAGAATATATATACTATATATATATATATATATATATATATATATATATATATGTGTGTGTGTGTGTGTGTGTGTGTGTGTTGTGTATTATTCTTGATAAGTAGGTTTATGAGAGGCCGGGGTAGAAACGTCATCTCGAAACACTTACTGAGATGTTAGCACACTTTGGAACTACTCCCTGTTTTTGGGACATGGCATATAGATGTGCTAATGATATATATAATATGTATCTATATGTATATATATACATTTATATTATATAATCTATATATATATATATATATATATATATATATTATATTATTATATTCATGTATGTATTATATATATACATATAATAGTATATTAAATATACTAATGTATATATATGTATGTATGTATATGTGTGTGTTATTAGGAAGGTGAACCCTGCTCATATGGAACAAGCCCACAGGAGCCATTGATTTGAAATTTCAAGCTTCTAAAGAATATGGTGTTCATTAGGAATTAGGAAGAAGTAACAGAAGATGAGAAAAGGAAATGCAGAAATGTTGATCAGTTATTAGGAAAACAGAAATAAAGAAATAAATATGTAAGTAAAATATCATAATACAAGTTGAATTGTATTAAAGTAATAAACGCGTTGCACCTTTGCTTGACCTTCTGAAGTTCCAGTGTACCTACGACATACTCTGGAAGGCTGTTCCATAGCCTAACGGTGTGAAGAATAAAGGACCTCTGGAACTACGAAGTTAGATTTAGAGGCCCATTGACTGCATATCGGTGTTGTTGTTCAGATATTCCGGTTGCTCTCTTGGCAAGAAAAGGGGATCAGGGATTGAATGTGGAAGATCTCTGTTAAAAAGTGGCAAAGAAGAAGCTATCCGTCGATGATCCAAGTCATAACTGCTAATATTAGGACACAGAAACCTGGCAAAAGCAGACATCCACGCCGGAGAACAGTATTCTAGTAAAGGAAGGACAAATGACTTTAAAAGGGATGCACTGATTTTATCTCTGTTATAAATATGTGAGGCCCTGCGAGCAGTACCTAACTTTCTTGCAGCATTTGCTGAAACTTTCATTGGATATTTCTCAAAAGTAAGATGTGAGTCAAAAGGTATACGGAGACTAGTTAAAGCTTCAGACTTGTTCAGCAGAGTCCCATCCACCTGAAGGGAAGAATAGGGTGGAAAATCTGTAAGAGATCTGCTAATCAATAGCGTGTGTGTTTTTATATGTATATATATATATATAATATATTATATATATATATATACATATATATATATATATACACACCATATATATATATATATATATATAATATATAAAAATATATATATATACATATATATATATATATATATATATTATATTATAATATATGCAAACACAATTATATGCCATGACCCTAAAACGGAACAGTTCTAGAGGGTGCTAACATCTCTGTAAGTGTTTGGGGACGATGTTTCTTGTCATGTAAATACCAGCCATGAAATGTACTACTTAGGTCAACAGAGATCCAGTGGGCCGAGGTGGACGACTCAAATCAATCTACCTGAGGTAGGGATAAAACTTGGGTCTTTCTTTGCAAGTTTATCGAGTATTCTAACCATTAACAACTCTACTACAAGACCCATATATAATATATATATATATATATATATATATATATATATATTATATATATATATATATATGTGTGTGTGTGTGTGTGTGTGTGTGTGTGAGTTGATAGGGGTTATAATTAATAATATATTTAATATGCCAATGTGATGTGCTGTGACCTTTTTGGAATGCGCAGAACAGTGCCGAAGCAACGACCCGAGAAAAGCTGATAATTCATTTCTTGGATGGCGTGATATGAAAATGCATAGTTAAGCGAGTCAATGTTCGTCAGTTCATGGGCTCTTGTTCAAATGCCTTTAGAAACTGGTTGTAGCCAGTAACATGGGGCGTTGACGAAGTGTGCATTCGTGTGTACGTGTGCGCCTCTTCCTTTGATAATGGTATCATTAGCCAAGTCTATGGGGGAGACTTTCAGAGACGTCCGTGAGAGAAAGGCAGAAAGCTGGGGATAGCTCTGCGAAAGTTTATTTGGTTCTGTGTGTGTTTTCCAGGCTGAGATGGGTAAGTGTTACCTTACTTTAGCCAAAGGGGTGGTTTGTTGATTGCTTGTAAAATGTCATATTTCATTTAAGCTGTTAACTTTGTCTTTAAACTTATGTGTGCTAACGAGTGTGTTTCTCTTGTCTTTGTAACAGACGATTCTGGCAAGGGAACTAAGTGTTCTGGCAAGGGGGGACAGAGGGTCCCGTATGGAGGAGAGATACTTGGTGTGACTAATTACTGATTTAGACATTTTAAATACTGGGAGTTTAGCTGAGTTGGTTAGTCTGTGAGACTTGGATTATTATCATTCCATTGTTGAATAGATATTATATTTTTATATTACTTTGACTCTCTTTTGATTACCTGTCAGAATGGAGAGAGAGAGAGAGGTTGTCGAGAGAGAGAGAGAGAGAGAGATTGAGTGTATCAGTTTGCCTACTGCTTTGGTTTCACGCATACCAAATAAGTACGAGATTAATATCTCGTTACAGTGGTGGCAGCGTATATTGAACCGTTGTTACGCCTTTTGTGAGATTAAATACCATTTTCAGTGTCTGGTTGTGGAAATATGTTAGATTTCAATTACTAAGTGAGAGATAATGAAAAATATCTATCCGTTAACTGTGGAAAGGGGAGGGGAAGGATTTTTATTAGAGTCATCAAATTTGCCCGTACCGAGATGCTTTAAGGCATGAGTGACTCAGTCTGGCTTGTGAGTGAAAGATCGGCAAGTGCCTTCTCGCCGAGCGCGTTTGCGTTGTGCCAACGAGATTCGCGTGTTTGTAATTACGCAGATTCCGGGGTGGTTTTCTCTCATTTGAAGATGTGTTATGTTATTGTTTTTTGACTTTGTGTATGAGTCATTTTTGAAGTTAAAGAGGCAGTTCACAGTACCATTTTTTTCTCATGGGAGTAGAATGTGATGTGTTTTTTTCTTTTCTTGGCACATGTTTAGAATAGACGCATTCGTCTTTGTTTAGTGTATACGTGTGTATGAATAAGTTTTCATGCATGTGAAACTGTGCTTGAATTGCACTTGTTGCTTGAAGACAGAGAGCGTCCACTTGTTCTTGCGGACTCAGCAATTTCTGCTAACCGGCGCAGAGAGGTATTGCAAGGGGAAGGCAACTGATGGCCTGCCTCAGGGGTATTGCAAGGGAGGGTACTACTGGTATATCTCGGGGGATACTCAGACTCTGTTCAGGGGGGGTGTTCTATCGCTCGGTGGAGGGTGAAGTTCTCTTTTTTTTTCTCTCAGTGGGGGTGAACTCCTTTTTTTTTTTCTTTGTCAGGGTGTTGAGGGACGGATTTGCCCTTGAAAATGATTTTCCAATGTCAAGACATCAGCTGATTGATTAGTTGATGAAGTGACATGCCCGTAGGGTTTTTTAGAAAAGAGATTTTCTTTCTCTTGAATGAAGAGAAAAGGAAATGAAATGCATTGTATGTGTGTAAGTTTTCCTTATGCTTTGGAAGGCACAAATATAATGGGGACACAGAGATTATTATTTTTTTTTTATTGTGTTGGAGGGATTACTTTAAAATGCCGATGAGTGGTATTGTATCTCGTGTTGTATCTGATGATACCGGTGAGTGGTGTTGATTGGTGTTGCATCTGGTGTTGATTGGTGTTGGTTGGTATCATGGGGTTTGGCAATACTAGTGTATATGGGGGGAATTGCACCCTTACTTGAGATCTTTGCAGGAGAATTATTACTATGGAGAATTATTATTATTATTATTAATTATTATTACTTGAGATATTTTACAGGAGGGTTACTTAAGTAGAATTATCATTACTTGAGACTTATTTTACGAGAGATTTGAGATATTTCATGGGAGATTATTTTATGATTATTACAGATAATTATATCATGGAGAATTATTACAATGAATTATGGGAGAAGTTCTGTGGTTAATTATTTGTTGAGCTTTTATAACTTTGGAGAATATTTCAGTCATTCATGAGTGATGAGTTTTGCTGAATCTTGAATGAATCTGGCTGAGTTTTGGTGAATTGTGCGGAATTTTGGGGAACTTTTGGTGAATTTTGTACTGAATTTTTGGAGAATGGACAAGCATTAACATTGGTAATGTTTTTTTTTATCTAATACTAGTGATTTTGATGATAGCAATTTTTGGTGCTACTGGTGATAGTGATATTTCTGATACTGTTTTTTTTTTTTTATTTACTAATACGTGAGTGCTGTAATGCTATGAAGGGTGGTGAAATCTTTTTTGAATTTGGGAGGAACTAACAACACATTTTTTTTTCCTGTTTTTATGAGTTCAGCAGATAATTGCTTGACATACGTGAGTTACGGGGGATAGTTAACAATGCCATTGATTTTTCTTTTTCCCTTTTTGGAAGTTAGCCATCGCTGACACAAGTTTTTTTTTTATCATGGGTGAATTTTAATTTTTTTTCTCAGTTCGTGACTTAGAGTCATAATAGGGGGAACGTGTTTGTGTTTTCAGCTGTTTGATGCTGCATAGAGATATATGGGAAAATTTTTGCATTTTTTTTAATGCATACGTAATGGCACTACATTTTTTCCCTGGATATTTGTGTTCCAGAAATTGTGAGTTTCTTGCACAATACCTTTGTTGTATTTGTGACAACTTTGCCAGAGATAGGAAACTTGGTTGAGTTTCTAGTGGCTTATGTCGTAGTGCATATGGAGAAGTCTTTGCTTAGACACTGAATTTAGAGTTCTGTTATAATGAGTTGTGGCACATTGGTGATTTTTTCTAGAATTTCCTAGACAATTTTATTTGCCGAGTTTTTGCCCTTTTTCAGCAGTTATGCTAAGGAGAGAGTTTTATAGTTTTTGACTATAACTTTGAGTTATTCTCTGTAGAATTGGAAGTATATTATTTTGGAGTTATAATTTGAGATATAATATATTGGAGATATATATTTTTGGCCATTTGATGTTTGCCTATGGTGTTGAGAGCTATGTTTAGTTCAATTATTTTGCATCCATTTTTGTTGCAAATGGAGACACATTTTTGGAGATATATGGGGCAATATTTGTGAGTGGGTCAGCTAGATGCTTTGAGTGCATATTTTTCTGGAGATGGGATTTCATTTTTGATTATCCTGCTTGGAGATATATTTCTTTGGAGACTTGTTTTATTCCACATGGAGTTATTGGTGAAATAGAGGTAAGTATTTTTTATTTGCCGAAACAGAGGTGAATATTTTTTATTCCTGGAGTGGGTGTTTTTTTATTAACACGTGGTTATTGGAGAATAAGAGGGAATATGGTGTGGGTGTGGTTATTAATCAAATGGAGGAAATATTTTATCACCGGAGTGGTTTTATTATTAATATGGTGAAATATATGGAGGTGTAATTGATCTTTGGCGGGTGACCCTTTTTTGTGGTTGTGGGAGTTTTTTTTTCAAGCCAAGAGAAGATTTCTGTGGTCCTTTCTTTTCAGTTTCGTGACTAATTGGAGGCGAGTGGCATTACTGCATTACGAGTCCTATGGAGATATTATTTTTGGAGGCATATAATTGCTGCATTACGAGTTTATCGTAGTTTTTTTCATCCCGGATAGGTGATATTTTTTATATAATTGGGCAGTGTCATGTGAGAGAGATATGTCTTCGAGACAGTCTTTGAACACATTAGTCATACCCTGGAGTTAATTTAGTGAAATGTGCTTAAGCGATTTCAGTTAGACCTTTTTCTTGAGAATCATGAGTTTCCAAACTTGCGAGTCTGACTAGACATTTTTTTTGTGCCGCAGTTTGAGCACACGTCTGCAGGTGGATTTTCTGCTGACAAGCGCTGTGATGAGCCCGGTGTGCTGATTCCTTTCCTCTGATGGTGAATGCTCAGAGTTTTGCAATATCTGGAAATGTTGACCATAGCATTTGATGAAAGAACGCTGTGTCCAGTCGCATGAATGGTTGCGATGGCAAAAATTCTGTAGCTATACATGTGGCATTTCTTGGGAAAAACGCGGGATTATGTATATTATGCATATATTGTGTGTTTTGTGACGGGGGAAGTTTACTTGTGATTATTTTTTTTTTATTTTTCTTCCTCTTCTTATGAGAGATGTAATTGGGGTTGAGTTTTAAATAGCATTTCTTTTTCAACGGGAGATGTAATTTATCGGGGTTGTGATTTACATAAATGGGAGTTTGACATTAAGTTTCATTGTAATTAATTATATGAGCAGTAAGGGTTTTTGCTGTTAAACATTGGAGATTTTTACTGATTTTGTGAGTTGTTCAAATATCAGAGCTTGAGAGAACATTTTTGGGTCTGGGCTTGTTACGTGATTTTTTTTTTCTTGGGCTCATTGTCTTTTTCTTTTTTTTTTTACTTATGATAACATTCAAGTTTGAAATGTGAGTGCAGAAGTCTGTGGAGTTACTGTGAGTTTTGGATGGTGTGTGCTGATGTATGAGTTTGGAGAATTGAGTTAGAGAACGTGATATTTTTTTTTTCATTTGCGAGTTGTGATAATGACTTATGATTTAGTGGTCATATTAAATGGAGTTAATTGGGAGACGTTCAGTTAGTATTTCTGACTTTTTGGGGTCATTGTTTGATAGAAATAGTATGTCTGGAGTTAATTCTTTTTTGATTGACCGATGACTTGACTGACATACTAACACACCATAATCGTCGTTCCCCGACGCTAGCAAGACGTCCACCAGCCGTGCAGAGATGTTGCTGTCATTTATCCAGGGGGATTACAAGAGTTTCTACGAGTCTACAGAGTTCTATAGCACTTTTTGGGATCTACAAAGCCATTAGAAGTCTTCTACAGGGAGGTAGGCCGTTCGCCTTTCTACAGCATACTACAGAATGCTGGAAGTTGCAGACAAAGAGGGATATTCAAGAATCCAAAGAGAGAGAAAATGCATCTAGTGTCATTGGAGATGAAGCATGATAGACTTTACTTTGTGTTGCCAGAAACGTGCAGTTTTTATTATTATTTTTTTTTTTGAGCCGACCAATGTTTTTATATATATAAGCTGTTTTGTTTGACCATTTGCTAGGCAGGTGCTAGCAATTTTGGGTGGCCGAGCTTCTGTGAGTTGATAGGGGTTATAATTAATAATATATTTAATATGCCAATGTGATGTGCTGTGACCTTTTTGGAATGCGCAGAACAGAGCCGAAGCAACGACCCTAGAAAAGCTGATAATTCATTTCTTGGTTTCTTGATATGAAAATGCATAGTTAAGCGAGTCAATGTTCGTCAGTTCATGGGCTCTTGTTCAAATGCCTTTAGAAACTGGTTGTAGCCAGTAACATGGGGCGTTGACGAAGTGTGCATTCGTATGTATGTGTGCGCCTCTTCCTTTGATAATGGTATCATTAGCCAAGTCCATGGGGGAGACTTTCAGAGACGTCCGTGAGAGAAAGGCAGAATGCTGAGGATAGCTCTGCGAAAGTTTATTTGGTTCTGTGTGTGTTTTCCAGGCTGAGATGGGTAAGTATTACCTTACTTTAGCCAAAGGGGTGGCTTGTTGATTGCTTGTAAAATGTCATATTTCATTTAAGCTGTTAACTTTGTCTTTAAACTTATGTGTGCTAACGAGTGTGTTTCTCCTGTCTTTGTAACAGACGATTCTGGCAAGGGAACTAAGTGTTCTGGCAAGGGGGGACAGAGGGTCCCGTATGGAGGAGAGATACTTGGTGTGACTAATTACTGATTTAGACATTTTAAATACTGGGAGTTTAGCTGAGTTGGTTAGTCTGTGAGACTTGGATTATTATCATTCCATTGTTGAATAAATATTATATTTTTATATAACTTTGACTCTCTTTTGATTACCTGTCAGAATGGAGAGAGAGAGAGAGAGAGAGAGAGAGAGAGAGAGAGAGAGAGAGAGGGGGGGGTTACGAGTCGGGAGAGAGAGAGAGAGAGAGATTGAGTGTATCAGTTTGCCTACCGCTTTGGTTTCACGCATACCAAATAAATACGAGATTAATATCTCGTTACATATATATATATATATATATATATATATATATATATATATATATATGATATATATATATATATATATATATATATATATATATATATATATATATATATATGCACAAGCTTATTGGTGCACGCTAGACACGCTGAAACTCAGCGATGCTGTCTCTCCTACCTACCCCACCCCCGCTGGCTTGGACAAACAGGATTGCCGGTAGAAGGTAGATGTCTCCATTACCCTCTCATTCCCCTCCCTACCCCACCCCACCTGAGGCTGACAAGCTGGTTTCCAGGGGTAGGTGGCTGTATTATCTCTCCCCTACTGTCACCCGGGAGAGGACAAACAATACAGATCCTCTCGAATTTTATTATATATATATATATATACTATATATATATATAATATATATATATATATATATGTGTGTGTGTGTGTGTGTGTGTGTGTGTGTGTGTGTGTGTGTCAGATGAAAAGAGGGGCAATGATTAATAATATGTTTAAAATGCCAATGTAATGTTAAGTGAAGTCACATATCACTTCTCGCTTGGAGACAGGCTGAACTGTATGGGCAGCTTACATGAGAAAGGAATTTGAATACGCGAGCAGTTTAACCGAGAGATCACTCACCCGGTTGAGAGGCGTGCACATTCGTTTGTATAGATGTTACAGGCCTAATAGTCCAAGGCACTTGCGAAAGTCACATGCCTTTAGGTGAACGCTAAGAGGTGTTACACGCCGAGTGTCGGGAGAGAACGCCCCATCATAAAGGTAGGACATATTTTGTAAAACTTAGAAAACCGCTTCCTTTGATAAAGAGAGAGAAGTGTGAAATACTCTCTTTACGTGAATACTTTGAAAAGAGTGATGTGTGTGATATATCTTTTATGCATTATTATCTTTATTACAGATGGGTCCTATTCCATGGCTAATTTAGAGACGGGAATCTCTAACCTGACTAATACGATGAAATTATTGACATTTTGGGTATGGGAGAGAATTCTTAGTCAGGAGGGTAGAATGTTAACTTACTGGTTTCTTTATGGGCAGTTTTAGGTTTTCTTCCATTATGACTTGTTAATCATTTTGTCCTATTTTATAATCAACTACTTTGGGTAATAAATAGTATATTTTTGTACTTACGAGATCTTAATAGCCTAATGACATGATTGCAGACAGAGTCACGTAAATAAAAAAAAAATAGAATACAAGATTCTGGTTGCTGTATCTCTTGAGTTGCTAAAGAATTCTAAGACGTGAGAGTCGTTGGTGGTTAGTTGTTCATGAAGTTCCCAGGTTTCAGCTTGTACCAGGATTGCACTCTTCCAGCCTGAAATCTGTTCAGGCCATTCAGTTTCTGTATTAAGGAATGATAGTTAGGTTATAAGTTTCAGTTTTTATAAGCTCATTCCCGGCCAGGGAAGGATTCTTTTCCTGGAAAATGATCACTAAAAGATAGCCAGATTTAAAGCATTTATTGAAAAAGAAACCCACAAAATTACTGTGTAACGTGTTTACTTATAAGTATTTACATTTTGTTTTACTCAACACTCAAGATCTTTCAGGCCCTATCTGTGGCCCTTTTTCAAGAGATGCGTAGTAGATTGTCAGCCTGGGTCAAGGCCCAGCAGTCTTCTAGAACTTCTTGTTGAGCAGTCATTTATATGATGGCTTTTCTGGTTTCCTAGAGAGTTGCTAATCCCCTCTTGTCGCTCTGATGTCTTGAGCTGATGGTCAATGGGATTAACCCTTGTGGTAAGTGAGTGGTCGCCAACAGTCTGTTGGGCAGAAAACCTAATCTTCTTTTAATATCAAAGCTCTACTTATGGGATCTTCTGAGTTAATTGTTTCCTTCTATGGCTTTATTCTCTCTGATGTGTGCCCCCTTCTACTACCCTTCTATGACTGATTTTATTGCTTTTGTATATAAGCCTACTGTTTTTAAAATCCATCCTATGGTCATTTTCCCAACAATGCCTAGCTACAGCACTCCCCTGAGAGTTAAGCTGTACTGCCCTTCTGTGTTCTTGAACACAGAAGGGCAGTACAGCCATCATATAAATGACAGCTCAACAAGAAGTTCCAGAAGACTGCTGGGCCTTGACCCAGGCTGACAACCTACGCATCTCTTGAAAAAGGGCCATAGATAGAGCCTGAAAGTACTCGAGTGTTGAGTAAAATAAAATGTAAATACTTATAAGTAAGCACGTTACACACTAATTTTGTGGGTTTCTTTTTCAATCTTCAGAAGAAAACTGAAAGAAGTTTTTGTTTGGCTAAAGCATTTATATTAAACTTCCTTATTTTCCCTTTGCTTTCTTTCTCAGTATTTGCACATGTACTTATAATTATTAGTAGTAATCAGTTATTCAGTATTTTATTTGTATCCCTCCTCTCTCGTGTGATTTCAGTACTTTTTTTCTCCCTAGAACCCTCCTATATATATGATATATTTTATTTGATTTTAATGCAGATCAGGTCAGCAGCTTAGATTTAGACATTTATAAAGTTTTGAAATCAGTAAAAATAAAATTCCACATTCAGTTCACATAAGCTTCTTTACTCTTTGATAACAATGTCCATAGCTTTTATATTTCAATTCCAGCAACAGTCCCCGCACACATGATTTATTAGGAATGTAGTTAAAACTTTTAAGGGCTAAATTTTAAAAGGTAAATACAAAATTGAATTATTACTTGTAAAATTTTAAGATAAAATTTTACTTTGACAATATTTTAAAGCTGAATGATTAAAATTAATGATTGAAAATGAGCCATCACACAAAAATGTAACATAAGATAGAAAGGTAAAATCCCAAGTATGTATGATGCCCAAAAAGAGGATCTAGAATCCAGACAAAGTTTTGATAACCAAAAGAAACCTCTTGTTTCAAATCAATGAATGATGTGCATAATTTAAGATCAGCCAGAAAAACAGAGGGTTGCTTTCGTAGCTCACTGTAAGTGTTCATTTATTTTTTCAGCATAGTGCATTACTTAATCACATATGGAATCTTCATAAATGCATTAATTGTTCAGTAATACTCAATCTTTGCCAGAACGCTGATGCTCAATTCATGGGCCGCTCTTTGGCTAATGGTATTTATATTACCCTGCTTCGTTTCTCATCAGTGATGCCATATATTACTGTGTCCGGCTTTGTTCTTTTAGTTCATCAGTTCCAGTTTTTCCCCGAGATTCATCGTTAATGAAATAGCTCACTCTTTTATTTCTAGTTTTCACTGTTCTTTACTCACTGGACACTGTCTTCTGATATAACGTGGATCTTTACTAAATAAATCTCAGATGTGTGAGAAATCAGTGAGCACTGAATTCACTGCAGCGCTGAATTATATATGAATAATAATTCGCAGCCACAACTTTACTTCTGACTGCTCATGTATGGTAATAATCGTTAGAAGCCTGATTATTGACTCGCGTGGAAGTACAACCCACATCATTCATCCAATATGCTGCATTATACAGAAATTATATGCGGTCATGGGCGAATGCGTTCTGACTAGAAGCAGCTGTATACAATAATCTTTATCAAGGAGAACTGCTCATTTCCTATATGGTTTGCCTAACTTTCATCTATTTTATTCTCATGTTTTCCTCTGCCTTATTTGCTTTCTACCTCTAATCTTGGCGTATATTACTTTAGTAGTTTTCCCAAATGGCATTTGTAGACCCTCTTTACATTAAACGAACACGATGAAATAGTAAATATCTTGGATTGTAGATGTAAGGTGATTTTTTCTAAAAAAAAATTTCATTGTATTCGTTAATCAGAGCTAATCTCTGATACCAATAGGAATTTTATAAATAGTGAATTTCGTTTCCCAAGCAGTTGAACAACGTTGAGTTCACTAAGCCCTGCTTCATTTTGATATTTCGTCTCAAAAATGGTTTCACTCAAAGTATGCAATATTGGATATTTGTTTAGCAGCGCAGCTTCAGCATCTGTTGACTGGGTGTGGTTCCAAGCTGCAATGTTGTGGTCTCTTTTGAGTTGCAGGGGGTGGCGAGATTCCTTCTCATATTGCACAGGGGATAAATGATACTTCAACGGGCACCAGAACAGACAAGGAAGTCTGCACAACTGGTGTTTGTGGACGGAATCTCTGGGGAAAATCAGGACGATGAATTGTTTATGCCTCGACCAATATTCTGTAGGAGGAATGTATCAGGAACTGAAGACAACTGTAATCCGGAGTTACAGTCTTAGAGTGGTTTCCGCTGAGTTTTCTGAATGTGCTACACTGACGAATAACCCCAACCTATAACCCGTTGCCTTGGAGGAGGGCATTACTCCTGCTACTTGATCATTTTCTCTTGGAGGTCAGGCGGGGGCGTTGTTGATCCTTGCAAGGCAGGACCTACAAAACGATAGGGAAATGTCAAGTGACAGTTGTTTCCAGTATCCCATCAACGTCTCTGGTAAGCTTCAAAGTAATGGCTCTTTAGGCTTTTCAGTGGAGTCAGCAGGTGTCATTGATCAGGGAGAAGACAGCATCATGTGATAAGGATAAACAGTTCGTTAACGAGTTAGGAGAAGATGCAGATAAGAGGGTAAGTTAGTGGTAATTACTGCTGGGGATGAAGAGGTCTGAATAGGATCAGATTTGCTCTAGTGCGACAAACATGCAAGCAAAGGATTTCCCGTTATGCTGTCAACACATGATCCGCATGTGGAACACCTGGGCTGCTTTCTGTTCATTTTCGTTCATTAATTTGTATATGTTACTGACAGTATCATAACCCCAAATTGTTAGGAAAAGAATAAAAAGTGGAATTGTGAAAGTGATTCTCATACATGTAAAACGACATGGAATGGATTAAAAAAGGTTTATCTCTATATACATATCTTCAAGCCACGGTAGTGAGTTGCTAACCTTAGCTTTTGCTGGTTAGAGAAAGGTGCAAAACGCTGGATTCCTCGAAGATGCTGAAATGAGAAATAGACAGGATAGCTTACCAGTGCACTTTGTGGTCAATGACGCCTCGAAGATCACGAGTTTCAGGCATGAAGCATGCATGATTATTGTGTGCCCATTGGGGTATGTGTATGTTCGTAACGGACAGAAAAGGACAT
>NC_061088.1:37178323-37183323 GCF_015104395.2 Macrobrachium nipponense | reverse complement strand
ATCATAAACATGTATTTAGTCATTGAAAATAACAAATTACACTAATTAGTGATATAGTATATATATATATATATATATATATATATGTATGTATGTATAACTGAATCACACGAAAGTTAGGAACGTGATCCAAATCCATAAATAAAGGTATATGCCACGAGGGAAAATAAACAACGGAGTATCCACGAGATCTTTCGACGTTCAAACGTAAAGGACGTTTGAACGTCGAAAGATCTCGCGGATACTCCGTTGTTTATTTTCCCTCGTGGCATATACCTTTATATATATATATAACTATATATATATATATATACTATATATATATATATTAGTACGAAAATATTGATGGGTAAACCTCCTCTATTGAAGTGAAGTTTGGATGCTAATTGCAAATTAAAGTGAGAAGGTGGAAGCCAGAGAGATGTAATGTAGAGTAATATTTGTGGAATAAGTAGAATTTTAGGGGTGAGACACTTGGACAGGCATAGAGAGAGTGGTAAAAGAATCAGTATACCTAAAAGGATAAATCACAATATTTTGAGATGGTTTGGTTATGTGGAGATAATGGGAGGAAGATTTATAGCAGAAGCTGATTAGGTTCCTGTATAGGCGTATGAAGCATTTCGTGCTGTGGATGTTTTTGCACGTGGGTTTCATCCACGATTTTGCTGTTTTACTGGTAGTGACTTTTTTTTTTCTTTTAAGAACCACCCCCTGCTTAAGGAAACTGCTTAATCAAATAAGAACACCCAGCTTCAGCTTTTGCGACGTTATCCGGCTCATATATTCCCATTCCTGCTTGGAATCATCCCCCTTCAGACACCCTGTAAACCATGGTCAACCACTGAGTGAACTTTCACCACCAAACTGAACCGTATCATTTGTAATTCCATCAAATCTGGATGTCTTCATCAACTCTGAGAGTATCCAGCTCCCTCTTTCTTCTACATCTGCATTCATCAGATCTTTCAAACAACTGCTCCAACGACCCATAACTACATTTAACTCAGACCGCATTTCTCCATTTCAGAGTACTGTTCTAAAATTTACTGATAAACCAAATTCCTCTCTTCATTTACTTTCTTGTAGGGTTAAGTACGTGGAAATGGAAGAAGATGATGAGTATGTAAAATATGAGGATAGGGCCAGCAGAGTGTTTAATAGGCATATTTGCATGTTATAAAGGAATAAAGATAATTAGGTGGTGGAATGAGTAAACTAGATTTAGTGAATGTTACAAAGGGGTTAGTTAATGCCTGACTGCATGGCAGAAGAGATCATATGCAAGATAGGCAAGAAGAATTGAGGGAAAATAAAAAAAACGAGGAACAATAATAACTTAAAGAGATAGGAGTTGTTGGCCAGGGCACACCAACACATACATACAAGCCTTTCCAACCCCACGGTCTAGAAGTGATTCACTGAGGTGTTATCTTTTGTCTTCTTGGCAACAAATCCCTATCTCCCAATCAACTGTTCAAGAAGACTGTGCCTAACATTTCCTGTGGGTCGCCCTTGCAAACGTTGCCAAGTTCAGAAAACCAGCGGTATAGTAAAAGGTTTAGTTAATAGTGGGGAAGTGCGTGCATATGTTACTTGTACCTACAGTGAACCAGCCTTTTCCGCACATGAATTATTTACGTACGATTTTTATGCACCATTTTCTTTTTTGAAAGAAACATTTCATTTCGTTTACGGATGACAAAGTTTCAGAGTAAGTTCTGCCTCAACGACGAAAAGACTTGTTGAAGGACGTCCTAATTGCGGTAAGTATAGGAAGTCGAGAGGCGTCGTCGTAAGATTAGAAACTGGTATCCTGTGGTGAGGACTTAAGGAATATGCTAAATGGATTTCTTGTTCTCGCGTTGGTATGCGGAGACGATTGTTGTCAGGAACAATGTTTCCTGCGTCACTAACTGTGGTTGAAGGGTGTGAAAAATTTGCTAAAAGGGAGGTTAATAGCGTCTGTCGTTGTCTGTGCGTGTGTGTGTTTGTACCTGTGGATGATGTGTTTACTTGTAAGAAGTGTTCGCATGTTTAAATGTTTATGCTTGCAAGTCTCTCTCTCTCTCTCTCTTCTCTCTCTCTCTCTCTCTCTCTCTCTCTCAGTTATATGCGTATAAACAATATGCGCAAGTATGTAATTTCCGCCTCTCTTTCACGGTCTATGTGGTATCTTTCTACAATATGTACTACACGAAAATACTTGTGGCATTCAATGCCTCAAAACATATATGATCTGTAGCGATAATGTTGCTTTTATCTGCGCCTGAAAAGTTTATTGCTCTTTTTATTGATGTCTGTAGTTATTGTAATATTATAATTGTCGTTGTCGTTTTGTTGTCATTTTGATAATCATAATGATGACATTATTATTAATATTGTTGTTGTTGTTCTTGTTCTTTACCTCTTTTATTCAGGTGTAACTTAACCGAGGCATTTTACCATAGTTCAAAATATTAGATTTTATGCACAACTGTAAAGACCTGTAAAATTAAAGCATGGTAGAGGAAAATGCAATGAGATTACGGAAAGATTAGGAATATTATTATATATATATATATATATTATATATATATATATATATATATAGTATTATTATATATATATATATATATAATATATATATATATATAAATATATAAATATATATATATATATATATATATATATATATATAGACCCAATCTTGGGTCAATGCTGTGATTAATTCCCCTTGTGAAGCTAGTAATGATATTAAACATCCCCCTAATTAATTCAAGCAATGTAGTATTCCTTCCTGTATAAGTTCCCAGTCATTTTATGCCCCCTTGAGTGAACTTTAAAGTGTGAGTAGTGTGCAACGTTTCCCATGTGTCACTTGCCTTAGTATCGATGCTAGAATGCAATCTCTTTGCAGTCAAATACCATGCCTGATTGTGGGAGAAATATTGGGAACCCTTGGAAATGGCGATTGCATTTAAATAATCCGCTCTGCGCAAATTCATATCTCTGGGGTCTGGGTCATTTCTCATCCACGTGTTTCCGGTGGACCTGCAATCAACCACCTTCCATTAATTTCTGGACCTACATGTAATTTAAATGTAAAGATAGTTCATTTAAACTCAAGTCCAGAGTTATGTAAATTCCTCCTACAGTAATATCAGCCTTCAGCCGTAGATTTTTGTCTGTTATAAACCTCGTCCTGCCTCACAAGGCCATTTTAGGAGTGCCAGAAGGTCACATCCCCACATTGTATACTGAGGGACGAGCAGTTTATGATAATATATATATATATATATATATATATATATATATATATATATACTGGCTAAGATTTTTCCTAGTCACATGGAATGCCGAGTGCCTAGAATGGGGCACTGTGCCAATTTTGGCACTTTTATGATAGTAGTTCCGAGCAAAGTACTAATTTATAAAGCCAGAAGAGCTGTCAGATGGGGCTCTGCCTAAGTGGAGCATGCAATGAAAATAAATGCCTGATGAAGAGGAAAGGAAACTGTGGAAGAAAAGATATAGACAGTACAAAAATCGAAAGTTACAAAAGGATAAGAAGGATGTAAAAGTAGCCGAATCTGGCACTCTCATCTGGATGGAGAGGGTCAGAATTCTCTATAAGAGGGTGGCACTAGTGCGGAAAGACTATTAACTCTCGTAAGGTTTCTGAAAACCTTGACGCCCTTTTCCCTTTTTCCTTCAACCTCTCCGAGGTTGGTTTGACGATCCCCTGGGGGCCTTGAAATACTCAAGCCCTTTGAGGATGCCGGGGGGGCATCGGCTCTGGCTGCTGTGACAACCGGGTCACTGGCACTTGTTCCCGTACCTAATGCTGCATGGCTAGGTTCCCTGAGTTCTTCGGCCAAATACGATTCATCAGAGTCATTACTCTGGGACTGGTTAGCTGCTGACGGAGGGGAAGTGGAGTAGGTAACGGTATTCAGGATGGGCTTACAAGTTGGGATGACTGACTCCGGGGCAGTTTGTGAGGCTGCACCATTGGTGGAGTGTCTGCTATGGTCATGGGTGTCCTGAAGGATTCCTATTGGAATTGGCTCTTCCTCGACTGCCGGCATGGGTAGTGGGGCTAAGCTAGTGGAGGGAAAGTGGCCAGGACTGAGAGCTCCGGGAGGGAGACTTGAGTCTTGCCTTTGCACCGTCACTGAGGCTGTTCCTGGCTTAGTGAGAGGATTTGAACGTGGCCCAACGTCCATGAGGGACATAGCCTTACACTGCCTGGTACATTCAAGTGGCACTGGCCGTGTAGGGGTAGTTCTTGGAGGCCCATGGAATGGGTTTGGAGCTATGTAAGGGTGGGGCCCTGAGACGGTACAAAGGTAAGAGGAGACTTAAAATCTTGTCCTAGCAGGACGTCATAACCTCCTGGAATATAGGTTGCTACTGCCATGGCACATATCTTAGAGCGGTGAGGTCGTGTAACTCTCAACCAGACAGTAGGCAAGAACATCTTGACATGGCTGAGGCTCTCTATCGTGATGAAGGAATTTTATCCTCTCAAATGATGGATACCTACGCACCAGTGTTGTCGAAAGCTCGGACCTGGTGGGCAGGATAGAGACCTCTGGTAGGTGCGACAAATATAGGGCCCTGAGCAGGAGGGCCTAGAGCTGGAGGATTCATCACTGCTATAGCAATGGCAGAAACAGGAGCTTTCTTGGGGCATTCCACCCAGGTAGCAGTGTGCCCATGCACTTTGCATGAGTCACAGAAACTCTTGCTAAAATCAGACCTGGGCCTGTTGTTTTGGTTCCAATGGCTGTTATTCTTATTATTATGATGATGGGGTTGTCCATTCTGAGGAGTAGCGGGAGCTGGCTGAGGAGGATCAGCTTTTGAGAGGCACTGCTCCATAGTGTGCTCTTGTTTATTGCAATGCCCATACACAGGTATCCATGGAGGATTATTGGGTGTTGGATAGGCTGAGAGGTGGCAGCAGGAGTGAGAGGGAGAGCAGGGCAAATTTTCTTCTTCAAAGAACTCTGCAG
>NC_061088.1:37110823-37168323 GCF_015104395.2 Macrobrachium nipponense | reverse complement strand
CCTCTCTCATTCCTGTTACTGTACCTCCATTTATTTTATCTGCCTTCCATCTTGCTATCCACCCTCTCCTAACAATGATTTTCATAGTGCAACAGCTTTGAGGTTTTCCTCCCGTTACAGCTTTCAAACCTACATACTCTCAATTTCCCCTCCAACGCTGAATGACCTCATAGGTCCCAGCGTTTGTCTTAAACTCTAGATCCCATTCCATTCCAAATTGGAGTTCCTCCCATACACATTCGGTGACTCTTTCCACCTGCTGCTTCATTTTTCAGACTTTCGTTTCCCCTACCTTATGACCTCCCATTCCTCGAAGGAAGATCCTCCGGGTTGCTCGTTCCTGCAGCCTCTGCATTTATGTAAAATTGCACATAATACATCTGTAAACACTGGATGGCCGGTTTCGTCCTTACTGAAGGTCGGTCAGGAAACTCAGAACCTTAGCCCGTGCAATGATGCCACACCCTATCTTTCGGCCATTCATCCTGTGGACAGGAGGAAGGTGTTGGTTGCTGTTTGTTTCCTGGTCATTTATTTTACTCGTGATGCTGATGCATCTTTATTTGTTTGCCATTTCTTTTCTGTTTTCTCTTTGACGTTTATGAACCTATATCTGCATAAACTTGCTTTACACGCTAATGACCTTTTAAACTTGTTCCCTTAGATATTTGCTTTTGAGCAATTATGGTTGACAACAACAATTTTGTACAATCATGTAATAAAACACTCATCTTGATCTTATTATAAAGATGGCGGGCTTTTCACTAACATCCAAAATAGAATTCAGGAAAAAATACCGAGTCCTAATTATGTTTTAGGAGTGAAGGCCCTTGTAACGGGCTCCTTATTGCCTATTTCTAACCCGAGCCCGAGGAAAACAAGAAAATGGTAGAAAAGGAGAAAGGGTAGAACTTAATCACGAATTTAAAGAATAGAATTTAAGCCAAAGGCCAAAAAGCACTGAGACCCATGAGGTCATTCATTGCTTAAACGATAATTGACATTAAAAGGTTTTTAAGGTGTAACAGGATGAAAACCTCGCAGTTGCACTGTGAATCAATTGTTAGGAGAGGGTGGAAAGTAAGATGGGAGGAGGAGAATATGAAAAGAGGTACAGTAAAAGGAACGAAAGTGGTTGCAGCTGGAGGCCCGAAGGCACGCTGCAAAGAACGTTAATTGAGTAATGCCTAGAGTGCACTAATGGCATTCCCTCCTACGGGGCTTAATCACGAAGGAGGCGGCAGGCTTGCCTCTCAAAAGAAGAAATGCTATAGATCAGGGAAAACAGATCGAGACGAAAATTCCAAGCCGGTGTAGAGGGAGAGGCGCTGTCGCTGCAGCCGATTCCGCAGAGTAAATTATTGTCATTATTTAGAATGAGCACTCATTCATATCATAGTCCAAAGCATCACTAATTTACAAAACGAGCTTTTGCATAATGAATTCACATCCACATATGAAACAGAACAGGAAAGAATTACTACTGAGAACAAATAAAAGAACAAATGAATAAATGTATGTTTTATAAACAGCAATGTTACGCGGGGAAAAGTGAAGCAATGATGCGTGTCTCTTCTAATCCAGCAAAGATTTTGGTCGTTTCTTCTCTTTATTGAATCACTCCGTCTTACATAAATACACCGGAAAACGCATCAAGTAGCCGCGGCCCTGCTTGGTAGCGAATCGGTGCAGCCGGCAGTGAAACCGAATTGGAAAGTGAAAGTGAGGATCTTTGGTCATTTTCCGTATCATCTTCCATGAACAATGAATGGTGGTCACACAATCACAATGGAATCTCTCTCTCTCTCTCTCTCCTCTCTCTCTCTCTCTCTCTCTCTCTCTGTTTAATTCGGATTTATGTAGCACAACACGTTGTATCTTGGAAATACATTGTTGTTGCTGTTTATATACGTACATATCGTTTTTGTCACCGTATACTCGTTTGACGTGTGAATAATTCATTTCCGTGTTGTGTGTGGCATGAATAAAGCCGCAAGACGCTTTGTAAAGGGGCTCTGTATACATACACCATCTGCTTCCTGTATGTATGGTCGACGTTGAGGAGTTCCCAAGATAAATCTTATTGTTGCGTCATTTCTTGGTGTCAGTAGATCGTGAGAAGTACGTACAGTAAATTATCATCATTTCTCAAGGCGGTGTTAATACCACTGGATAGTAAATCAGATCCATTAATATGTGAGTGAGATGATAAAGGTTATGAGTCATTCAGACAGACGTGAGTTTGCATATAGAAATTAAATCGATTGTATAAGAATTAAGGAAATGAATTTCCAAAGACGAACGATGTTTGTAAATGAAGTCCTGCATGAATAAAGAAAAAAAAAAGTGACTGGAAAATTAAAATGAGATAGAGTCAAATGGGTGCAAGGTTATTTGTTAGTACAGAAAATTAAGTATCCAAGACGGATGGTGTATCGGTTAAGGAACAAACCAGCCTCGCGTAGGAAGGACGAAAATAATAAGAAAAAAAATGAACAAAAAATAGGAAAAGAAGGGGTTCTGCCGCACCTTCCTGGCGAACTCCGAACGAGCAAACACGGAGGGAACTTGATGTTGCCGGAAAACAGGCAGACGAGAGTTAGTTGACGTCCAGCTTCGGTACCAGCAAGTCACCGTCCGTCTCGAGGTATCGCTGATTCCTTCCAAGCCCCTGACACCGCTCTTCGAAACTTCAGCAAGTGAAAGTGCTTTTTTACAGAGAAAGTATTTGAGGTTGTTTGTTCTTTACTGCTCTGTAAAGGCACTGAAGATCGAAATTGAAGCTTTAGGGGCGTTGGACGGACGATTAAATCATGTATACAAGAGGAATTATCGCCATTTTGCTCGTAACTTTTGTGACGGGTACAGAATTTGGTAAGCAGCAGCCACGGTTTTGTTTCTCGGTTAACTACGCTTTGTTAATATTACTTGCGTGTTAGGGTAACCATTCGGTCGAAATGTATTAACCAGGCTTATTTTGAGACACTGTTGGTGAGCGGAGTCATGAGACCCTTCAAGACCAAAATCCAACGTGGCAATGGCCTGTGCTGGCATAAGCCGGCTTAATCCGAAAGAACCATGATCGAACGATAAATGTATGGAAAGGAACAACGGTCAGTAATTGTGCTTGAATAAGAAAATATCAGTACCTGGTTCGGATTCTTGAGTGCCTTGGCCAAACGATCGTAAATGGGATGGTCATAAATGATCGCTGTGGTTTTAAGTCTTTTAGCCATATTATTCTAGGGGTTGTTTTTGCATGTGTTTTCAATATATATCGTAGGCGCCTAGTGAAATCTTCATGAATCATTGGCGATCCAGAATTTGGGTGGTATCTTTCTGGCATGTGTTCATAGTCGATTTAAGAAGTGTGCTTGTGGTCTAGAAGACTTCTCAAACTAGTAAAACCGAATCGTTGCCAGCTATGATTTTTTTAGAAGGCCCTCTGGAATGTCACATGGACTGAATAATTAAGCACATGGAATAGGTTGGTAACGAAGATTTTTCATCTTGGCCCCCCCCCCCCCCCCATTTACCCAATCTCTCTCTCTCTCTCTCTCTCTCTCATCTCTCTCTCTCTCTCTCTCTCTCTCTCTCTCTCTGAACGAATGCCTGACTAAAGGTTTATCACAATGAATATTTATTAGCCATCTCGGGTCGTAGTTTAAAAGATTGTCAGGGTATAAGGTTGTTTTTTTACGGCGAAATTACGTTTTTAATACCCACTTTGCAGTGAAGGCGTCATTGCTCTCATTTTGCATGCTAAAGCCTCGAGTATGCCTTGAATATGGCCAGTTGTCTTAGTGAAATCCTTTCGAAAGCAAACTAACATTGACGCTTCTGTGCAGTCAAATATGTAAATATTCGTGAATGTATTTTCACAGGTAACAAGAAAACCTAGTAACCTTGCCATTTTAACCCTCACCTGGTGACGGCTGATAAGTGTCATTCTGTGAAATGAACTTTTAGTCGAGTGTTTGGTCTGCAAGTGAGAAGGAGGGATGTCAAGATGAACACATCTGAATGGTTTACCTGCCCACCCATGGGCTTGCTCACACAAGCATGAAAATATTTCGAAGAACTTATTAATAACCCGTAAATTTAAAGGCTCTTATTTGATCCATAAGTTCAACTATATTATTTTGAGGGTCTTCCCATAATTGCCCAGTTTTTCTTCAATAAATCCATATCTTGAATACTTTTCGAGTGTTGCCCAGATTGGGCCATGAGACCCAAACGTCCACCGTCGTGACTAGTTGGTTTCGTAGTCATGTCGCTTATCGATTTTACTTTTCAGCAGACTTGGATACTTCGTCGAATTCGTACATGGCTAAATGGGCGAAGAAAACCAGACTGGCAAGTCATAGATATAACGGCACCACTGGAGAAAGTAATGACAAATAATTTGGGATCATTGTCATTTTTCAAGATAACATTATACCACTTTGATTTATATTAATTTATATATATATATATATATATATATATATATATATAATATATATATTATATATATATATATATATATATATATATAAATTAAAGTGGTATAATATTTCTTTGAAAAATTTTGGTTCTGTTTTCAAGATTATTATACCACATTCATTTTATATTATATCATATATAATATATGTGATATAAAATGGATGTGGTTTAATATTCTTGAAAAACTGAACCACTATATAAATCAAGATTTCATTCATCTCCTCACTTGTTCCTTTTTTATATTTTTCATTTGGCTTAAATGATCAGGGTTCATTATTTTGGCCAGGTTCTGTGCAATACTTCGTTATAAAGTAGCCACAAGGTCAGATTTTTATGTGGAGTTCGCTTCACTGGAATTATTTTTCCGAATTGACCAGTTAGGCAGTTCTTTATAGTTCGAAGTCTTTAGCCAACTTTTATGCTTAGATTTTTGTTAGTCTGGTTCTTTTCAGCTTTTATTTTCATCATGCCTTTGAAGTGAAGTCTAGTTAAGAATTTTATAGTAAAGTATATCTTAGTTTAACCAGACCACAGAGCTGATTAACAGCTCTCCTAGGGCTGGCCCGAAGGATTAGATATTTTTATGCGGCTAGGAACCAATTGGTCACTTAGCAACGGGACCTACAGCTTACTGTGGGATCCGAACCATATTATATCGAGAAATTAATTTCTATCACCAGAAGTACATTCCTCTGAATCACTCTGGCCGGGCCGAGAATCGAACTTCGGACCGCCGGATTGGTGGCAGTGTGTGAAAACCACTCGTCTAACGAGGAACTAAGAATTTTACAAAGTAAGTATACAGCTACCACGTATAGGAAGTTCGCACATATTCTGACTGTTCAAGAGTTGTTAGTCAAAGCTGGTCGTACTCATGCACGGGTTCTTGCTCTTGGGCTAAACATAGGTTAGTAATTAAAAAAAAAAAAAAAATCAAGACGGCATCAAACTTTGGTGAGGGATTGTTGGGATCGCCGGATTGACTCCGTCCTTGGAAAGAAGGCAAAATGCTAACTTTTAAGGCGGTGATCTGCTGACAGTAATGTGACGCTGATAAAATTGTCTGGTAAGAGTACCATTACCAGAATCCGGTCAGAGCCTTCTCTGGCTACCTTAGTATGCGAAAAACTCAACTCGGTAAGTGGTAACCGTCAAAGGCTTGACATTACCAACTAACCGTGTGATGAAGGTTGATTCGTCTTGTATAGCAGTTGGGATAGTTCCGGCCCACCCATAAGCATGACAAACAAGGTTGGTGTCATGTACGGTTGAATCATGGCCTTGAGTAAGGTGTAATAGAGGGACGTTGCTTATATCCCATGCGAGATTAAGCACTAATCTCGCGTAACAAGTTAGTCCATACATTTTCTCTGGTGGTCTGAAGCTAACCCAAGGTTGCTCCTAGTTGTTGAAATTTACTCTTATTATGGAAGCTTTGGCATTATTGAATATTTCGGTGGTGTTCTAAGGGCTCCCCCCCCCCCCCCCTCTTTTATATGGTGTGTTTAGATTGAGGGCGTCGAATTCCTCCAATTTCAACTTAGTAGTATTATGTATGCCGTATCTCCCCCACTCTAAACTAAAGCCTGTTAAACTGAAGTCTCCTTCCTCTTGGTAAACCAGAGAATTTCCTTGAAATGGGCCAATAAGAAGAATATATGTACTCGTCCCATAGGTCTTTGTTTTTGAAGGGGCGACTGATAAGAGTCGTGTGGGCGTAACGTATGGGAGGTCAGTGGAAATTACCCCTTAATATTTCCTTTATGCCCCCCCTCCTCCAGCCTCCTCCAACAAATGGCCTCGTAATACTTTATCCAAGTGGAAAGTGACCTATGTCATTACCTGCTTAATGGGTTGTGTTCAGATGATTACTTTTTATTTTCCTTTTTTTCGGCAGTCCGATGTCCTTTGTTTTGACACACCAAATCTCTCTCTCTCTCTCTCTCTCTCTCTCTCTCTCTCTCTCTCTCTCTCTCTCTCTCTCTCTCTCTTATCCTTGGGGGTAATAGACTTAATGCAGTGGTTTGGTCAAGGCAATGATATTTCGGATTTGACATACTTTTTTTACGATGCAGTAACGGCTAAAATTGAAACTTTTCATGGCGAATTTCGCATATTTGGGCGTGAAGGACCCTTTCCTTTGGAGCCACCTTGGCGGTATGGTAGCTGTTCACATGTCCGATTTGTATAGTTCAAGACTCCTTTTGAAAATTTTAAACCTTATTCCCAATATGAAGCAGGAGGCTCACTACCTATGATTAGTTGAAATCATTCGAAAGGATTTTCAAGGGTGAAGGGAGAAGGGCTGTGTGTGTGTGTGTGTACTTGTATGGTTAATGGTATCTGGCTATTGCAGGAAGAATCTGTAGCTGGGGGCCGTCTCTAGTGCGCAAAACTGGTCCTTGTCAAGAGATATAGTGGATCCACTAGACGGGTTTCTTTAAAAAGAGAAACCACTTTTGTTTTCAACGCTAACGCCGTTCAGGGATGTTGATCAACTCTTGGACGAATGTTATTTGCCTCAACATTCAGGGTCGAGAGAAGAGGTCACTGCACCAGCTCGGTAACACTCTAGATTTTCACGTTTACTTGTAACGTACCGCTTCATAATAGATTCAACTAGAACGCAGTGCTGCAATTTTGTCATTTTGTGGTTGTTTGTTGCCGAGTTCAACTGCAATTGGAATTAGAAAGAGAGAGGGGAGGTTGGTCAAGGTTGCCGGCGAGTATTTATGTAAGAGGCTTAATAGAGCTGTTGGTCTTGGTCATCTTGTCAGGCTCCTATTAGTGAAACCACTTCATGATAATTAGGCCTAACAACGTAGTTTTCTTTCTGTGGACGGAAAAAAGTGACATTAGTTTGTTAATGACATTATTTTGTTAATGGGCGCCGCTGTACTTGTCGCCTTCTCCTTCACGTGATTTTGTATTGATATAGTAGATTGATGAAAGACCTAATGAAATAAGTAATAAACCAAAATTCAAAATACCATTTATCAGGGTTTGGATATGTGGTAGCAACGCGCCTTCTTGGTGCCTCGAGCCTTTATATGCTTTCTAATTTCAGAGATTTTACTAGTCCCATTACCTTAAACTCCATGATCGCGACCAACTCCAGTTAAACTACTACTAGTTACATAACGGGCTACTTTGTTCAGAGGTTTTTAGCCTCTGAGATTCCATGATTAACTTTTGCGTTTATTGATTGTACTATTGGCCTGGCGCCTGGCTTTTAAAAATCCTAAATTTCATAATTCAGTCCACTTCTTCATTTAGTACTATATTTTTTATTTACAATCCAAATTTTTTATTTCATTGCAAAAGGTTTTCTTATGCAGGTTTTGTTGAAACTGGTAAAAACAGAAAAATTCATCTAGTAAGTGACATTGAAGTCTTGAATACCATTATTATGGTAAATTGATTCCTTTCAAACCTAGCAAATGTATGCGTATGTATGACTAGGCTAGGGTAGTGACATAGCTGCTTGCTTCTTCTGTGTAGCCTTATCACTTCGGAAAGCATAGCGATTCCAATCTCCAGACCTGGTCACCGTTCGTCAGATTGAGACCGTAAACTCTGAAGAAAAGACGTACGTATGTTTTCAGTGCAAGTTTTCAATATTTGTGTATGATGCCCTTACGTTGGGCCATGCAACCCTTGCACATCCGATGATTGGTATTTTGTTCACTCTACCATTGGCCCACCAGTGGAATATACAGAACCACTGGTACATTTTAGAGGAAATACGTGCAAAAAGCGTTTCTGCTGGCTCGAGAAACTAATCTGGTACCCTTTGCTTAAAACCTATATTATTGTACTCTCATATTGAAACAAAGTTGTGATTTTCATCCTGCAAAACCTATTTCACAATTATCTGTTCTTACCTAGACTTGTTAAATTGATTTAGTCGATAAAATCTGGAGTGGGTGTTTTGTATGGGTTTTTAATACAGGTCCTTCCCTTCAGGTATCGAAAGCATCCCAGCCTCTGAGAGACTTCAGGTTTGTTCATAAACTCAGGCCAGTTCCAGGCTTGGAATGTAAGATGGTTAAGTGTTCGTGGTCGACTTTGTCTTGGGGAAAAATACTTAAATGCACACTATAATGGGAAGTAATGCTCAACAATGCAGCGAGGGTTCTGCAGGGGACAGGTAATTGCTATTATTTTCAGAAAAGTGGTTGAAGATTAACGAATTTCTGAACGATAGGTAAAGAACTTATGTTAGAGTAGTGAAGCAAATGAGAACCATTCAAACAATAAACTTGTGTAAATGGTTTGTATTGACTAGGCATTCCAATTACTGGCCCGAAACCATTGGGAATGAAAGCGAGATATCTGGAAATAATGCTTACTGGCCGAGACAAAGCAAGCAAAGTGTATCGTCAAGCTTAGCGCGACGATTATGGTGAATGTTGCTGGAAATGACTAAACTGTATTTAGGTAAAGTTTTAATAAGAGTATCTTTCATAGAAATGTTGCGTGATGAGTGTTTATTTAGCGTGAAAGTAGTCATAAAATAGAAATTAATCGCACTACTGTATCTGTTATGTCGAGTGGCCGCTGCCATGACGCAGTTCGAAAAGGCCTTCGCTTCCTTGTCTGTAGAGTAGTGAGACGCTCTTTTGGTACGATTGATTAATGCAGATTCTTTTTAGGAGAGGCTGTATTAATGAGCTTAATGATACGACGTTCTTTTATTTATAGTTTTCTTTTAATTATGGGCGTTCTATTCATAGTTGTTAAGTGTACACTTGAAATTGGCTATGTGGGATGGTTCATTTATAAAAAAACTTATTCGTGACTGGATGTGACCTTGAGTTATGTAATCAACATTCGAAGAACACGATTGTTATGCTTGTCCTAGTCACGAATTAATGCAGGTATGGCTGTGGCGTAACTTAATGACATTTTCTTGATATTATTAATTATGATTCTTGGCCGTTTAGTATGCCTGTCTGCGCGTGTGTTGCTGGATTCCAAGTGTTCCTGGTATCATGTCAGAATAACAACAAATAATAATTTTTTTCTGTGGATAGATCCTCATAGATGCAAGGCAGAGTAAAGTACCCTTGTACCCAGACGTAAGAAAACGAATTTGACTTGATCTGCATACCGAACGAGATTATGATTCTGCCCAGACCTACATTGGAATTAACAGTATATACCACACTTGAACCAGAGTTCTTGCCCATCTGCATTGTCCTCGCTCCATTGTACTTAGAAGTTTGGGAATTAATGTGTTTTCGATGCAGATGCTACAGTTATACAGTCTTGTTGTGAATCTAAATCTGTCATTTATTAATCTACTGAGTTGTTGAACCAAAGTGGAGGGTTGAACCTGTTTAGCTTTGGTAGTAAGAGTGGCGTTGGCTCACAAAACTTTCCTCACAGCTAGCGGAGAAAGAGTACACGAAGAACATTTTCTTGCCATTTATTAAGGTGTTCTCTTTGTCTTTTATCAGAGCAACAAAGATTTAATTGAACCAAGGAAATTTTTATATCTTAAATACAGAATCGTTCTCCAATCTTAAGATTGTAATGGTTCTTTTTCCAACGTTGTTTATGCAGTCTCCGTCGTTCTTCCGTGGACGAGACCAGAGCAGTAGAGGTATAGCGTCCATTGAAAGTGAAAGTTTGGGGGGAAAAAAGGTCTTGAGATGAAGTCTGCTCACTTTTACTTTTGTTATCTTTCTTTCGTTGTCATTTTCGTGCGGTGATTTAGTTAGAAATGCCCTTTTGTGTCTTCATGCAGTACTTGGCTTCTCCTTTTTAGTTTGTACGTTTTCATATATATGTGATATTTTCCGGTGATTTTTCTTACGGCAATAGATTTTGATTGTGCTGCCGGTGTTTTCAGGTGTTAAGTGATTTATATTGTTACACTGATAACCGGTCGTTGAAATCTGCCTGGTTTTATGTGTTTTATAGACTGGAGAACTGTAGTTTACGAATCCTATGCCACTGCCACGAGATAACTAGAAATTACTGCTTAGGCCTTAGGGTTTCATTAGTAATGATAAATGATCTACTCCAGGATCACACACACACACACACACACTGTAATTACCGCTGTGCAAGTCATGAAAACGCCATGTCATTCGGTGGCTGAAGAGGTTTCAACGGTTGATGGTGGGGGTGGGGGTAGGGGTGTGGAGGGACTGGTTTCTTCAGGTGAATCCTGCTACAGGTTAATGAGAGTTGGTCAGTACAGGTTCTTGCTACGTGCAGACGTAGAGGTTGACTGTCATCTTTTATTCGTAAACAGATTGGCCCGCCGGCTTTTCAGAATGCACACATTATTACGCGCCTAGTTTTGGTCACAGGATTCGGAGAAAGCAATCTGCATTGCCATCATTTTTCAATTCTTTAAAGAATTTCAACGGGTTTGTCTATTCCCTCGCTGTGTCAAACGTTTGGACTCTCCTCAACGTGTGCTTTAGAGTAGTAGGTAAAAAAAAGGCAAAAGATGAAAATCTACTACCAGTAATAGGAGAGAGAAAACTGGTGAAAACTGTATTACAGACCATTAAGGGAGGGGATAGACTGTATTAAATCAGACCATTAAGGGAGGGGACGGACTGCTATTAAATAATTACACACACACACATATATATATATAATATAGATAATATATTATATTTATATATATATATATATTTTATTTTATATTATATATATATATATAGATATTTATTTCTTTTCTTTTATATGTTATTTATAATGTTTATATTTTATATAATTATATTTTGTATATATTATTTATATTTTTATATATATTTTATTTTTACTATATAGTATTTATATTTATATATATATTTAATAGTTATATATATATTTGTATTTTAATATATTATGTATATATGATAATTGTAATACTATATATGTATATATATATGTATATATATATGTGATATGAGAATTTGTATATCTATATGTATATATATTGTATAGATATATGTATAGATATATGTATATATATATGTATATATAGTGGGTATATATATATTATTCATTCAAGAAACCTCTTACGAATTGAAGACTTGTCTGTGTCTCCCTTAACATAGGCAGGAATGGTATTATGGTTAGTCAGGCTTGAAGTTTAGTAAATCCCCATTCGCTCCCTACAAAGTTTTCATCAATCGCAGATTGATGGCTACAGTAGTCATAACTACCTATGCGGCCTTGGATGTGGTTGCTAACACCTCCCCTCCCCCGCCTCTCTCTCTCTCTCTCTCTCTCTCTCTCTCTCTCTCTCTCTCTCTCTCGCTCACGGTCTCATCTTCCGTCTCCTCTCCTCTCTCCTTCTCTCTCTCTCTCTATAAATTCTATTATATATTATATTATTATATATATAGATATCTATATATATATATTTATATAATATATTTATATATATATATATATTATATAAGTAACGAGTTTAATCGAGATATCTCTGTAAAATTTAATTTAGCAAAGACTTAGAACAAGATCTCGTGGTTTTTTAAACATTAAACCTGAAAGCAAAGAAGATCAATTTACTCACGTGAGAAAATTGCATAGAAAATCTAAATAATGACGTCTGTTGAATGAGGGCGGAAATGCTGGTGGAAAGAGAAAGTGAAATCTGAAGGGTGAGAAAGAAAGAAAGGAAAGAAAAAGATTAAACTTGGTTTTTGCATTAAAATTACAGTCGAGAACCGTATCCTCTCTTTTCGGACAGGGTTAGTGAAAGTTTAGCTTTCTCGGTTATTGGGGTGGAGGAGATTGGCACTGGACAAATACGTAGTACTACTACAAATTTCCCTATCTGTGAGCAGTTTACCGCGATTTGAGACCCTATTGATAGCCGTTAATTCCATATTTGAAATGTTTTTTGTTTGAAATTTCAATTACATGGCTTTCTACCTTATACTGAGTAAGATGTTCCTTGTTTATATTAGGACGCGATTTCGTCTTTGAATGATGGCGTTGTGAGAGTAAACTGCAGTTATTGCGAAGTCCTGTTAAACTGCTGAAGCAAACGGTAAAGCGACACCTACCATGAAAACGACTTCAACTGGAAATATTAGAAGTTTAATCAGGTTAGGCCTGTCTAGTCCATGGAATAACTTCGAACAGTCGATGAAAGAGAGTGAAACGCATGGGCGCTACTTTCGCTCGTTATCTTCTACGCGTCACCTACTCAGAGGTGCTACTGAAAGACTAGACACCTAGACCGTGGACACCGTATGGTGAATGTAAAGTAGACGGGCGGCCGAAGATATCGTCTATTGATGTAATTCGTCGACCACACACTACAGAAATGGGTGTATGTATTACTTTGATCCCCGAGGAGGGTCTCCTACCTCCAATTATATGTATTTGGACAGAGCTGATCTCCACCATTTTTCTACTTTACCAAATTTACAATCTACAGCAACTGGCTCACCCCTGCACGAGTCACCTGTTGGAGGCAAGGAAGGGAGTTGCCCTTAGAGGTTTCTCGTCAGGTCATCAGACTTTGTTCCTTGACTCGAACAGTAGTCATAAATTGAAGTACTAGTTTCTCTCGCCAGACAAGTCGGGAACACGAGAAGCTAATCTCATTAGGTCAAGGTTCTGAGGATTTCTTAAACGGGTTTGATTCTTTTTACCTGAAGCACAGGAATTCGGTCATTTTGTCTCTTATGAAGGTAGTTCCTCGCCCACAAATTAAGCAGTTGCTTGTTCATAAGAGAAATAGCATGTGGTACAAACAATGTATTTGTAATCTTTAAAGCAAAGTCTGATTATTGAGCGCCAGGAATCGTAATAACGCATAAAATTGAGTTTCGGTATTAGCCATCTTGTACGCAAAATGTTGGCACTTGAATACAGTGTAACTGGTTCTTCCGTTAGCGCGCTTAATAGAATCTTTGCAAATTGCACAACATGGCATCATCATGATCCCTTTGACTTGATTCAATATTTGAGCATCAAACACCAGCGTTTCTTGTGCAGTCATTCTGTGTTGTATAGTCAACACATTTTGTTTTTACTGGGGCTTTCTCTTGTTGCACTGATGACCGGCTAACATTTCGTCATTTCTGGTGTGAGAGATCTTAGTCGATTTCTTGAACTGAACTACTCACGAACGCGTTTTCAATTTTGTATGTATATAGGCTATGCGTTTATAGTCCTCTTAATATTCATGTAAATAGTAATGAACAGTAATTTACAGTATTTGACACTAAGGAATAGAACAAAATTTGATTGGTAATTAAGTTCATTTCCTATTATACAAATAAGTGAAATTCGGGCATCGGAATATTGTTACTATCTGTATTGAAGTGTAACGCATAGCTATTCAGCTGTAAATCTGATCACCAGCCTTTATGGGAAGATATAGAACGTTAAACCTGATTCTTCTAATTCTTCTTATATCTCAACACGTGGAAAGTTGTCTTTCGTTTTGTTATGCAATTGTTTTTCCTTCCTACTTAATTTTGTCAAGCAAGGGCCTGGTCAAGACATGTTCTTTTTTCGGAATGGAAATCAGGGCAGTTGATTGACTTGCAGAGTAACGATCCATTATGGGGGAAATCGGGGGAAATTTAGACATGTTGGGTTCTCCCTCTAATCATTTTTCAATTTTGTATGTCCGTATGCGTGTGTCAAGTAAATAAACAATTTAACCTCATGTAGAGAAAACTCATGTAATGAGACATATTTACTAGTCTTGAGCAGTCCTTTAGTTTCTAATTTTTCCGCTCCCTGTTATCAT
Source organism: Macrobrachium nipponense (assembly GCF_015104395.2). Lineage (NCBI taxonomy): Eukaryota > Metazoa > Arthropoda > Malacostraca > Decapoda > Palaemonidae > Macrobrachium > Macrobrachium nipponense. Next base: position 37,154,114 of record NC_061088.1, on the reverse strand, counting down.
CTCGGGCCGCATTTTGACAGTTTTCCACATCGGCCTCGAGGTTAATTGCAAGCTTGGAGGCTCGATTTTTGCCACGTAGGTGGTAGCTCCTGACACATTATTCATAACGCGATTAAAATGTTGTCTAATATAATTATACCGTTAAGAGAAGTAGTTTGAGAACTTCGCCTGTGGAAGTATAGTCTTGGTGCAGCAGGTAGTTTGGTCACTTAAAGCAATTTACGATAATTAGCTTTTAACTGTTCTTGCATATTTGATAGCCAATTAGTACGCCTTTGGGTAAAGCGTAGACATAAAATACCATGTATAAAAGCAGTGAATAATGTAGAGGAGTGGAGCATGAACGACAATAAAAATAGGATTACTGTCGAATTTTGCGTAGGTTTTGTATGTTTACAGACTTGGTGAAAGTTTGTGTATCTATCGATTATCCGAAGAACTGTTCCACATTCATTTCTGTATTGAATGTTACCTCAATTGTTCCACATTCCTGTCTATATTGAATGTTACTTCAACTGTTCCATATTCCTCTCCTCTTTGTAATGAATGTTACCTCAACAACAGTTCCACATTCCTCTCTGTATCGAGATTGAATTTTAAGTTCAGGGTTAAATTGGCGAGAATCTCGGAATGAATGCCCTACCTTGCCCCGGGCCATTTCGTTTTTTCAAACCCTTTTTTTAAGTTTGTGAAAGTAACTTTCCTTGAAAAGTGCTTCGTCATAATTAGCGTTTTCCACTGGAAGCTGCTATGAAAGGTCTTCGGTCAGTTTCGCACATTGTGATCAGGTCATAAATGTAGACTACTTCTTGTCTTGATATGCGGGCGTTCGCATACGTCGCCATTGGTGAGTACTACATGTTTTGATACAGGAAGTTCATTCTTATAGCGACTTTGTACTGATCATTTGCTCTAGCAAGTCGTGCTCTCTCTCTCTCTCTCTCTCTCTCTCTCTCTCTCTCTCTCTCTCTTCTCGTTTGATAGCTTGACTTAATAAGTTCCGCATAGTTCGAGGTTTAAACAAGTTTAACGAGTAACCTGTGGTTAAACTGACCATAGAACACTTCCTCACCATCATCATGAAAGGTCTTCCTTCTATGAAACATTCAAGTAGAAGTTTGTGGCTGGTATACTGAAATTAAGACTGGCTGGTCATACAAGGCAGATATAAACTGGCTTTGTTGACTTTCTAGGTTTTGCAAAGAAGGCATATATGTTACCAGGGTTTTGGAGAAACCGAAAGAGCTTTGATAGCAGTATTACCATTAACGAACAGTAGCAGGTGTTTATACAGTGTTGCCATCGTTTAATTAGCATGACCTAGATGGTTTGCTAGTAGACTTTTGGATATTTGTTAAGGATAAACATGGCCTTGAAGTTGATGATAGATAATCTCAAGTCTTAGAAAGGAAAGTGTAGTGTGACGCGCTCTCTCTCTCTCTCTCTCTCTCTCTCTCTCTCTCTCTCTCTCTTTTTCTTTTAAGATATGCATCCTTTCCGGAGGCTAGTTTTTGCCGTCTCCCTTAAAAGGTCTTAGTGATCTTGGTCTAAAACGTCCAGGTAGTTGCATTATGGGGGGTAGGACTGCTGCCTAGAAGTTACCTATACGCATTTTTATTTTGAATTGTGCATACAAGTTAAATGCAGTTGATACGAGATATTTGTATAAAGGTTGTTTTAAAGGTATAAGGTAATCTTTTTTAACTTATGTGATAATCCTTTATCTTTTTTACACTAGAACTATACAAGTGTGCACGAGACCGAGAAAAAATAGCACATGAAGTTTGTGTTACAGCTTAAGCAAGAATAAAAAAGTGTAAAAATTAATGTTTGGCTGTGTAGCACTTGAAACAAAGCTGTAGGAAGGATGAAAGCTCTCAGATACATGAGCACATGATTTGTCTGAGTAAACATGATTGAAGATTTGAACTGACGTCGGAAGGAGATTTTTTTTTTTTTCCGTCACAACCCGGAAGTTTTCTTCTCTCCTCCCTTGTAGGACTTGCCGCCTTTTCATTGAACCTGAAAGGTTGCCTTCAGTATCCTTGGCCAGCTATCCTAGAACACGTTGGAGGATTATAGAATAAATAGGAAGCTGTTGGTAAACCGTCCCAAGAGGAAGCTCCTCATCTGAGGCTGTCACAATTCTCAAATCCTAGTGACGCAGCGTCATTCCTTATGCAGTATGGTCTAGGCCGGTGATCAAACATGTTAGTCAGCAATGTAGCTTGAGAGGATTTTTTCCCGGCACATAATTCGGACCTTTATTTTGTGACTTTATTAATTGACGTTCATGACACTTTTGCCACCTCCCTGCAATTTCGACTATAGCTTATAGTCATGGAAACATTTTAATTTCAGTTTTAATAATCCACAAACTTTTCGGTGGCATGTTAGGGAATTTGAAAATATTTTGTAAATATATAATAAATTTAAGGTTTTAAAGAAACAGCTTGTGTAGAGAGTAGACACATTGATCTTAGAGAATAATTTTAAAATTTATGCGACCGCGACTTACAGAGGCCTTGAAGAAGAGTACGATGAAGGTCAAACCGAAGACACCCCGAGGCTAAGAAGTATGGGAGAGTTACGTAAACTTTCTGTTACGGAGAAGGAGGAGGGACCGATTATTCCTTTTAAGGACATCGAGACAGCTGCCGCCCTTTGGGGAAAACCAAAGGGCATCCTTTCCCTTGCCTAAGGTGACCCTTCCATCGGCATTCTCCTCTATCCTTTTGCCCTTCGGGTGTCGTTCATATGCACGGCGGTCTCTCTCTCTCTCTCTCTCTCTCTCTCTCTCTCTCTCTGTGTGTGTGTCAGTAGTTGCTCGGAATACATGGTGATGCGAGCACGTTGGTTTCAATACATATTTTAAGTTGTGCGACATTGAAGACATTTTATTCCACTTCCTGGATGATACTCTGTAACCTTCGTTTCTTCTCACAAGTAGCGAAAACGAGATGCGCCCTTGTGCTTGGGTGAATCTTTGATGGGCATCATGGTCTCATATTTGTTTTATCAGTATGAACATTCGCTGTTTCGGCGATTCTTAACATTTACCCCCAATGTGTCTAACATTTATGCTTATGTATATTTAAACACTGTTTATCTCTCGTCCGAATCATTTCCTCATCGTAGGTTTTTCCTTTCAATTTCTTTTGCCCGCAAATGGAGGTGACCCTCAAAAGGTGTTAACTATTCTTCAAGTGTGAGATTGGTTAACCCCCCCATCCCTTTCCTACCCCTAATTCCCACCAGGTGTGACCCTTCACAGTCGACTAGCGAAAAGAGACCTTATTCATTCCTGACCAAAGATTCAACTTCGATTTTGAGTTCAGATCTCTGGAGTCGATTTAGCTGGCCAGTCGACCGCCGTAACCTGTTACCCACCTTCATTCTGAACAAAACGAGAGTCCATTAACATGCAAGGCAAGTTCCTGTGTACTTAAGAATGAAGTAGATGGACCTACGTTACTGAAGACAATAGCTTTGAGATGAAAATAAGCCAGAACATAAAATAGCACAGGACACTTGAGAGGTCAGCTTTTGAGCAAGTAAATGAAATATGGGCCTTTTGAAATTACCGGGAAGCAAGTAAGCAGTTTGTCGAGTAAGCCGCCGGAGACACTCGAAACGGTTGTAAGTGAAACCGGTTGTGGCTACAAATGTCTATTATTTCAGAGTTCCCGGAAAGACCTACGATGGTATTGGGAGTTTTGCGGGTGTCCCATTTAGGTTTTAATCTCTCATCATTATAAACAGTTTATAAGCCAAGTTTCCAAACAATACTAGAAGGCCTTTAATTAGCAGAAACGTTCTACATATTTGAATAACCTTAGTGGGGAAAGGTACTAGCACACATACATACTTAATATTCGATAATTTTCATGTAAGTGAGAAGGCTTTAACGATCGGAGTTGCTCCTTGATACATCTGTTTCTTGACCTTTACAGGTTTTTGCTGTATTCTGGGTCCATCGAGTACTGCATAACCTTTTAGAAGCTACTTTTTTGTCGCATGAGAGACCTTCCGTCATGACTTGTACGTCTAGTTTCATTGCCAGATAGTTGAAACGGAGCCAGCAAGGTTAAACTCCTCTCAGAATTGGAGTAGTTAGTTTGCTTAGATTGGTTTGTACGATGATTTGGGCGACTGTGTAAGAGACTAGGAAGATTAATGTATCTCGGATGCATGGATTTGATTAATTTTTCATTAACGGGGTTTTCATGATTTTAGTACCTCCAAAGAAGAGGTTAGCTACGATTACATCCTTTGAATAGCAAATCGAGAGTGCATCCACTGTGCAGAAGGCTGTTCCTGCGTCAGTCGTTTCTCTTCACTTGTAATATGTAAAAGCCATTATGACCTCAATAAAGCCCAGTTATACGCCAAAGGCAGCGAGAGACAAAAATTAAACAAATCCTGTCAAGGTGGACCAATAGCTTTCAACTGGACCGACAGGCCGTACAAGTTTTCCCACCTGATGAAACTGGAGATTTGTTCATTCGTTTTAGCATGGTGTAGCATGTCAGTTTGGTCACTGGTTCAAGGTCACGAACTTCGTTCTTGCTGTGAAGCATTTGTGCTGTGTCCTCACTCTTTTCTGAGTGGTGTTTGTTGTTCCTAGATTTCTTTTAGTTCAAGGTTTAAATGATTTGGCCCACAACGCTCCACCCCTCCCACCCACCCCCCACCCACCCAACGGATGACCATCTTCCTTTCCCCACCCCCTTCGGCCCAAACTATTATTATTAAGAAGAGGTTTTGAAATGCCTGATATGCTGATGTTGAAATAAAATGGAAAAAATAGTATGAAGCGTGTGTGAGTGAGTGTTCGTGATTTTTTAAAAGAAAAAATAATATTAAGTTTGAAGTTAAATGTAAAAGAAAAAAAAAAGTAGATTGTGCATGCGTGTTCTAGGAAAGTTTGCGCCGAGGTAGACCATTACAGGAAGATAGCTGGTTAGCAATCTTCAGTAGGCTCTTCTGTTTCAACAAGAAACTTCATTAGACCTGCCATAGTGCGCACTGCAGGTTTTGCAGAGCATCAGCGTCCACATTTTTGCAGAATTATCTTGTTGTTACACAAGCCAGTTCATGGTGTAAAGATGCAAAGCAAGGGAACTATAAATAGTACTGTGAATCTCTATACGCAGGTACCGTAGGTTTCTTTTTAATGCTGTTTTCGTGTTTAAAGGACTTGCGGTTGCATACTTTTAAGTTAACTAGTAGGTTTGTTGTAATAATAATAATAACGCCGCGAAAGGTTCGGTTAATAGCAGAGAGGTTTTGGATGTATAAGTTAAGAACGTCCGAAAGATTAGCCAGACGGGAATGACTCAGTTTATCAGGCTTAACAGTACCAAGTGCTCGTAATGACAGTAGTTGTGCTTGAACAAAACGTTTAGAAATTGCAGTTGCGCGTCAAAAAAATTTGTTCAGGGTGCCTCTTCAGCTTAGAATAAAAAGTTGAAGAGGCGAAATGGAATTCTTCATTGACTTAGCCTCGAAAAGGATAATAAAATTAGATTGAAATTTCACAAAGTATCCTGCTGGGCTTACATCAATTTGCTGAAGTTTGTGGCTTGGTTTGCCTAGAAGGGCGTTAACCTACACCCGACCATTTTAATGGGCTTGGAAGAAGCCTGAATGTCACTCTCATGGCAACCTTAGTTATGTACCGAAAACGTTTGGCATTGTGTCATTGGTGAAAGTCAGTACAGTTTTGGTTACAAGGGGACGACTTTTTTTTTTCGTTAACCTCAGGCCTAAATAATAGTAGAATGGGAAGGTTTTTTTTTTCTATAGATATATAGATTAGTGCAAGCAAATGGCCTTTTAACTGCTGTTACCGATATGACCAATTTCAAGGACAGGAAAAGCTTTTAAAATAAGAAGTGGTTTTCCTCTGATGAACCCTCCGCCTTGACTCCCCCCCCCCCCCCCTAAAGACAAGGTAACAAAAGAAAACTAACTTGTAGGGGCTGAATGGGAGTACAGCCCGTGTAGAGAGAGAGAGAGAGAGGTCAAGTAAAGTAGCAACAGGCGAATGGAGTCGTGTGAGCGACCTGTCTGAAGCCAATAAATCACTGAGCTTTTGAAAATGGAAATGTCATGGACGATTAAGATTTATTATTTATCAAAATAAGAAAGCAAGTTTCTCTCTCTCTCTCTCTCTCTCTCTCTCTCTCTCTCTCTCTCTCTCTCTCTCTCTCTCTCTCTCTCTCTCTCTCTCGTGTTTAAGTAGGAAGAAGTATGTTTCTGATGTCCTTTATTTTTCCACTTCGTTCCCTGTCACGGTAGGAGAGTGAATTGTTTATAAACCAAATCATAGATTGTAAGTAGTACTTTATAATTTCTATATGGTGGTTGTTGATTTTGTAAAATTTAGTACATTTGGTTATGTGCACTAATAAATTCAGCTAAGCTGTTCTAGTTGTTTTTCACAGTGTCTTTCATGTGTAATTATTCGTTCCCGTTATGGTTAGCATTTGGCTGTTATTCATGAATGGTTTTGAAGTCGACTAGAATTATGTAATGAGTGATGTGTCGATATAATTTTGCGCGTGGTCTAGATTAGGTCGGCGAAAGCCATTATATTAAAAAAAAATACTTATTACTACGTAACATAATTGTGGAAGCACCACTGAAGTTTCCAAATTTTTGGAAAGCAGGTGAAGGTCTTTTTCTCACGTTAATTTTTTTGTAAGAAATCGCTTCTCAATTTTAGACGGTGTCATTTCCTCAGATACAGAATTGTCGTCGTTCCTCAGTTAGTGCACTATTGTTGTATAACGTTGTGTGATGGGCCCTGAAGTAAAAGGCAAAAAATGTTCGAATATTACAGAAATTTTGATACCAATGGAATAGTAACATAGGGATGAGTCTTGCTTAACTTGCAATTCACATCTATATTAAATACATAACACTGTAATCTGTGTCAATGTCAGAAAGTATTACCTCCCCAAATGTAAGAATAAGATGCATTTATATCTGAAAGCTGAACAGTGCATGAAGTTCGTGTATTATATTATCGTGAAATTAATGATAGTTAAGCTTCGTCACACTGAACATATCACGCAGCATTCAAGAAAGGTTTGTAGTCCGAGAAGCCTTGGAAGAAGATCTGTGGCAAATTTGATCTACACTAAAATCAGGAGAAAAGTGAATCTACTTCACAAGAAAAGAATATTGGAAAGCCAAACCAATAATGGAGATAACCAAGGTATGACGCCATATAGATTTTTTGCTTTTGATAGAGAAAGTCTTGTTGCTCACAGAGATTACAAGAATAGCGAGAGTGCATCTTAACACCACGGCTTATTGATCAATTCGGACATGCCAGCATTAAGAGAGAAGTCAGAACGTTTCATACTAACGTTCCCTTGGTGATACAATTTTGTATTATTAAGTATTTTATGTCTGCAAGAATAAATGTGCAATGTTATATTAAATGGAGGAAACTGTTACCATCAAGGAAAATAGTAACCGTAGAAGTAAAGTGATTGACCTCTAAATGTGACAAAGAATGACTGAGAATAATGCATGATGTCCACACAAAGCAACAGTTGGGTGAAATGTTGCCAGATAGCAGAGATTAGAGGTCAGCGGTCAGGCATGCAAAACCAAAGTTGCCAATTTAAGTAGGAGGAAGAGTTGGTTTCCTCGACAATCCAACTTTTTCAGTCAATGGTTTCTGGTTCTTTACTATAATCGCGTCAGGATGGGGACGGTTAGCAGAGTATGCTAATAACATTTTTAAAAGCCTGATTGATTGCTTTATATAAAATTTGCTATTTTCTCCATTGCGGACCTTTGTATTTAATTTTCTTTTAACATTTCCAATACCTATATTTTTGTTAGTTATATAACTTGGCGCTATATGAAAACCTAAATTCTCTTCGTACATAGTACTTAATGTGTTTGCAACAAGTGAAGAACAAAACTGCATTCAACTATCGGCAGTTGTCATGGCATTTCCTCTCTCTCTCTCTCTCTCTCTCTCTCTCTCTCTCTCTCTCTCTCTCTCTCTCTCTCTCTCTCTCTCTCTCTCTCACCCCAATTTCTCCCAAAGGGGCCCGGTCGGGCTAAGGTCGTCCTGTAAAATTTCACACGAAAGTGGGACACTGGAACGTAAATGTGGCTTATTTTTTTATTTTTTTTTTTTTGGTAGGTTGGTAGTTTGATCAGTGAATCAAGGTTAAGTTAGTTTTGTATGTTAGACCACTGGTAATTGTACCTTGGAGTTTTATTTCGAAATTTTTTAAATTGATCAGTAAAATTTATTTTTATTTGCCTGTATTTTAAACACTGTATTATTCCACTCGGTTGTAAGAGTTATTCATTAAGCTGCCTTTATTTGGAACTGGTTACATTTTTATATTGTAAAAAACTACTAAATACGATCCAAAATGTTTTGTGTATTGGAATGTTTAATTTGATATAGTTACCTTGGTGTTATTTTGAGATTCGGAGTCCCACGATAAATGAATCAATTTTTGTATAATTTGATATTGTTTTATTACTCAATTTGCTTGTCATGCATGCAATTGGTTTTACTTTATTACAAATTAACCAAACATAACGTGACGATATCGGTCAACAGAGTGGCTTCATTTGTGCCTCGCGAAATGACGTCATATGTTTTTCGACACTACTGCTGTTGAGCAGTATTCCTTTGGTCACACAACCAGTTCGCTTGGTTGTTTTGCAATTAAAAACCCTGGTTTCACTCGAGTATACAGGAGTAGCGCAGTCCGATGTTTGTTTTTTGTAACGATTGAATTGGCAGTATTCCTGGGAAACATAGTTTATAGTCACTGATTTTTACTTAGTGGGTCTATCATTCGTGTAGTTTCTCGTTGGACGAGTGGTTCTCGCGCTTGGCTACCAATCCGGTGGTCCGAAGTTCAATCCTCGGCTCGGACAACGCTGGATCAGATGAATATATTTCTGGTGATAGAAATTCATTTTTCGATATAATGTGTGGTTCGGATCCCACAATAAGCTGTAGGTCCCTTTGCTAGGAGACCAATTGGTTCCTAGCCACGTAAAAATATCAAATCCTTCGGGCCAGCCCTAGGAGAGCTGTCAATCAGCTCAGTGGTCAGATTAATCTAAGATATACTTAACTTACTAATGTTATTCGTGTAAGGCTTAGGAGATTTGTAGCAAGAAGCACAGCTCTCCTCCAGTACGGTTTGATTTGGGTTCCAGAGGAGTGGTTGCATGAGCGTCGAGGGGGGGGGTGGAGGCGTTGAAGTAGGTGATGCGTCATTACTGCAGTTGGGCGTGGCGTGGGGGAGAGTTATTTCCAGAACAATAATTTTATATATAATATAAAATTGATGGAAAAGCCTTCTGATTTTTTATAGGATTAAATTCTGATGACCGAATTTTGACACTTTTACTATTTAATATATTGCAAAATGAGGTCAGATTTTATCTCTCTCCCGGGTCTTGGCCTGAAAGATAAGGTTGAATATCAGGACACACTTTTGCAGTATGGTTTTACTGGTTCTTAGTCTCTTATTTTAACACGATCATTCCTTTGTCATTGAACTTCGCTCCTAAAGTTCATCTGACATAAGTTTCACAGTACTTCGCATTTCCCTGTAGCTTTAATATTTATGGGGTTTTCCTATCGGGCGGTTCAAAGGTCTTATTTGGAGGCTGTCTGGGATCATCATCTCACTTCCCTACTTAATATGGCTGGCTGGACAACGGGTCGAAAATGGCGACCTGTGTGAAGCCTACTTAGTTCTCACTCGGGAACCATCCATCATCATAAAATCCAAATGGATCTTTTTTGGCCTCCCCTGGGTGACTGTAGGCGGGCATGACACAGCCACCCACTCCATGCAAACATTTATGTGCGTCCCGGTTGTTGTGGGTAGGTAGGGGAGCGTGAGGGTATGGGAGACAACCACCACCCTCCTGCAAACCTGTTTGTCCGGCCCAGGTGGTGACGGGGTAGAGGTAGGGGACCAGTAGGGTAGGGGAGACAGCAGCGCCAGGTTCCAGCGCGGCTCGTTGCTTATAATTGATGTCAATCGCTAAGCTGTTTTTAAAGTTTTTCATTTTAGGCGAATTTTCTTCGGCTGGGTTGCTAACTTCCAGTTATACTGGTTAGGACGGATTAGTGGAAATCGTCATGGACTAAACTTAACGTAGAAATCTGCAGTGTTGCTGCTATGGCCCGGAAAAAAATAAAATAAAAACTTTTAGATTCACCCGCGACACAGTCGATTGCGTCCTGAAATTTTTCCATATCCGGATTCGAATCCGGTTTTTTTTCCTCCATGACGCATGAGCACGATTATCGATTTGCAGATACAAAGCCTTGGCACATGAACGTTTTGCATTCTGGACAAAACTCGTTGACAACAGCGGCAAGGAGCCAGTCTTTATGCATTGATGCATGACCACCTTGGCAGGAGGACTGTTGCAGGCGACCAAAGAAAGAGTAGCTTTTTGAAGTAAAAACCACCCGGCTCGGCTCAGCCAAGGTTAACTTGCTGATAAGAGATACTTCATTTGGTGAGGGGGGAAAAAAGTTATTCCTCCGATGGACCAAAGAAGATTCGTTTGCTTAATTTTTATTGGATGTTAGCTGCATTAATTCTGACCTTATGCAGGTATTTGTAATAGTGGATATGGAAGTTAAGAAATGCTAAAATTAGTTTTGACTTCTATACACTTTAGCTTGTGTGGTTAGTAATTATTACTACCGTATCTCATTTGTCATTTGGGATGGTAGTTATGAATTTTAATTTAGATTAGTTTTCTTTGACTTTTTTAGAATGGAATTCCATGTAAAAGTGGAGCAGTTGTATGAAAGAAATGCGGCAAAAAAGTTCGCAAAGAGGAAGGTGTTGAGCATATTTGAAAATAGTCAGTGGAAGAGCAAACAATGGAAATAAAGAAAAATGGAAAGATCAACTGGGAAGGGGAAAGATTTGAAATAACTGCTCTTGAACGCACCGTGAAGGCACCTTTGGTTAATAAGCGAGATTGCAGTTAGTTTTTACAGACTGCAAGGATTTCCCATTGCCAGGATTTCCCATTTCACCGGACTTCTCTTCGAGCGTGACGAACGAGCCATCCGTGGCGAGTGTCAAGTCGCATGGACTGTACATTATGTAGTAAACTAGTATCGTCTTAAAGGACTGAAATAAAAGGGCTGAGATTGCAAGCTTGATCCTAGGAACGTTTCGTACCGTTAATATAGGTTACTTTCTTTCATCACCACAACCACTCGTCGCCAAAAAATTGTTTCAGTGTCCAGTCCAAAGCAAGATAATGGACTCGCGGACGAGTTGAAGGTAAGGCATAATGAAAATGCTGATTTGAGACTTCGTAAATGGCGAAGGGATTTGAGGATAATTGTGCTTGTCAGTACAGCTCTGCTTGCAGTCACCTTGATCTTCCTGATTTATTTGGTAGATTAAACCATTTGCACGCAGAATGATTATTGCATGGGAAAACTTAATATCGGTATTGATGAGAGGTGCTTCAAAGTTTTAAATACGTCCATACTTAGGTAGTACTAGTGTGGAAGCGCTTGACCGCGTTTACCAGACATGTAAGACATAAATTCATACACGCAATCTATTCTCTCGATTTAAGCTGTGCTTACAAGAACACTTAGGGTATGTTGCTTGGTGGTTCGGGAGTGGTTTCAATTAGTGTTTATATTTTCATATTTAGGTGCATTCGTACATGCGTTTACCTCGTCTACTTTTTTTATTTGTCACTTTAATTATTATTTCCAGTTGGGCTGAGCCTTTTTGTTTAGTAGTGTTAGTGTTCTTGTGCTTTTGTGTTTTTTTTTTTTCATGGCAAAAATATGTACTGGAAATTGGAATGAAACGACGAACACTTGGGAAAATGTGAGCCAGAAAGACTTTCAAAGATTGGATGAAGGTTAATACATTCTCACGGACAGTTTTTTTTAAAGATAAGATGTCAGTGGGGCGTGGCGCTTATACTGTAATGTGCTCTGAATTGTCACGAGAAAGATTTGCCAACTGTAGGTATTAGCTAGAGTAGTTTTGTATGGAGATTTCTCTTAAAACCAAGTTTTTAAGTTAGATAATTGAATTGCGGTAACCAAACACATTGACAGTGTTTATTCTCATTCTGGATATGTGAGACCTGGGGATTCACAAGAGATTGAAAATGTGATGCCATATGTAAATTTACAATACTGTAAATTTGAAGGTCGGACATATTTTTTTTGTATTTTTTCTAAAATATTCCAGTCTACGCATGAATCTTGCAGATTGCCTCCAGTGTTGACAGTTACTATAGAAAAGTGAGATTTGATTAGTTTTTTATTTATTTTTTTCTCTCGATCAATTAAGTGAAATAGAGGTGTCGTGCTCATTACTATAGAATTAAAAAGTCGTCGGGATAGGCAAGACTTTAAGGTCACAATATTAAATATCATCACCAACAGTTATCATTAGACTTTTCCGTGTAATTTTAGACTATTCATTTTAATTTTCGAGACTTTTTTTTTTTTGTTTTCGCCATTTCGTGTAATTCCAACATTAGTAACGTGTTGCATTTCTTTCTCTTATTTAAAACGTAAATTTTCCCATTTTAATTTTTAACATTGCGCTGTTCAGTTTTTATCTTAACTTTTGTCTGCAAGTAAAAGAAAAAATTGAGACGGAAAAATATAATTGCACGCTATTTTCTGTGTTCGTTCAGTCGTTACAGTTTTTCATTCTTCCTCAAGGTTAGCTGTTAAGTTTTTCCTCAAACAAAAAAGTGAATCTTAGAAAAAGTTGTTCTTATCATTGCACCTTGTATGGAAACCCGGGCAGTGCAAGTCCGATGCCCCCTCTACCTTATTTTTGCTTCATCATGAGATCACGTGTTACGCAACGAAACTGATCAGGATTCTGTCTGCTGGGATAGGGAAAAAAAGCATTGAATTATCAAGGTTCGTGAGTTTCTGATATTTGGTATAAAATAACTTTTTAATCAAAGCCATGTTCTTTGGCTGTTAAGACTTGCGTATATTTTTACCGAAAAATTTTATTTCACAATATGTCTGCATTGCTATAGTTGCTGTCGCTGCAATTTTAAGGGGTTACCTACCCTGTTTTTTTATCGTCACTACGTTGATCGGTAAAGTTTAACTATAAATGTTTTCTGAAACCAGTGAATCTATAATAATACAAGAAACTTGACCCACCCCCCCTGTACTACAATAACTACCATAGCCTGTGGTGATTAGTTTGACGTGTAGCTTCTAGAAGCGTTCAGTCCCAGGAACGTCAGTAGGTTTGGCCCATGACATAGCGACTCTTTTATTATTCAAGCCAATTTTGACCGTTATTAAGTTAATAGTTCCTCGTTGGACGAGTGGTTTTCGCGCTCGGCTGCCAATCCAGCGGTGCGAAGTTCCATTCTCGGCTCGGTCCAGCGCAGAATCAGAGGAATTTATTTCTGGTGATAGAAATCCATTTCTCGATATTATTTGGTTCTGATCCCACAATAAGCTGTAGGTCCCGTTGCTAGGTGACCAATTGGTTCCTAGTCACGTAAAAATATCTAATCCTTCGGGCCAGCCCTAGGAGAACTGTTGATCAGCTCAGTGTTCTGGTAAAACTAAGATATACTTAGCTTTGTTGTTATTCAGTTAAATGCAACTGCTTTTTATTTCTTGCAAGATCCTGTTTTACGTTTAAGGAAGTGTTATGTCCGGTTTCCTCCTCTCGAGTGGTTGCGGATTTGAGAGAACTCGTTTCGTGTAGCGAGGGAGCGAAGGGGGTGGGATTCAGATATTTTACGCGTCAATTAAAAAAAAAAAATAGATAAATAAAATAGTACGTGGGCGCGGTCATGCCTCGAAGACTACAAAAACCAGATTGGTGGATTTACTCCTTAGTCACGTATTACCCAACAAGATCCCGATGTTTTTACTTTTCACAGCATTGGCGTCTTTTTTCTCTTAGCGACAGGGTTCGGCTGGTTAAAAGAATTTTTACACAACAGAAAACAGATAGTTATTGCAAACGATGAGAAATCGGATGAAACCAAGGTAATATCCGGTGTGCCACAAGGTACGGTGTTAGCTGCAATACTGTTTGTTATTATGATTGAAGACATAGACAGTAATGTTAAGGATTCGGTAGTGAGTAGTTTCGCTGATGACACAAGAATAAGTAGAGAAATTACTTGTGATGAAGATAGGAACGCTCTACAAAGAGACCTTAACAAAGTATATGATTGGGCAGAGGAAAATAGGATGGTATTTAACTCTGATAAATTTGAATCAATAAATTATGGAGACAGAGAAGGAAAGCTATATGCATATAGGGGACCTAATAATGAGACAATCACAAATAAGGAAGCAGTTAAAGACCTTGGTGTGATGATGAATAGGAACATGTTATGCAATGATCAAATAGCAATTCTTTTGGCAAAATGTAAAGCCAAAAAATAATGGAATGTTGTTACGGCACTTCAAAACAAGAAAAGCTGAACACATGATTATGCTTTATAAAACATATGTTCGTAGTCCACTTGAATATTGCAATATGATATGGTACCCACACTATCAAAAGGATATTGCACAAATAGAGAGTATACAAAGGTCCTTTACAGCTAGAATAGAAGAAGTTAAGGACCTTGACTACTGGGAAAGACTACAATCATTAAAATTATATAGTCTAGAAAGGAGAAGAGAACGCTACATGATAATTCAGGCATGGAAACTGATAGAAGGAATAACAGAAAATATCATGGAACTAAAAATATCAGAAAGAGCAAGCAGAGGTAGATTAATAGTGCCCAAAACAATACCAGGAAAAATAAGGAAAGCACACAGGACATTAATCCACTACGCACCAGCATCGATAATGCAGCGTCTATTCAATGCGTTGCCAGCTCATCTGAGGAATATATCAGGAGTGAGCGTAGATGTGTTTAAGAATAAGCTCGACAAATATCTAAACTGCATCCCAGACCATCCAAGATTGGAAGATGCAAAATATACCGGAAGATGTACTAGCAACTCTCTGGTAGACATTAGAGGTGCCTCACACTGAGGGACCTGGGGCAACCCGAACGAACTGTAAGGTCTGTAAGGTAAGGTCTCTCTCTCTCTCTCTCTCTCTCTCTTGTTTGAATTAAAGTAATTGAGTACACACAAAGAACATGTATGTGTTCGTAAAAGAAATACATTAAACCTGACATAAAGATGGAAATTCCTCATTTGACAATACTTGACTGGGCCAAAAATTACGTCTCCCAGTGCATAATTGTATTAGGCTTTCAGGATCATTTGCAAGAGGAAGAATCTCCATGATTGTTATAGGTTAGTGCAGATGGTTCACCCTGTTTAGTTTGCTTTATGTTGAGTGGTTGGTACTAGGTGCGAAGAGGGAACCCGTATGCCATACTGCAGGTGGTTTCGGTTCTGTATTTAGTACTTGGAGAGCCAGCGAATGACAGCAATGTTCATACCTTATTGTAAATACTAGTTTAGCCCAGATTCACCGAAAGTCGAAAGGACATAATACTTAGTATAGTAGGTTTGTGAATGAGAATTTTGATTGAAATAAGGACAGTCAAGTGTTTGTTGCGGAACTTAAAGTGGTATTACACGGCGTATATAATTCGATGAATTTTGGCATTTCTGTCTCTCTCTCTCTGTTGGGGAGTTAGGATGAAAGGGCATGTCGTATATTGTCTTATCTATTTCCCCTCCTGTGGCGACTGGTGGCGAAACCTGTCAGGAGGTATTGAATCCGCCCAATTGTTGCGACCACTTCGGACTCTAACCTGGAATAACCCCTCGACGTCCCCTGACACCTCGCCAACCCAAGTTTGGACGAGGACACGACCCCTCGACTTTGCCTCGTCCTTCCACTCCTTTTACTGTTCCCTTGAACGCCTCTCCTCGCCTGCCCAGATTTTATCCTTCTCTTCCCACTTGTTCATAGTGCCTTTCGTTCCTCTTCCATTTTATTTCACTTTCCTCCCCTTCTACATCTTCCCTTCTTTTTGTAGTGTATCCGTCATCATTCATTATTTTCGATTTTTCCCGAAATTAAGGTATTCGCCTCATAGGTATTTTAGAGAAGGTACCGTTTACTGCATGTAATTCTCTCTCTCTCTCTCTCTCTCTCTCTCTCTCTCTTCTCTCTACTCTCTCCTTGCTTCTCTCTCTCTCTCTCTCTCTCTCTCTCTCTCTCTCTTCTCTCTCTCTCTCCGAGGGACCGGAAAACTCTATTTTATCAAAGGGCATAATAAAGCAGACACTTTCTGGGATTTTTCTTTTATTATACGAGGTCATTCATCGTCAAATAGTCAAATCTACGCTGTTATAGAGCTCGGAAAAAAATTCCATGTTACTTTTTTCCGGTATTGCCGAATCTTGGAACCGGTGGGCCTGGTAAATGTTGGTATATTTTGCTCTAATTTAAGGGAGGTTGGTTAACTTTTGCAATATTATATGGACATTCTTTACTAATAATGTTTTTTTTCATATGCAGCCTCTCAGCTACGGAAATGCCGCGTGGGAAGGAAAGTTGCGCTCAACGATTGCCTTAAACAGACACTTGAGGATCTGAGACCTCGGCTTCTCACAGGTGAGAATATTCTCGTATTCACGTGACGCCATTGAGGGTTGTAACGTTCTTGGGATTTTCGACGAACAAGTGGTTCAGGTGATAGCATTTGGTTGCAATTAATTGAAACCTTTGCATTTTCGCGAAGCTGGAATAATATGCATCCGTCATCCAGTGGATTCTTCTGTGGTACTTTTAATATTTTGCCCTCTCGAAGCCATTCGACAGACGAGTAGATGTTTTGTATTTAATACTGTTTACAAGGACCGGAGCCACTTTTGTTTATTGATATGCTCTAATTCCGTCATTGAGACTTTGTACTGTTAAAAAGACTGCAACCACTTTTGTTTATTGATATGCTTTAATTCTGTCATTGAGACTTTGTACTGGTAAAAAGACTGCAACCACTTTTGTTTATTAATAAGTTCTAATTCCGTCATTGAGACTTTGTACTGTTGAAAAGACTGCAACCACTTTTGTTTATTGATAAGCTCTAATTCCGTCATTGAGACTGTACTGTTGAAAAGACTGCAACCACTTTTGTTTATTGATATGCTTTAATTCTGGTCCATTGGGGGAGAACCTTTGTTAGTGGGTAAAAAACTGCAATTTTGTTTATTGAAAGCTCTAATTCCCGTCAATTGAGACTTTGTACTGTTGAGACGGCAACCAACTTTTGTTTTGATATGCTTTAATTCCTGTATTGGAAGCTTTGTTTACTTGGTAAAAAGACTGCAACCACTTTTGTTTATTGATAAGCTCTAATTCCGTCATTGAGACTTTGTACTGTTAAAAAGTCTGCAACCACTTTTGTTTATTATAGCTTTAAATTCTGGTCAATTGGAGACTTTGTACTGGTAAAAACGACTGCAACCACTTTTGTTTCTTATAAGTTCTAATTCGGCCATTGATTTACTTTTGTACTTGGAAGACTGCAACCACTTTTGTTTAATTGATAAGCTCTAATTCCCGCATTGGAGACTGTAACTTTGTTGAAAAGACTGCAACCACTTTTGTTTATTGATATGCTTTAATTCTGTCATTGAGACTTTGTAGTGGTAAAAAGACTGCAACCACTTTTGTTTATTGATTAATTTTTTTTGCTCTAATTCGTCAATTGATTGACTTTGTACTGGTTGAAAGAACCTGCGACCACTGTTTATTGAGAATTGCTTAATTTCTGTCATTGAGAACTGTTTACTGGTTGACTGCAACCACTTTTGTTTATTGATAAGCTAATTCCGTCATTGACTTTGTACTGTTAAAAGACTCTGCAACACTTTGATCAATTTTGATTAGCTAATTGTCAGAACTTTGTACTGGTTAAAGATGCAACCCTTTTGTTTATTATGCTTTAATTCGTCTTGAACTGTACTGGGTAAAAAGACTGCAACCACTTTTGTTTATTGATAAGCTCTAATTCCGTCATTGAGACTTTGTACTGTTGAAAAGACTGCAACCACTTTTGTTTATTGATATGCTTTAATTCTGTCATTGAGACTTTGTAGTGGTAAAAAGACTTTTTGCAACCGCTGTTTAGTTGATAAGCTCAATTCGTCATTGACTGTACTGTTTGAAAAAGACTGCAACCACTTTTGTTATTGATATCCCTTTATTCTTTGTCCCATTTTGAGACTAACCTAGTTTAAAAGACTGCAACCACTTTTTGTTTATTGAGAATTCTCTTCTTTTGTCAGCTTTGTACGAAAAATCTGCAACCACTTTTGTTTACTGATATGCTCTAATTCCGTCATTGAGACTGTATTGTTACAAGGACTGCAGCAACTTTTGTTTATTGCTATGCATTAATTCTGTTTTTGAGAGCTTGTTCCTACAGCTGTAGAAAGAAATCAGGCTGTGACTGCAACTGACTTGAGGTACGCACAGACAAAGCGGATGCCCCAGATATACGACGAGGACTCTCTATTCTCCACATCACGACTGATGTCGCCGGAGTGTAAAAGGGTTGACGAAATAGTAGTATTTTGGTGAATGCAAACTTTTCTTTTTTTCTTTTGTCATTGTTTCTGTAGCCAAAATATACTTCCACCGAGATACACTTCATAATTATTTTCTTTGACACCAACGCTGTTATGAGTGTTTAATTGACTTCGACTTCTTTTGACTTCCAGCTGTCTTCAAAAAAGATGCGGACACCGAAAAATTCTAATGTAGTGTCATTAAGACATTTTTTTCTCTCTACAATGCCCTTGTTTCATATGATTTTTCTTAGTGCTGTTACGAGGTTATTTAAGATATAATAACTTTTGGTATGAAAACTTTATTTTTGTTATGGTTAGTTTGCTTCAATGTTAATTATCTTGATCAGTGAAGACAACAAAAATTCCAATCTTGTATGGTA
Organism: Macrobrachium nipponense; assembly: GCF_015104395.2. Taxonomy (NCBI): domain Eukaryota; kingdom Metazoa; phylum Arthropoda; class Malacostraca; order Decapoda; family Palaemonidae; genus Macrobrachium; species Macrobrachium nipponense. The sequence continues at coordinate 37,135,163 of NC_061088.1, read as the reverse complement.
ACTGCTTGCCGTTGTAGCAATATTTTTTCAAAAAACTTAAAAGTGTCATTTAGCTGAAAATAAAAGTGTCATTTAGCTGAAAATGCCATCAATGTATCCTACAATTTTTCTTTGCTTTACTTCGACCGTGATCAGTGTGTCCATCAGCCAATGACTCATGACATTCGTGGTTTCAACAATATTTTAAACATCTCTTAATATCGACAGGAATTCCAGAGCTGGGGCTGCCGCAGCTCGAACCCATGAAAATCCAGAACTTGGTCTTCCGTCAGGGTGATGGTGCTGTGACCGTCGAGTCGACTTTCACGGACGTTACTGTAACGGGATTGTCCAAATTCACCACTAATTTAATAGAGTAAGTCTCTCTCTCTCTCTCTCTCTCTCTCTCTCTCTCTCTCTCTCTCTCTCTCTCTCTCTCTCTCTCTTGTAGTAAAAAAAATTTAAGTTTTACGGTACTGTTGATTCTGCAGTTTCTGGAAAAGGGCTCGAGGTTAGGTATAAAAAAGAAAAGAAAAAAAGGCAGGCCATAAATCTTGCCCGATAATATCAGTGACATTGGCATTTCAAAGTCGAATATTTTCAGAATATATTACTAAATTCAAGTTAATTTCTCCACGCTCCTTGCAGTCATACAATGCCAAAGTAAGCAGGCCTAACGGGATGAGTTACCTTTACTTGTAATTTTTCCTGGACTTCCTGGAATCAAAAGAATGTGTAAAAAATCAAGCTCGCAAAAGTCAAAGCATTCATTCCACTGAAGTATTGTCGTGTCTCATTCTGTTCCGGTGCTCACGTGCCTATTTCCCCGCAGTGCCGACCCGACGACCAACACCCTCCAGGTGGGGCTGAACATCCCGCAGTTGAAAATCGTCGGAAAGTACACCCTGAATGGGAGAGTGTTTATCCTGGCCATTAACGGAGACGGACCTTTCAACGCCTTGCTCAGTAAGTTTCGAAGAATTTTTATTTCGACGTCCCGTTTGGCAACGAAGTTGAATTCAGTAGCTCCTCAGTTTAAGCTTTGATTCGGAGAGGAGCTATTATTTTGCTGGCTTTCATGTCTTAATTGTAACCCATTGCATGCTGCACCAGACAGGGAAGATTTCTCGCAGGTGTTAATAACACTTTTAGGTCAACAGAAGTCTGGACCTTCCTCTGTTAGTAGTCTTTATTTCCTAATGGCTCATAGAATGTATTTTTTTGTGCTTGACCTCGTATTTTTCAGATTGTTTTTACAGTGCGTCATTTTGTAGGATTCCAAAGGATTACCTTCTAAAATCTGATTAGTTCTTATTAGTGAGAAAAATGCTGAAGAAATGCAAGGAAGACAGGAAGGCTAGAAGTATATTTTTTTTTCAAATGCGGTTTTGTTTCCTGAATAGAGGAAAAAAGAAATGTTATGTCTTGTACGGAACAAGTGGTGATTGTTTTATTGTATAAAGTAGGGCCAAAGATGCCTTTACATCTCCTGGTGAGATTTAACGGTTCTCTTGGAACGTAAAGTACCTATATAATTGTGTCGTTCATGTAAAGATTAGTAATGATGAGTGTTGTAAGGTCTCTTGGAATGGAAATATCGCTGCTTCCTTTAATGGTAGTGATTTCTAGGTTTTTTTTATAGTAAAATATTCCGTTAATTCTGTGATCTGCCGGTGTCTGACTTTGGTTCTGAATGCCACATATGTGTAAGGGATGAAATAGAAAGTGCTGCAAATAATTAATGCTCAGGCCTCGGTTTTGGCCCTGAATACCCTACTCTTCAAGTCTATTTATTATGTTGATTTGTGGAAAATGTAATTCGGTCTGCCGTAAGGAATAGCTGCTAGAGCTGTTGTCTTAATATCAAATACATGTATGTGTAACTTCTTAAGGGATTGAAGGACCTAGCTCGACTGCAAGTAATAGAGAACGCTGTCAGGTCTTTGGCATCTTATGGAAAGTACTTTTGAGTTTTAAGATTAATGGTAAGAGCAGGACATTATAACATAGCTGTACTGAACAAAAAATTTGATACCGCATTTTTCTAAATACTGTACTGTACTGAGATCAGATGACTCCAAATCTTTGGATTTGATACATTTTGAATCTTTTACTTTAATACTTCACAAGTCATGCTTCAGTCTAGGCTTTAATAATCGGCAAATGAGAGTGGTTTGCCAAATTGGCACGGTAATGATCTGATAATGGATTGGTTACAATGACTTAACTGAGTACTGAGGAATTGCACAATAGTTTTGTATTGGAAACCTTTGACGGTAAAATGAGTATTTCAGCAGATAGTCAAGAAACTTGATCGGTTTCTCCAGCAAAAGTGGTATTGACTACAATTGAGTGGGAGAGTAGTATTACTGTACTTTGTAAGTAATAATGTTAATGAGCTGGACAGTGTCAGCAAATTGTATCAAGCCGCAGATGGACTCATACAAGACGTCCTTCCTGGGAATGGTTTTCGGAGACAAGGAACAAAGGAGCAGAAAAATGGTCGTTAATAGTAACGGAGGTTTACAGCGGTGGAAGATGCTGTAATTAGTTATTGATGAAAGCATCAAGGCATCCGACCCCATAGCATAGGGACAGCTGTGTGGATGAAGATGATGGTAAAGTAACTCTCGAGAAACTTCATTGTAACTGTAGAGCACCGGCGAAGATAAGAAAGCAGAGGAACTTGAGACTTGTATAAAGCTTTTCTAAATTTTCTAAGAGTATTGATAATTTTCACTTAATTGGCTTTTCAGATACGAATTTTGCTTCAAAGAATATTTCTCAAAACATGGGTTCAAGGTTCGGCTTGAAAAAAGAGAAATTCATGGAATTTTCAGTTTGGCTTTTAAAAAGAATTCTGCCTTAAAAAAAAGAAAATAAAAAAAATTGGAGACCTGTTCAGTTTCATCGAACGTGACCAGTATATTGCGTAAATTTAATCTTGAAAGTAAAGCCAGCTGATTGAGGGTGAAGATCATGCAACTGATCTCTTTTTACGTTGCATGCAGAGCATGTTAATCTGACGAAAAAAAAGAGTTTTAGGGCAAGGTGAAAATGGTTTCTTAAGTGTTCTTGTGGGTCACTAGAATTTTATTTTTTTGTGCCACGGACGACTACTTGTTTGATTGATTTCTCAGTCATGTTTAAATAAAAAAGATTCTAAAGATAAATATAAATGACTGACCAACGAACTCGAAAAGACTAACCAGGCCAAGGTCACACTGATTGGCTTAGACATTGCTGACCCAAAGGATTAAGAAACAAGGGAGAATGGAGGGAAATTGCGGTTTGATTTACGGTATAGGCTTATGTCAGCAGAAGCCTTCCTGAGAGGTAACTCTTAATGTGGCAAGGTATTTAAGGGTATTTAAGAAAATAAGAGGCTTATCGTGGAATGCTGGCCTCTTGCTACCCAACTGATGACTGAAAAGAAACCTGTTAAATTTTGTAATCAACAGATGACGTTAAAGTTACCGGCCACGGAAACGTTGGTGTGGTGCGATCTGCCTCCGGCACAGAACATCTCCGAATCTCTGGAACCAGAATCGACTTCGCCATCGACAGACTCAACATCAAGTTGGAAAACCTCTTCAATGGTGACCCTATCCTAGGTACGTGCTGAAAGATTTATCTATTTTTTTTTCTCTAGTCTTGTCTTAAAATGAACAGTGAGAAGAAGAAAAGGTTGATAACTGGAATTGTAAGTTAGACAGTAGAAATTCTCTCTCTCTCTCTGGCATTTGCTGTTTTGTGTAATGTTCTGTAACATTTGTTTTTCAGGTCAAACCGTGAACCACTTCTTGAACCAGAACAGCCAGGAGATCCTGAAGGACTTGAAGCCCGAAGTGTCTAGACAACTGGGTGTCCTGGTCGAGCGCGTCATGAACGATGCCTTGTCTCAGCTTCCTGTCGATTCCTTCTTGATCGCAAATTAAAATTCTAAACCCATATTTGAAAGACTTAAAAGTTGAAAAGGGCTCGCAGTGTTGTATTCGCAGTTGTGTGAGAGCCGTATCATTATTTCGATATCCTGGAATGGCGAATTGTTTCTGTGGGCAGAGATCCTGAATATTTCTGTGATCAGAACTGACTGACCTGATGTTGCCAGGACACTAGTACAGTGACAGTTATAGTACTCTGTAGGATAGTGAGGGATTTAGCTTTTGAGCAGGACGATGGTCCAAGTTAGCATAGCACCTAGTTGTCGTTTAGTTATCGTTTAGATAAAACTGGCGTTGCAATCTTTGTATTGCTTCATTACATATTATAAGTAGCTCACAACTAGGGCCATTTTGTCAGCGTTGTTGCCTAAATTGGACATTGAGGCTCGGATCTCGTTGTTGTTTTCGTTTATTGCACCTTTTGCCGTTTCCCGTTGGATAAAGATTTATGATAACCAATCTTCTAGAACACTTAAGATACACGCATCTTCTAAAACTTGACTTTGAGTATTAGTTTTTTAATCGGAAGATTTTCAGGTACGTGAACAGCAAAGGATGTTTTTTAACTTCTAAAAGTTTCTTTAATTTCTAAGTCACAACTTTGGTTCTGATTCATCGTTAGTATTCTGTAGTTCAGTGTGGGCTATTTTAGTTTTTATTCAGGAAACTAGATTTAATATTTTTAATCTTTTTATCCTTCATCCATAGTCTTTTGTTGAATAGTAGATTTTTATAAGCTATTGACACGATTTTCAAAACAAATTGGCTTGTATGAATTAATTGAGGGGGAAATGTACCATGACATTCCATCAAGTTTAAGGAGATTTCACATTTATGAAGATGGAGATAACCTGAACGAGATCAAACTTCTACGTAAGAAACGTTGGTCTGGAAATTGCTGTGCGTGCTACTCGTTTGTGTGTCACGTAGGGGAGTTCCATGGTGACCCTGGAGTTAAGAAAGGCCAACTCACTGGACTTCAAGAAATTACGAAAGATTGGGAATGTTTGGACTATGGATGTTTCTTCCACAGATTGTGGAAATTTCTTTGTAATTATAGATCCTTTTTATAGTAATAACGCAGTTCCATCTTAATTATATAATTTTTTTTACAGTGGAGTTTTAATTTATCCTTTAACCAGCAGCCTGCAACATAATTTCCATACAAGTTAAAAACAAAGGTTCACATCCCAAAGATTGTTGTTATGGAAAGGTGGGAGCACTTATTGTTAAAGGTGGATGAATGTCACCCTTTTCTGATAGCCACTTAAGTCTAACTATGCCTTTGATTGTTGGAGACTTGAAATAGCTTCCTAGTTTTTTTTTTATTTTTTATTTAATTTATTTATTTTGCATTACTTGGTTGCTGTTTGTCTTTTGCTCTCCTCCAAGCTTACTGTACCCGCTTTTGGAAGCTAAGATCATTGCTACGGTCAAGACTTGGGCACAAACTTTCATAAGAGGACCATTTCAAAATTACATGAATTCATGGTATTGATCTACTAGTGGAATCCTTTAACCATGAATTCATGACCATTCACAGACTAAGTTTATTCGAGGTACTATGGAGATTATGATTTGGGGTACTGTGAAGGTTATGGATATAAACTCGTTACTACTGCAAAATTTTATGGAAACCAGTTGCTCAACAGAAACCATAGACTAAAACCATTACCGGTAAAAGTATGTGTAAAATATTCTTGGAGAACTTCCCGCAACATTTAAAACGGTAGAGTGCACAAATTTTGCTTCTAGTTTCAACTTGTACTATTCCTAAAGTGGCTGCTGGTAAATTTCCAGATTATCATGAGATTACCACTTTTTAAAGTAACTTATCATCCTGAATACCTTTATTCCTGATTTATATGTAAGAATATGACTTGAATGGTTCAAGTTAATACAGGTCATTTAAAGTCCCTCGTGCATGCAGATGGTTCAAATGGATTCTGCAACAGGTCTTTCTGCCAAATGTGTCACCGTAACACCACAGGCGGTACATTTAATTTTCTTTAGAATACCATTACATACATTTCCCTTCCCAGGAACAAAAAGGTTTAAAATCATTAGTTGCTTCAATACAGGAAAAGGAGGCATTGTCGTCCAACAAAATTCATGGTGGTCAGTACCTGAGAGGAAAACTATACTCTGTTCTTAATCCGAAGTGGAACTTGTATTCCTGTATAGTGACAAGGCATATTATTGTCATTTTCATAGGACTGCTCTGATGTCTTTCTGAAAAGTGTAACAGATTCAGCAGCAAGGCCTTAAACCTTGAGAACCAGCTGGCAGCAAATTTAAAACTTTTCCGCCAGCTCCTTGGAAGCATATCCCGCAGTATGCTCATTGCGAACTAGTTCCGAATCTATGGAGGAAAGTCCTTGGCACTTTTTAAGTTTATGCCAGAGTACAATTTGTAACACATTTCTTATCCGCTGAGTAATTTCTTTGTAGAATGCTGATACAGTATTTAGGTATGACAATTTACACTACGGGAATGCTAGTCTTCACGTGGCTGATCGGGAATTGGTGAAGTGCATTAAATTCCCTAACAAGAAATCTTATTTTACTTAGTTCCTGTGATCTCTACGTTACCCTCCTATGAGACGTGTCTCAATTAGACTCATAGCTACTAAGTAGCCCTGTACGTCATTGCAGCATTTTTTTCTTTCATTTCACTGGCAACATCAGATTGCTTGAAGATTGAATTACAACTTAGTTTGTGGCCTTAATTTTTTCATGATTTAGTTTTCGTCTGCTTGGTATCCCCAGTATAAACACAGGAAAATCGGTCACATTGGCAGGGTATCTGAGTGCAATGAAAGCAATAAACACTGTTCAAAAGCCACTTTCCCAAATGCTGCTCACCATTGGCATGATTAGTGTACAGTAAAGCAAGCCTGTCTTAAAGAAAAGGTGACTATTTTATCTGGTTTGCTTTGATCTTGACTTCTTGTATTATGGCGCAGAGATTGTGGTTAGTAGTCTTGTCTTGTGTGTTAATCCAAATTGGCTTCTTTTGATCAAAAGATGACATGGTATTCTAATACGTGCATCGCTATACATGTCTGAAGTACCTGCAGGATGTCATCATCCAACACCGGCCCCCTCAAAGTGAGACCACCTTGACGTGGCGAGGGGACTCTTGAACCCCTGGAATTTCTTCCCGGGTTTGAGTCCATGAGTCTCGTGTATTTAAAATATTGGTAATGTTTTGGAGTAATTTAGTGGAATTTTCCACTTTTTGGAAAATTTTGCTGTTTAGGCGAGTCTGAGAAGGGATCGTGTCTTGGAAGGGGTTTGCATTCAAAGCTACTTCTGGGAGTTGTGGTGGTTGAGTCGCCACCCGATATGGTTTGGATCTAAGAGATAGTGATGGGATTTTCCTATTGCCATCTTGAGGGCGGAACCATCTCCAGGAATCAGCCCATCGGAATCCAGGGGGGGCCTGGTGTTTGGGGATGGGACTCCTGGCTTCTGTCCGGAAGCCCACTAATTCGTTTGGAGTGGGGAGTCTGTCCCCATTAGTGGGGGCAGGACTCCCAGCTGGCAGATTGGCTTATACCTGGGCCACTGCAAGCATATTGATGCTATCCCGAAAGGGTAGGGTATGGGATGGACTATTGGGAATCAACTCTCACTTGTGCCATTGGTGGAGAATGTGAATACCTGACTGATCCACAATACTTGCTGGATAAAACAAAGCAGTTTTGAGTGTGTAGGTGAGCCGGTTTGTGTGAGGTGGTCTGGTGTATGCGTGCTTAGTATCCTGGGATCACTTTGTGGGCTTGTACAGTTTGTTGGGGTGGGGAGTTTGGGCATTAGAGGCGCCCTTGGTTTCCCTTTCTGATGTGCTGTTGGGGTCTCAGTGGGGCTCTTGGATTTTGGGTGTGTACTTTTTGGACTTCTGAATGTGAACCGGCATTATTCTATGGATTTGGACAAAAGTTTTCCCTCTCCTGGATCCGACGACTTACTGGCACTGGCAACGACTTCTAGCTTGAAGATGGATATGAGCTCGGCTATCGGACAGAACCAAACACTGAGACACCAGGGTGTTAGTAAATCTGGTGGATTTGATCCTAATAATAGAGTCCTTCATTGCACTAATATAAACTTGTCATTAGATTATGAGTGTTTGTACAGCGTAATGAAACAATTTGGTGAAGTGGAAAGAATGAAATCAGTTCTGGAAAAAGACAAGCAGTCATTTTCTGCTTATGTTAAATTTTCCTCACCCTTGGAAGCTAGTGAGGCACACAAAGACTCCAGGGCACATTCTTAATGATTCGGTTCTTAGCACGAAAGTGTTTTCATTGAAAAATTTAAATGAGCCATTTGATTTTATCCCTAAGAACGAAGAACATGGACCAGCCCCATGTACCAGAGCGCTTCCTACCCCTATATGGCATGTTGCTAGCTACAAGGAGGGGGGAAAATTTTTTATAAACGCTGCTGAATGTATCGAGAGCAAGGTAGGTTCCATTCACATTGGAAACTTGAAGCGTTATGGAAAGAACTTTCTAATAAAAGCTGGTAATGAAACCCAAGCAATTTTGCTATCGAATTTTAAACCTCCTGAAAGTGGAAATATCGAATGTATTGCATCACATAGATTCTTTAACACACTGAAAGGGGTAGTATACTCAAAAGACCTGCATGTTTTTGAAGAGGAGGAGATTCTCCATCGATGTCCTCCTTGTGTATCTCGCGTAAAAAAACTTGGAGGGGATGCAGCTATCCTTTTAACCTTCTCCTCCAGTTACGGAGGGGATGCAGCTATCCTTTTAACCCTCTCCTCCAGTTACCTACCTGATACTATCATTGTTGGCCATGAGAGGATGCAGGTTAAAAGATATAAAAGAAATCCTAAACAGTGTCGCAAATGTTTTGAATACGGCCACATTCAAAACTCGTGTGAAAACAACAAAAGATGTTCTGTGTGCTCTGCGGAGCATGATAATTTTGATGAGTGTGTAGCAGCCCAATACTGTTTTCAATGTAAGGGTGATCGCTCTCCAAATTCTAGGACTTGCCTCAGATACAGATTTGAAGATGTATTGGCAGTGGCTGACAATGAACATGTCAGCATTAGCGAAGCAAAGCGTGTGGTAATGGGGGCAAACAAAAGTGCCAACTCTATGCTTCAGTAATAAAACTTATGAAAAGTTCCAGCAATGTAAGGCAACTAATAACTGCATCTGATAATAGGCATCACATACCTGCTACTCCACGGACTGTAAATAATGAAAATCCCCATTCTGTCACGAAATTTTCATCTGCTAGTGCCTTGGAGTCCAACACAAAAAGTTGTACTTCAAGAAGTACAGAAAACTCACCTACCAATGTCGATACAAAGGTGACTAATATGCATCCAACACCGGTGTCTTGAATGTCTCGCTTTCGTTTTTGTTCTTTAGAGAAGTATCTTAAGTGTTCATCAACTTCTATAATTTCTTTTTGAACCAGAGAAAAAATTCTAAAGATGTTGCCTTTGCCATAAAAGCAAAATTCCTAGTTTGTAGCCTTTCTCTTCAGAACTCCAGCCGAATTAATTTTTCCGATAACTGTTGCCTCTGCTTAAGACTATTAATTCGAGAAGGAAGGTGTGTCAAAAAGAAAAAGAATTGGTCCAAGTAAGAACAGAGGGAAACAAATTAATTTCAACAACATAAAATGTATGTGCGGTGGGGTCTGGAGCAATTATCCCTCAAGTCTTATGTACCTCTGCCCTCCATCAGTCTGGCACTAAATTTATACTGAATGAGGCTCTCTAACGATACTGCTTCGAGAACTATGACTGAGGAGGTTTTAAGTTTATTACGAATGTAATTTTAGCATTAGTTTAAGATGTGGCCAGCTGTGAAGCATTTCGTCAGAAGATTACCAACTTGGGTTTTCTTTACAGCAAGAGAGAAAAACTGATTTAAGTTAAGAGTTTAGTTTCCAAGAGACTACCTAAAAAAAAAACAAAAAAAACTGCAATATCATTGAGGAGGGAAGCAATAAATTTACCAGGTAAAATATTCAAAAAGTATTTGAACAATCGAACCAAACAAACCGCATAAGAGTGCCTCTTAAAAGAAAAAGCAAAAAATGAAAAGACTCGGATCTTAGAGCAGCACTGATGTGGAAATGCAAGCATTAATTGTAGTATGCCTTGCCTGAATTTAAAGATTGTTTGTGTCGACATATATGCTTTCAACAGGAGAAGTTCTAAAAGGCCCTGAGCATATTCTCAGTACAACATCCAATTCCTTTAGTTTGGTGTTACAAGCTGAGGAATAGATCTGACAGCCATGGTCTAGCTTGGAGCGACACAGTGAGTCATATAGCCTCAAAAGGGATTTTTTATCAGCCCCCCAACTAAAACCAGAAACAACATTTAAAATATTCAAAGATTTTTTCACATTAAACTTTAGGGCATTTATGTGGCTGGCCCATGTTAATTTGTGGTCAATAATCATCCCCAGAAATTTTACTTCACTTTCATAAGGAATGATAGATCCTTTTAAACTGTGTGGAAACTTCTTCCACACGCCGGCATCTGGTAAATCTTACTGCAACTGTTTTGGAAGAGGAGAATTTAAAACCATTCTCATCAGCCCGCTTAGTAATTGCGTTAGTAGACCTTTGCAGATGTTTTACATACTGACAATGAATCATATCCTGTGCAGTATGTTGCAAGGTCATCAACAAAAAGTGGGGATTTGACAGGAGGCAAGATTTTTTCAACCACACTATTTATTGCCACTGAAAAGAATGTTACACTTGAAACGCTTCCTTGGGGAACTCCTTCCTCCTGCACAAAAGGTTGGGAGAAAGAGTTTCCCACTTTTACCTTTTAAAATCTGTCCGTTAAAAAGGAATATATAAATCTGATCATTCTTCCACATATGCCCAGCTTGTGCAATTTTTTCATGATGCCAATCCTCCAGGCAGTGTCATATGCTTTTTCGAGGTCAAAAAATACTCCGATGGTCTAACATTGTTTGGCGAATCCTTCCTGGATTTGGTTGGTTAGTCTCAGCAACGGATCAAGGGTGGAGCGGTTTTTCCTGAAACCAAATTGAAATGATGATATTAATCCTTTAGTTTATAAGTGTCAAACTAGTCTAGTATTTATCATTTTCGTCATCAGCTTACACACACAGCTAGTTAGAGGTATTGGTCTATAGCTGGTGGCTAGGGAAGCATCTTTATTAGTCTTTTTAATTGGAACAACTATGGATATTTTCCAGTCATTGGGTTAAATTCCAGTTTCCCATATTTTGTTTATAATCTTCAGTAAATATTTTTTGGCATCGTCTGGGAGGTGTTTAAGCATTTCATATATGATTGTATCCTCACCTGGAGTTGTGGATTCACTAGAGGAGAGCGCCTCCCGTAATCCTATCAAGGAAAACCTGTAGTTGTATGGTTCAGATTTTCCTGAATCGAATTCCAGAATCATTTCAGAATTCCTAATTTTTTTAAATTCTCGAGAATAATTCTTGGCGCTGGAAACTTCATTAAAGTGTTTTCCTAGCTCATTGGCAACTTCAGTGGGTTCTGTGATCAGAGTGTCATTTATTTTTTATGAGGGTAATGGTGACGCAACAAATTTCCCACTCGGTTTCCTTATTTTGCGCCACACCACTTTCAGTGGAGTCTTTGAGTTTATTCCATTAATATAGTAGAGCCAACTTTCTCTTTTGGCTCTCTTATAAAAGTGCCGTTGCTTGGCTAAAGCCCGTTTGTAGATTAATTTAGACTGAGGAGAACCACTAGTTTTGCAACGTCTGTAGCACTTCCTAGTAACTTTCCTCAGAATACCACAAGTCTTATTCCACTAGGGAACTGCAGGTCTATGAGGTTTGCCTTTTGTTTTTGGAATCGAGCCTTCAGCACTCTTCAGAGTAGATTCAATAAAGTAATCATAAGCATCTAGATGAGAATGAAATGACTCAAACTCCCTATCTAGTATGACGCCCTTACTGAATTTATCCCAGTCTGCCTCCTCTACCTTCCACTTCGGTAAAACTTCAGATGGACCATTCACAGCATATTTCAAATGGATTGGGTAATGATCACTCCCATTTAAATTCTCGTTAACATACCAACTAAAATCAAGGTGGATACATGTTGAAGAGATACTAAGGTCCAGTGCAGAGAAATGGTGATCATGAATGCTGTGGAAAGTCATTGACCCATTATTATATAGGATAACATCATTCCTATCAATAACGTCTTCAATTAATTTCCCTTTACTGTTTAGAAACAGACTTCCCCAAAGGGGGTTGTGGGCATTAAAATCACCTAGGAGAAGTGAAGGAGCTGGAAGTTGGTTAATTAAGGACTGAATATCTTCACTGTTAGAAACAAGATCTGGTTGAAGGTATAAGGAGCAGACTGTTATCCTCTTTTCCAAGATGACTGAAACAGCAACAGCCTCTAGAGTTGGGGCTGAGCATGCACCTGACAGGAGACAGCTGATACCGTCCTCCAATGCATCACAATCCTCGTCGAGGCCAAAACCTCTCAAGAGAACCAAAGGGGGAGCCCACACCAGTCTCTGCGAGTGTGGTTGTGATAGTAATTGCTTCTTAGCAAAGAAAGATAAAGGAAAGGAGAACGCTTTTTCGAGAAGTTCGGCAGCAAGGAGGCATTAGCACATTGTGTAGGAGGTGCCTGTTATCATGATGGTTCTAGAATCGGCAGGAGTGTTGTGGAACTCGTTGGAGGCCGTCGTGACGACTTAGCTTTATCCAAGAATGTGAATCCTGTTGTGAGGAGTATTCCAGTGCCTGAAATGGTAGTAACTAGGTTGGGTTTAGATACAGACATAGACTACGATCATAATTTGTTCGTGGATTCGAACGAGGGTAAGTTCGTGGATTTGAACGAGAGTGTGTTTGTGGATTGGAACGAGTGTGAGTTCGTGGATTGGAACGAGTGTGAGTTCATGGATTCGAACGAGTGTGATAGAGGTAGCGAGGTTGATCTTGGCATGAGCGTGGCTGAGAGACCTAACTCTATCGTTGACAGTGATAGCCAAGGGTAAGGCGTAGTTGTCGAGAGTAACGTAGTAAATGTACCAGTATCTAGTCCTAGTTACGGTGATGAATTAGGCTCTTACATTTTACATAAGGATGAGCTAGTCAAGTTGCAGAGAGAGGATGAGACTCTAATCCGAATTTTTTAATGTGAGCTGGATGATGATCTTGATGATGTGTGTAAGGAAACGTTTTGTTTAAAGTTTTGTGTCGTTATGTTCGACCGAAGTCAGGTAGTAAAGGGGTAATCACAGAACAATTAGTGGTTCCTAGGAAGCTTAGTGAACTAGTTTTGAAGTTAGCACATGATGAGCAAGGACATTTGGGAGTAAATAAAACTTTCAAGTGTATTAGTAGGGCGTACTTTTGGCCTAAAATGAAAAATGATGTAAACAGGTATGTTTTAAGCTGTCATGAATATCAAATTGCTGGGAAACCGAATCAAGTAATTACCAGAGTTCCGTTGTGTAATATTCTTTCAGTAGGCGAATCTTTTGAGAATGTATTTATCAATATTTTCAGACCTTTGTGTAGAAGTAAGGGTAGAGATGATTGCATAACTAATCTAGAGTATTATAAAAACAATTTAAGAGATGTTTGGCAACTAGCGGAGGAGAACGGAAGCGCGAGAGGAAGTCAAGGGGAAACTGAAGGAAAGCATGTTCTTAAAGCAAAAGAGAGAAGTTTGTATGTAAGAGATAAAGTTTTAGTACTAGTCTCGAGAGAAAGTCCCCTTTTACCTTATAAGTTCGAAGGTCCTTTTTCAATGTTAGAGGAGAGGGGAAATATATATCATAGAATTAATGTGGGTACGAGTAGAGCAAAGACAGTAAATGTAAATTTGCTTCAGAATTATAAAGAACGCCCTATACCTTGGCCGCCGCCCGTGCCCTTGGTAATTGTGTCCCAGAAAGAGAAATTTGTTTTGAGAAAGACGCAAGAGGTGTCTTAGTCTTTCAAAGTTTTGAGCAGAGTTCAGAAAACGGAAAAAGTAAGAGAGAAGGATAATGTGATAGCTAATAGCCTCTCTAAAGTTTTCAGAATGAGTAGCCTAATGACCGTTTTCTATTTTGGCACGAGTGGTTGAGTGAATGAAGAAGTATTAAAGCTTTATGCAGAATTGTTTCCCCGCTGTTTAATTCTTGTTTCTCTTTAGCAAAAAATAAAATCAGTTGATTTCATTTTTTTTTCTCTTTTGGGGGGGCGTGTGATGGTAATTGCTTCCTAGCAAAGAAAGATAAAGGAAAGGAGAACGCTTTTTCGAGAAGTTCGGCAGCAAGGAGGCGTTAGCGCATTGTGTTGGAGGTGCCTGTTATCATGATAGTTCTAGAATCGGCAGGAGTGTTGTGGAACTCGTTGGGCGCTGTCGTGACATGAGAAACGCCGCGATTTCTGATGCAATACCTCATCTAGATTCATCTAAGAATTTCTAGTAATCTCGGGAGCCTGTGACGTTCGCCGTAGGCTCCGCCCCCAGAGTGCCATATAAATACGACGGTCGTAGCAGCAGCAGCAGAGATCGTAGAAGAGAGGCACCAGTTAGTCACAGAGAGATATCCTCAGTAAGAGCCACTGGTCAGAATATCAGTGAGAGATCAGCAGCAGAGATCGTCAGAGAGAGACTAGAGAAAAAAGGAACCGATGAAGGCTCTGAAGAAAAGTTGTTCGAGAGTTGGTTGGATATTGGTCTAGTCGTCTTCAGGAGTGGACGAATTATTTTGTGTTATCTCGACGTCGAGCAGACTTCAGAGAAGAAAAGGTCCTGCTATAGGTTTTGGGGAGTTCCTGCCTTACAAGTAGACTAGTTTCTGCAATGCGGAGTCAAGAGGACGTCTGCAATCACCGTTTTCCTTTTGAGAAGCCATCGCTTCGAATTGCCAAATTGACTAGCAAGTATTTGAATTGCCTCGCTGTTCCCCCAGTCCATGCGGTGTAAGATTCTTTTTTTTTATGTAAATAGGAGATAACATTCTGCATTTACCTATGTTAGTAAGCTTGTAAATAAACCTTTGTTGTGTTAGTGTTTCTTTCTATATTCGTATCCCCAGTTTCAACTGTTGGTGTTGAAATATTTTTTTTTTTTATTTATTTCATATCGAACCTGAAGCGGACCTCTCTCAGAGGCCGTAACAGTGGTCCAGTGGGACCGTCACGTGAACAGCGGTGATGGTCACTCCGCGAGTCTAGGCAAGCGTGATCGTCCTCACCAGCCTCCCCCCCCCAATGATCTCCTCTAATCACTTGAGCGTACGACCTGTCCGGTCCTAAGACCAAACTGGGCACATAGGCTCTCATGGCTGGACCGAGAGAAGCGCACTCCTCATGATACCCCCTCGTCACCTCGCTCATCCCGGTGTATCCCGCCAAGGAGGTTGAAGGGACAGGTGAGGCAGATCTGACACTCCCGCTCTGTCTACCGGCAAAACTGGTGGACGGAAAGGGCTGCAGGCGATCACCAACCTGCGGTGATGACTGGTCTGCAGGTTTGGACCAGCGATCTCCCTGCCGAAAACACTGAACCAAGGGCGGTAGCGTCGGTCTCTGGCGTCAGGGTAGCTGCTACCAGCCTTGCAGACCGTCCGATCATGATGGTGTGATCAACGGTAGGGTGGCGTCTACCAACTCAGTGAAACTGAGCACCACCCTCACTACACATCACGGTCCTAGAAGCAGCCAAAGCTGTTCCCGGGGACCTGGGGGTGACATCCTCCCAGTCTCGCCTCATGTACAGTCAGATAGGATTGTCACGTCTACCCTGGGTACCAGGCAATCACTAAGAGCGTAGCAATCGCTGGTCTGGCGAGAGTCACCTGGGCGACTCTTACCATCCTTCCGTCCCGTGCCTGGGTCCTGGTGGTGAGCTTACTCAGCAGCCTGGACCCTGGCTGCACGGTCACTACCAGGTGACTGTACACTCGGTGACGCTCGCTGGCGAGCAACCGAGATGGTTCCTGGTCCAGAGGTGGAACCTCTAGAGCCAGGAGCAGAGGTACCAAGCAGTGGCTGGTACCTCTATGGTCCCGTTTTTCTCTTCCCTGGGTAAGGAGAGACGGGCCCTGTTCCTGAAGGAATGGGAGGACCAATAGAAGGCCCGCCTGTCTCACCGGGATGATGAGACAGACCCTTAGAAGTCTCTGTGCGAGACTTCTTTGGGCGGGGGGGGGGGCCGGGTGGGGGCGGGTTGTAAGACCACCCTCTTCTTCCTCGATTTGGGAGCCTTGGAAAGAGAAGACAAAGACGAAAAAGATGACAACAACACCTTCCTCTTCTTCGCCAACTTCCTCAGGACGGCAGAAAGTTCTCCCATCCAGGACGGGGCTGTGGCGGCTTTCGAAGCAGCAGGCCCCAGCGCGACCTGGGAAGGAAGACCTGACGGAGCAGCAGTGGAGAGAATGCTTCCCCGAGAAGGGTTATGAAACTCGTATGGCAGGCAAAGCGTCTGACACCACCGAGACCGGTCGGTTGTGCGAACGTGACCGTCGTCTCTGGTGGGGCTGAGCGTGCACCTGACTGGAGAGAGCCAATACAGTCCACCGACTTGTCCAAGTCCTCATTAAGGACGAAACCTCTCAAGAGGACTGGATGGGGAGCCTTCACCAGTCTCTGCGTGGACGGTTCAGCAGGACTGTCAAATTAACCCTGAAAACCGAGCAATCACAGCGAGAGTGATCACCGGCAAGGTGCGTCACCTCAGCAACTCACTCCTTTCTTCCACCCCGTGCCAGAGTCATGACAGTGAGCGGACTCAGTGTCAATGAAACTGGTTGCACGCGAATCCGAAGATTACGTGCACTCGGGGACTCGTAAACGAGCGCCCAACATGGAACTAGTCTTAGGAACAGAACCTCTACAACTAGCAGCAGAAGTGCGAACCAAAGTTTGCGCCTCTACAGCTCCCGACACGCTAGGCCCTGGGACAGCATGACAGTTCCCATTCCCGAAGGAACGGGAGAGCCAGTGGAAGACCCAACCACCTCCTCACTTTGAGAAGACAGACCCTTAGAAATCCCGTGATGAGACTTCTTAGGGGGAAGACTACCTTCTCCTTCTACGGTAAGGAGCCTTAGGAGTCGAAGGGGAGGAGATTGATGAAAATATGATGATCTCGAAGAGGAGATGACAGGACTTGACGAACTCTCTTCCTCTTCGATTTCTCCAAATTCTGCGAGACTTCTACCATCAATATTAGCTAATCATCACAGGGCAGCGGCGAAAGCTTCGTCCAGTGACGTAACTCCAGGGTAGTCGTGGTAAATGAATATGATTTCTAGCAGGGGATCAGTACACACACTCGAGGATCAATATCACAGCATACTACGAGTCACAAGTACAATTCCAAGGTTAGGATAACCAATACGAAGAGCTATTCATCCAATATTGCTGTAATCACAATCACCACTGTTAGTCTGTAAAATAAAGAAAATATGATTTACAGTAATTATTATATATAATATATATATAGGTATATATATATATATAATATATATATAATATATATATATATATATATATATATATATATATATATATATATACATTATTATTATATATATGCTATATTATTACAAACATCACAATTTTTGAAAGTGAATTGTATTTTTCCTAAATATACAAACCCGAGGTCCTTTACATAGGGAATTACTTTCAGTGTAGCTGGAATTACGGCGGTTAAATTCTTGAACAGGTGGTTAGGCAGTAACTACTGTGTGGGAGGGGGGTAGGCCAGCCTGCCCAGATGTAAACACTCCACTTCGCTTTTCGGGCCAGGCTCAGAATATATTATTATATTATTTATTATTATATATCTATATATATATATATATATATATATATAATATATATGATATAATAATAATATAATAATATAATATATATATATATATATAATAATTATTATATAAATATATCGTGTTTAGCTTTTTATCTATTTCCATTAGTGCATGCACTCTTATTTCATATTCCTCCTTATAGCTTTAGTATGAAAAATAAATACAATTTCTATTAATTTGTCTTCTTAACATAAGAGTATTCTTCTTATTTTTCCTCTTTACATTCGTTCTCCTTCATATTCTCAATGCCTCTTCTTTGCTACCTGTTTTGTAATTTCACTCATCTCTGCCACTCTGTTCAGATTTGATTCTGCAATAACCCCCTTCCTTTCTCGCGACAAACTTCTTGGAGCTCTCATCTACTAATCTTTTGTATCTTGTCTCTTCCTCTTGTCCTTTGAAGTTCTCGTAAAATCCTTATCAAATATGTAGGGTTTACTGATAACACTAATATTAGGAAATGGTCGCTATAGCTTTAGAGTGCTTCAGAATCAGAGCGTATTGCAAAACTTGGATCCTCTGAAAAATGCTTTCCTTTTACCATTTTCTTTACTTTTCTCCATTAGTCTACAGTGGTACCTTGACCTACGAGTTTAATTCGTTCCGTGGCTGAGCTCGTAGCTCAATTTGCTTGCACATCAAATCAATTTTCCCCATTGAAAATGCTTATAAATGCCCATAATCCGTTCCAACCCTCAAAATGCCACATCAGGTATTGTACAAGTTACGATAATTCGTCTTACGATAATCCGATTTTACGAGAGGCCTAATTCCAATAGCGTAATTTTATCCAATTTTTTAGTTAAATAAGTTCATAAAAGAACAAAAGAGATGATGAAAGTATTGCTTTAACGTTATAGTTATTGCGTAAATGTGTACAGTTTTGCTGATTACAACCGAATTGGATAACATCCGTTGGGCTTGCATTTCATCCATAAACAATTACCGTAGTTGTTATAAATGACGTTTTATGTGGTATAGGGCCGAGATATTTTTATGTAATAATTTTATTCGCTATAGATATATCAAAGATCAACAAAGACATATACGTTGAATTTTTACCATGTTGTAGCTGAAGCTGAGAAAACTGTTCTAGCTGCCAATGACCATTATGGTGCATTGACAACAAGGATAAAACTCCCGTAAACTTATGCCATCAAACACAACCGTAGGTAAAATTGAGAGAAAATCTTTTTAATCAAAACTACTGGGCTTGAAAGAACACATTTTACTGTTGTTTTCACGTCGATAAAAGACAAATAAAAGATAAATAGCGATCGGAATCACGTAATTTTTTTATTCGATAAACATGCCGCCAACATAATCTGTTTCGAAAAAAATAATTTTGTTCACAATCACAACGAGTCGTATTCAAGTCATACTTCGACTTAAAAACACGTCACATAACAAAAAATCCCTTGTATACTTACTTCTAATTACAACTTACCTAACACAGGGTACACCAAATAGATTGCCTTTAATTGTAATTAGAAGTATACTTACTTCTAATTACAACTTACCTAACACAGGGTACACCAAATAGATTGCCTTTAGTTGTAATTAGAAGTATACTTACTTCTAATTACAACTTACCTAACACAGGGTACACCAAATAGATTGCCTTTAGTTGTAATTAGAAGTATACTTACTTCTAATTACAACTTACCTGGCACAGGGTACGCCAAATGCATTGCTTCTGATTATAATTAGAATGATACTTACCTGGCACAGGGTACGCCAAATGCATTGCTAATAATTATAATTAGAATGATACTTACCTGGCACAGGGTACTCCAAATAGATTGCCTTTAGTTGTAATTAGAAGTATATTTACCTGACACAGGGTACGCCAAATGCATTGCTTCTAATTATAATTAGAATGATACTTACCTGGCACAGGGTACGCCAAATGCATTGCTTCTAATTATAATTAGAATGATACTTACCTGACACAGGGTACTCCAAATTCCATTGCTTCTAAATTATAATTATAATGATACTTACCTGGCACAGGGTAACGCCAAACCTTTGCTTCTAATTATAATTAGAATGATACTTACCTGACACAGGGTACAACCAATGCATTTGCTTCTATTTAATTAGAATGATACTTACCTGGCACAGGGTACGCCAAATGCATTGCTTCTAATTATAATTAGAATGATACTTACCTGGCACAGGGTACACCAAATGCATTGCTTCTAATTATAATTAGAATGATACTTACCTGGCACAGGGTACGCCAAATGCATTGCTTCTAATTATAATTAGAATGATACTTTACCTGACCGGGACACCAATGCATTGCTTCTAATTATAATTAGAATGATACTTACCTGACACAGGGTTCGCCAAATGCATTGCTTATAATTATAATTAGAATGATACTTACCTGACACAGGGTACGCCAAATGCATTGCTTCTAATTATAATTAGAATGATACTTACCTGGCACAGGGTACACCAAATGCATTGCTTCTAATTATAATTAGAATGATACTTACCTGGCACACGGTACACCAAATACATTGCTTCTAATTATAATTAGAATGATACTTACCTGGTACAGGATACACCAAATGCATTGCTTCTAATTATAATTAGAATGATACTTACCTTGCACGGGGTACGCCAAATAGATTGCCTTTAGTTGTAATTAGAAGTATACTTACCTGGCACAGGGTACGCCAAATGCATTGCTTCTAATTATAATTAGAATGATACTTACCTGGCACAGGGTACACCAAATGCATTGCTTCTAATTATAATTAGAATGATACTTACCTGGCACAGGGTACGCCAAATAGATTGCCTTTAGTTGTAATTAGAAGTATACTTACTTGTCACAAGGTACATCAAATGCATTGCTTCTAATTATAATTAGAATGATACTTACCTGGTACAGGATACACCAAATGCATTGCTTCTAATTATAATTAGAATGATACTTATCTAGCACAGGGTATGCCAAATGCATTGCTTCTAATTATAATTAGAATGATACTTACCTGGCACAGGGTACGCCAAATGCATTGCTTCTAATTATAATTAGAATGATACTTACCTAGCACAGGGTACGCCAAATGCATTGCTTGTAATTATAATTAGAATGATACTTACCTAGCACAGGGTACGCCAAATAGATTGCCTTTAGTTGTAATTAGAAGTATGCTTACCTGGCACAGGGTATTCCAAGTTAATTGCTTCTAGTTGTAATTAGAAGCATACTTACCTGGCACAGGGTACACCAAATACATTGCTTCTAGTTGTAATTGGAATGATACTTACCTGGGTCAGGGTACACCAAACAGATTGCTTCTAGCTGCAATTGGATTGATACTTACTTGGCAAAGGGTTCACCAAAAAGATTGCTGTCATTTCCTTTGCTTCTTCCTGCATAACGTGTTTGATTCCTAGTTCATCAACCTTTCTGCTATATCCTTTATCGTCTGATATACTAAGTACTGAAGACTCCTTCCGCAATCCAGGATTGCATCCGGTCACATCTGGTCCTCGGATCTCCAAATTGTTTCGGTTTTGAAAGCTTTTTGTGCTTCTGAATCTTCGTTCTCCACTGTTATTGCCTAATTATTGGTTAGGCCAATGTTCGCTTTCTTGATGGTGTCTTGTTGATGAGATTATCTTCTGGGACCTCAATTTCTCTGTGCATTTCTCTCCAATTGCGTCTAGAGCTTCCGTACTTGTGTGGCTTCCCTTCAGCTATTCCCTTTATATCTATTAGCTTTTCCTTTCTTCTTCTTGTCTACTTCTCCAACTATTCCTCCTTCGTTGCAGCTATCTGCTTTTTTCCCTTGATATCCTCAAGGGAGGATATCAAGTCTCAACTTGATATCCTCCCTTGCCTTCCACAATCCAGGATTACATCCGTTCACATATGGTCCTCAGGTCTCCAGCTTACTTCTCTCTGGAAAGCTTTTAAGGCTGTCGCATCGTCGTCCTCCGCTGTTATTCTTTTCTTTGAGTTTCCTTTTACCTTAGATTTCAAATCAGACGCATGCGAGCTCCGAAGCCTTCAAAGATGGCTTTTAAGGATCTCGAAGCTTGCATCTAGAGTCCTTGGATCCAGTGAACCTTATAGCGTTGGGTGTACAGTTCATTTTTCAATCCATCCTTGTATCTTGAGTCTTCGCGTCAGCGTGTGAATTTCATTTTATTATTCCTTTCTTGGTCGAACTTTACTGGGTGGCAGGCCAGACCTGGAGCCTCAAGGATTCTAAAACGACTTCGGGGTAAACCACCCCTCAGACTTGAGCTGAATTCTAATTATATATCTCTTAGTCAACTCCGCTGCTTACTGAATGCTTCTCACCCTTCAAGGAAGAGATTCCAGTTGATCTGAAGCAGCATGTTAGTGGGGGATGACCGATGCTATGGCGGAGTGTGGAGTCTGGGACTCCAGACTTCAGAGAACGAATGGGATTTGAGGAAATGGCCTGCAGGTCATGGTTAGGCCGATGTTCGCGTTCTTCATGGTGTCTTCTTGATGAGATTATCTTCAGGGGCCTCAATTTCTTTACGCATTTCTCTCGAAATGCGTCCGCAGCTTCCGTAACTCTGTGGCTTTCCCTCAGCTATTTTTTATATCTATTAGCGCTTCCTTTCTTTCTTGTTGTCAACTTCTCCAACTATTCCTCCTTCGTGACAGCTGTCCATTTTTTCCTAAGTCTCACTTTGAGATCCTCCTCGTCTTTCGTCCTTTGTTTTCTGGATCTCTTCGTCTTGATGTCCAGCCATGCCAGCTCCCTCTTTCCGTGGATATTAGCGCCCAAATAGCTGGAAGTGCCCCCCCGGCTCCCTGCCTGCCTATACGTAGTATATAGCCTTAGATTTCATAATTCATTGAATCCCCCGAGGTCTCGTTCATCGATAGCAGGAAGGCGTAGTAAAATAGGGTGATTCGTGAGGATAATGCAAGTACGTGTGATGTTATGCCTTTCCTTTCGAAATTCTTCCGTTCGAAGTTTTTTTTATTTTCAACATACCATGGAAGTTTCCGCCTGCTTCTTATATGTTCGAGTAAAAAACGGAAATTTATCATTTGCCTCCAGTATATCAACTTCCTTGACATAACTTCAAGTCAGGCGTTCTCTTTGTAATGTTATGATGACGTGTGCAACAACAGAATATTTTGTTCTGGGGTTAACCTTCTGTTTATATTTATTTCTTTTTAATTAATTATATATCATTAGATACATACTCACTGTGTGAGTGTGATATTATATGTCTTTCACTGAACGATTTGGTACGCTTGATGTAACTTCAAATGTTGTTATGCTTCTCTCTCTCTCTCTCTCTCTCTCTCTCTCTCTCTCTCTCTCTCTCTCTCTCTCTCTCTCTCTCTCTCTCGCAAAATATACACCTAGTTGTGAATAGACAAAACAGTTGTTGTCGGAGCTGTGATTTTGCATATGTTCTTGCTCAATATTGCAATGCAGATGTACTGAGCTTTTAATCTTTTCTTGTAAAGAGAATCAGGTGGCCGAGTTTAACATCAGCGGTAAACGATGCTTGCTTGAGGAAGAGAGAGAGAGACCCTCGTGTATTTTGAGAGTTGGTTTTTGGAAGTTATTGGGGCAGCATTACCTCATTGTTCAGCGAGCAGAGCAAAAATAGCACTATTTAGAAACTGAATGTTTTCAGCTTGACTCACGGTCGATGTTTGTGAGAAAATACGAATGCTTACTGGTGCGTTTAAGTGTGAATGTGGTCTTCGGCTATTATAACCTAGACTCCTCATGATAGTGGAAATGGCAGAGCACCACAAAAATACTTGAGTTGTTAAGATTTAGATCGATGCTAAGCATGTGGGGAAAAAGTGAATAAATGAAGAATAATAGAAGAATGAGCTTAGATTAATAAAGGAAATTATTTGCCCATTAGAGCAAAGTATTGAGTAAATCCAATCATTATCTGAAAATTTCAAGTGTTGTGGAAAAGTATTATATCATTAAAACTTGTTTTTTCTTTGGATTTGAGGCAGCACTCTCAAGAGAAAGGCGATAGCTCACTTTCATATATTCACTACTTTAGCTATCATGACAATAATATCAAGATAGGTGTAGCTAGCAACCTATTCTTAAGAGCCTTACGAATTTGTTCCCCAGATTTCCTGGAAAAAGAATTTGAACTAATTCGCAAGCAACTTTCATCTTTAAAGTATCCTGACCATATAATTGAGAAAGCAATTCAAAAAGCAAACGTAATTTTCTACCGACCCCCTAAAGACAAGACCAGAGACACACCCAACAATAAAATAAAAATTCCCCACCTGGAGACGATTAAGAGAGTAACTCACACCCTTGGGAAATCCAACCCTTTTGCATTTACCTACCCAAATACCTTAGCCAAATCCCTGATTAACGTCCAACAAAAGACATCGCCCAAAGACTCTGGGGTATATGAGATCCCATGCCAGGACTGTGACCAATCTTACATCGGATTTACAGGTAAATCACTTCCCCAGAGATTAATACAACACAAACGGTCAGTTAGGTATGGACAACAGAACTCGGCTATTTTCAACCATATAAATGAA
>NC_061088.1:37085823-37105823 GCF_015104395.2 Macrobrachium nipponense | reverse complement strand
AAAATTTGCCTGGGCGGGTCCAACGTTCTATTTTTGCGCTCATACTTATTCTCTGCATCCTAAGCTACACGATTACGTTCGCGATGAATAAAAAAAAACATCCCCAGCACGAGTCCTTCGCCAGCAAAGTAGAGTTGAATATCCTTCGGGTCGTAATTGTCGGAAGTATGTCCCTTTCGTAGTCGATTCCGACAGCCGCTGGAGCATTCCGCATTAAAACGAGATTAACGACGAGATACGGTGTCGGTCGAAGAAGTCCATGAAATTCCTTTCACATTGTAGGCGGTTGTTACTTGACTGTAGTCGTCCGCTGCGACGAACGATTTTTTGAAGTTGCGATGTGAAACTCTCGTACTGCAGGATACTGTAACCAGGTTCCATTAATCAGCCTGCAAGTGAAATTATACTTGTCACAAGGGCAAAGTAAATTCAGACGACATCCAAATACAGGGGGGGGGAGAGCCATTTAGACCAGACGTAACCCACATGAATTCGCTGATATTTTGGAATTCAAAAGAATCCGCTGTTCAAACTTTTTGGGATCCCATGGCATTAACAATGAGTGAACCTATCCAGGTCTATGATGACTTGTAAAAATATCCATAATTATAAAAAATAAATAGATATCATTACGAATCTCAAAGAAAATTCGATATTACTGTAAGTAAGTTACTAGACAAAGAAGTGGAAAACGGAGCTAATTGTAAGATTGCCAGGCAACATAAGAGTCAAAGAGAAGATTAATCATGATTCTATGTGCCCTAACAAAAGTTTCATATTCAATTTTCTCGTGCGCATCCTCTGAGGTTAACTTTTAAAACATTATTAATAGGTAGGAGATGCAACGAAAAACCCACTATGTAACTAATTTCTATATAAACTTTGGGTTTTTCAAGAAAATGTAACATTTTCCCATGAATGTGATTTACCTGGATTGTAATAAGCTAATGTTGCAAGTAAATAATCCATATCCATATCGTGATACTTCTAAATGTCTGAGGTTCAGAAAAAATTAATTCATTTTGATGTTATAGAAATTCTATTTCCTTATTTTGTTTATTAATTTTAAAATGATTGCAAGTTGTATTGCGCATACCGATAGACACTTGTACCTAACGTCTGCCTTGCCCATGAGAAGTTCGGGCTAAGCATTCCTTTCTCCAGTCAATCTGCTTTTGCAAGCAGAGACGACACACAGATGAAGCCTGTGTAAGCAGATTATTGAGGTTAAAAGGAACAAATGCTGATACGGCAATGATGACGTCGTCACTTGGCAGGAGATTGCTCTCAGCCAGCTAAGAGTTACGTTACTTGCTGTAATAAATACGACTTTAGGATAAATTTTTTGTTTTTTAATACTCGACCCACATGAGAAGAATGTCTGAAAAAAAACAGTACCAAAATTGAACAATATATTAGTTTCATGTTGGAAAACTGCATGATTATGTTAAATTAAATATTCCTTATTGAAACTAATGAAAAAGGTTTCCATACAAATTCTATATATTATTAGCCCTGTATAAGATTCATATAGGATTATTCCATAGATAAGATTTTCACTTCTAGACTTCCTGACTTTAAAATCTCTTTTATTTTATTTTATTTATTTATTTATTATTATTATTATTATTTATTTATTTTTTTTTTTTTTCATTGACTACGAATATAAATTACCGGGACAGACAATATGTCAGTAGGTTTTGATATGTGTTTGAACTTTTAGCTTATTTGTCATTACTAAAGCGTTATTGATTTTATCGTGATTCCTTTTTATTATAATTTGTAACCCTTCCGACTTCTTACGGAGTGATTATATTGACTCCACTTGTATCCATATTTATTTTATTTTTTTTTATATTTATTTATTTATATATTTTTTATATATATTTGATAAATTAATGGTTGGCTTGAAGGTGATGTGGAAAAGTGTTTCTAGCGGCGTACCGTATAAGGGTACTTGCGGCATCAATTCTATAGATACAAGATATAAATGATAAAGGTATTTAAAACCGCGAGAACCGCTATAAACCAGTTCGGATCCAATATCACGAGTTGTAACTCGTAAGACATTGACACTTCCTATTTAATTATCCGTTATTCTACCAAACCGATTGACTGGGTGATAAAATATATTATTGGTTTTCTTAATGGATAGGAATTCACACAACGTGTTATGGAGATTATTATTGATTTACACCACCCGAGTCACAGATTATTATGTGTTGAATTCCATTTTACTGATTTAGCACTCATAAATATTCCTAA
Source organism: Macrobrachium nipponense (assembly GCF_015104395.2). Classification (NCBI taxonomy): domain Eukaryota; kingdom Metazoa; phylum Arthropoda; class Malacostraca; order Decapoda; family Palaemonidae; genus Macrobrachium; species Macrobrachium nipponense. The sequence continues at coordinate 37,103,558 of NC_061088.1, read as the reverse complement.
CGCACTCAATTGCGGTGTTTGTTTTTAGTGCTATTAATTCTATATAACGTGTCAAGGAACTATTAACACTAAGAAGTGTTCATTCCCTCTGTCAGACTCATAATTCGGTTAATAATTCTACGTATTTTCTTTCAAGGATTGATTTTGCACAGGATAGGCCCTTAACTGACAGGTGTCTTAGTGTGTCCCTTGTTTTCATGACACGTGTTACAATCAGTTATGTGCTTTTTATATCTGTAAGCATTGTAGGCCAGTAAAAAAAATAGTGATTTTTTGGCTTTTTCTGTGACATAATAAGGAACCCTGGATGACGGAATGCAACCAGTTTAGGACAATTGGTATGAAAGAGATTATTACTACTACCTGGTCGTTAGTCATCTGCTGTGTTCTTCGGGTTTTCCTCGTCACGGACCTACATATAATATTACATTTGATTACATTATTCTGATACACATACTTTAAATATACTTGTGCTTTAGGTTTCCTGCCTCGAAGTGTTTTTATTGTTTTTGCTTAGCCGCTGACCGTGTTTCCGTCCGAAGTGTTTATTGTTTGCTTATTGCTGCTGACTCTGTTTCCGTTCGAAGTGTTTATTGTTTTGGTTATGTCTGTTGACTCTTGCTTTGTTCAGTTTGTAACAGTTCTGCGCTCCAACCCAGATATTCAATGCTCGCGATCTCTTGGGTTAAAGAATTTCCTTGTTTAGATACGGTTTTACAATAGGCACGGATGTTTCTATATCTTTTAGTCCAATTAATGGTTCTTTGCTGTATGGTGCGGGATTGCGGGATAATGCGTCAGCTATGATATTTGCTTTCCCCAGGTAGATATCTTATCTTGGCTCCAAAGACCTGAATGATCATTTGTCACCGAGTTCCTTTTGGACTGTGATTAAAGCCTTTGAAAAACTCGGTAAGTGACTTATGCTCAGTGAGGACTTTAACAGGATAGCCGTAGATTATGAACTTGAAATGTACTAGTGAGTTAAAGATACCTAGCCCTTCCTTGCCTATTACTGCATATTTACTTTCAGAGGGCTTTAGTTTACGTGAATAAAAAGCTATAGGGAAGAACTGTTTATCATATTACTGAAATAATACCCTCTTACCCCTTGGTCTGAGGCGTCTGTTGCAAAAAAAAAAAAAAATTCCTTATTTAAATCAGGGATTTTTAAGTTAGGTAAGCTGCATTATTCCGCTTTTAAGATATCGAACGCCTGTTGATGCTTTTTAGACCATAATAAATCTACGCTCTTCTTCGTAAGATCTGTTAAAGGAGCTGTCATGATTGAAGAGTTACATATTTACATACGATTGTAATACCCACTAAAGCGCAAAAGTGCTGTATCCCCCTTTTACGTTAATAAGTACCGGAAAGTTATGAATAGCCGACACCTTACCATAGACTACTTTAAGACCTTGACTAGACACATAAAACCTAGATCAACATGTTCGGTTTTAAAAAACTCACATTTAGATATTTTACTCTGAGATTATTTGTCTTTGTCTCTGTAGCACTAGCTCTACTTTATGTGAATGTACTTCTAAGGTATTAGAAAAGATTACAAGACCAACCATATAAGCATGTAGGGTATCCCTTAAAAGTCTCCAAACACTATATTATAATTGGGGCGCAACGTAAGCCGGAGGCATACGTAAAAATTGATAATGTCCCCTGAGTGTGCTGAAAACGGTGTATGAGGTACAATCACTTAGGTAATGGTATCTGGTAAAAGCATTTAAGTAAGTCCAAGTTGGTGAAAAAAATTTATTCTAACCTAACAGAGATAAGATGTCGTCGGTACATCGCACTGGAAACTATCGGGAGTCGTTTCCTTGTTTAAGCGACAGAATCTACGCAGATACGCGAAATCCGATCTTTTATGGCATGACATTTGAGGGAAAAATTATATGGGCTTATTTGATTTCCTAATGACTCCTATTACTAACATTTTTCAACTTCGTCATTTATCTCTATTTTGAAATTTCATTGAGAATCTATACGAAGGTACGTAAATAGCTTTATGTTTGTCCTTAGACCGTGTTTTGTGTTAAATTACATCCGTTTTTCCCAGAGATCACTCGCTAGTGGAGAAACTTCCTGGTATTCAGGTAAAAGATAAAAAAAATTTCTGCTGAATCACCTCTGCTTGAATGACTTTACTGATATTACTTTAGATAGATTATCAGAGAGATTCATCCACGACTGGTTGGGCGGGATTAAAAATTAGCAACAATAAAAGAAATGCGATATTTATATGTATAGGTTTTTGTGGATTACTATATTAACTTGTTTGCAGCGAGTCAACGTGTCTAGGGCTTTGTTCGCGGAAATCGTTATATTTCAGAGTGTCGGGAAGGATTAAAATTTCATTTCCCAGCAAAGTCTTTTTTACACCGCACTAAGACATTCGAGGGTGCATGCTTCTCGAGATTTTGCGTGCAAAGTGCGACTGCGGTTGTGGGAGAATTCTGTTGGGTCATTTGAACAATGTTACGATTTATGAGACAAATGTATAGTTCCTCTATATAAGTTATTATTTGATTAACTGTCTCTTTTTGTTCAAACGGATTTCAATATGTTTGAAGGTTTATAGGATTTTCATTTGATAAACACGCCTTATTTTGCAGGATGTAAGATAATATTTTGTATACCCCTAGATGAATCTTACAATTACACTAGATACAGATCAATTTTTTTTATAACTATAAGAGGTGCCCCAATCTGTAAACGCTCGCTTATCCGGACTTCTCATTAGGGAAGTTCGAACAACAGACGGTGAGTCCGTAAATACAGGATATTACGTGTACTAAAGGAATAAACAAGATATTCTAATTTTTATGGCGCGTACAGTCGGGCTTTATCCACCACTACTTTGTATAATAACTTTACGTATTAAAAAAAAACGAAAACCTGCTCTGATTACTTTATACGGTCGTGTGTTTCATAGGAAAAATCCTTTTTAATTCAAAAAGATATTGGCATGTATGAACCAACATCGCTTTTCCCCACTCTGCTATAAGTCGCTTATTGTGTGGAATTTGCTATGCTTTGAACACTTCGGCAGTTTTTGACTGACCTTGACCGCTTGACTAGGTGACACATTCACCGAGTTTGCTTGTTTGATTCTGAACGGGCTACTGTTTCTATTTCTTTTTGTAATAATTAAGATCCTTCTCTTTATTACCATCGGCAACGTATTGTGTGTTTTTAGCATTATGTTGCTGGTTACGTATAAAGCAATGAATGACGAACTATTAGGAACTGAGCGATTACTAATAAGACAAGTTATCACTACTGCATTCAATATTAACTGTTTGTACTTCATTCTTTGCTAAAATTTGAAATAGTGAGGGATCCTGGTCAGCGCATTTAGCCTGATGAAAGTTTTTTACAGACATGTTATTCCTTGCAATCCAGCCATATTTTTAAAGTTAAGTTGAGTCATTGAGGTTCGATATTTTATATAACTCAAAAAACTCAAGGCTAAAACTGCGATCGGGACTTTGCAAAGGAGCATTTATTGTCATGACCCGAAATAGTGTTACCTCTAATTTATATAGATTTGTACGGGTGTTCCACTTGTTTTTTGTGTGTTTTCTAATCACTACGGTGCTTAACGACCCTATCCATGCATCTGTATAAATACAGACGTCCACTGCGTAAACGCATATTCACTGTTTAATTTGATTTGTTACGTAAGGGATTAATAATCACCCAAAATGATAAAATTAACATAGTATATGATTATGATATTTCAGTAGAACTTCTGGAAACAGACACTCAAAGATAAAAAACTCGCAGTAGCGAAATCTCAATGATGTAGATAATTTCTGTAAAAAAGTAAGATTAAGAATGTCTCGTAACTTCAGCCACAGGAATAACGAAATTCGACCTGCAAAGGAAACACTCAAAGTTACTCCAAATGAATAAAAAATTGTACTTAGCTTGCTTTTGTGGAAGTCACGGTGTTCCGATAACGACACACGGCCTTGGTCCTCCTTCTCTATTTAGCGGATGACCTGGTTTGGCTTCAGTTTCCTCCGTGCGCGTTGTTTCGATGATTCGAGCCCTTGCAAGATCCGATGCTGCAGACGCGTTCGGTTTGTTTCTTGCAGTGCCGGAAACGCTCACTAACGATGTTTTCTTGAATGATTCTAATGAGAGACGAAGCTTCCGTTGCCGTAGGAAAAGGACACGTCGGTTTTGTTTCTTGAAGTTATTCACTAAACGATGATACTAAGTTGCTTGACGAATCTTGTTGTTTTCTGAAGTCGCTCACTAACGATGATACTAGGTTGCTTGAAGAATCTGCTGCTTCCGTCGTCGTTGATTTCTTATGATACATGATTTATTATTCTGGTTTTTCTTCGTAGGACGTTGTAGAGTTCTTCTGGTACGCTGGCCACCAATATTAGGGCTTGTGCCTTTTATGATAAGGCGCCCTATGAGGTAATGTTAGACTAGCGATAATCTTACGCTAAGTCGGTTGGTATTGCACTTCCATCTTCAATGGAGTGTCTGGGGGGTTGTAGATCACTTACGAAGTCGGTATTATCTTGTTAGTTATTACGACGATGTGTTAAACTCATGGTGAGGAGGTTCTTGTAGAAAACACGAAATATAAAAATATATGTATTATTCTGAAGTTTTACATGCTGAAGATCAGATATGATTGTACAAGTCTTCTAATAACGATAGCTTGATCGCTTATGCCAATGATGATGGCTAATCCTATTCCTCTACATGATAAAGCTTAGGTAAAGAGGTACAGGTCTTCTAATGACGATAGCTAACTCTGTTCTCCTTGTCTACCATCTCTGTTACAAGTTATGAAGGAACAGACAGTAGTTCGAACATATGAACATACATACAAATGACATAGTTTCATACGAACACACAATCAAATGAGACACGCTACAGATCACGTAGGCCGTTTGAATCATAGGTCGGGGTAATTGTCTCAAGCAGGGAGCTTGGACTAATATTTATAAACAATTGAATGACTACAGGTGACGGCATGTTATCTTAGCCTACTTTTATTGTATACGTCATCTTTAGCGTCTCTAGTCTGATCACATTCCTGCAAGCAATCTTTTATATATATGGACTAACATTATATATTTTTATTATGTAAACACTTACATATATATATGTAGGGAAAATTTTAGTGGACGGATTTTGCCTCGGAACCCTCCTTGCTCGGAACCCGTGATGACCAGTGATAGAAACAAACGTACCTTCCAAAACTATTTTCGCTTACTCGGGGAACATGCATACAAACTTTGTTTTTGTTGTTGCTGTTGCTGTTGTTGTTGTTTGGGGGGGTAGGAAAGGTCTATGGCAGAGCCTAAAAAGGTCAGCAAAAGGTGTTTCGCTTTGAGTTAATTATGCAAGAATTTTAGGATAGGATTTATTTTTAGAATGAAAATGTTAAAGAATAAATAATATGCATGTTCGACAGTACAGAAAAAATATTTCTAATAAAATATAGCGTATTTATTTTAATTTTCGTTGGTGAAACAAGGATCTATTTGACTGTCGATTTTAATTATTTGGTGTACTAAATTTAGGTAATGTTTCTGTGAGATTATTTGGTGTTTTTATGTATAACTGAGAAGATATGGGCATGTTTAATATGTGGCCTTTTTGTTTGATCTTTGTTGTTAAAGTAATACTAAGTATGAATTTCGAAGACTGTTTCACGTCAAGTTAGGAATAGTGTAATGTTTACAACTTATTGTGGAGGTCGCATCTCACGCCTTGTTCAGTTTTATACCCAGAGTCTTTTTGAAAGGTGGGAGCAGAGCCGTATATATACGGCTTTGGGTGTGAGTAGGTATATGTTGCATTTAACGAGCCATGTGCTCGTCTCTGTCAAGGATTACTTAACTAATACATAACAATTATTTCTGCTGATGCTTATGTCTGTCACACTCGGTGATTGCTGTCTTGTCTCTGTTTGACCTATTCCAATATCATCGATCAAGGTCGACACTTTTGCTCTCGAATCAGTGAGTGATTACGCTTAGACGACAGACGCGATTTGGTATTAATAACTATAACCAAAATGTTATAAACTTCTGAACCTTTTTTGGTTTCCATTTTATTCCGCTCTAATGAGAGTTCAGTAAGGGTACGTCAGGTTTGTTGAAATAATCATGGCTGTTTTTCTGCATTTTGGTAAACTTGGAAATAATCACCTGGACAAAGGCTGGCGCTCTCTCTCTCTCTCTCTCTCTCTCTCTCTCTCTCTCTCTCTCTCTCTCTCTCTCTCTCTCTCTCTCAACCGTTCCCCGTGTTAGCTAGGACATGAAAATGCTCCCGCACCTCTCTCTCTCTCCCTATTTACCGTGAGAGTCACATCTGATTCTTCTATTTATGAAATGCGACACTAATGAGGCCGTATTAGACTGTTAATGGGGAACGCATTAAGATCGTGAGCGGTAAAAGTCTGGCTAAAAGTAGTAATGTTGTTGACGGTTTCTTTCATGCGCTGTGCGGGACAGAAAATGTCTCTTTTTAAATCGCAGTGGGTAATAAAACTAATGAGTCTTTCATTGTTATTATTGGATTTGCGACCGGCTGTGATTTTGTGCTTTTTTCACAATGATCGGATGTCGGAATACGCCATAGTTACAAAAGAGGCCATTTTGCATAATGTAATTGATAGTCGTTGTATAGACATGTTTGTCATTGCCTTATAGAAAATGTTCTTTGTCGGTCTTATTTATTTTAGATGAGTTTGATAACACCAGGCCCGTCTTCACCTAGGTACATCATTCCCCGTCAAAGTCTAAAGTGGCAACAGTTTACCAAACGTGAGTATATATATATATATATATATATATATATATATATATATATATATATATATATATATATATATATATATATATATATACTCTCTCTCTCTCTATATATATATAATATATATATATATATATATATATATATATATATATATATATATATATATATATATATATATATATATATATATATATATATATATATATATATATATATATATATATATATATATATATATCTATATATATATATATATATATATATATATATATATATATATAGATATAGTGATGAAGCGTTCCACATACCTGGTTATTGCACTTAAGGCCCCCATACACTGAACGATTGTATGAACGATTGTCTGTATCGTTCGCAGAAACATTATGTATGGGCTTGTCTGAATGCAAAAGTGGGCGGAGCTTCGTGTCTGAACGATCTCGGCGGGAATCTGTCACGACCAGGTTGCTGGTTTGCGACTTGTCTGTCATGCACAGATCGTTTAATGTATGGGTTTGTCTACCGATATAATGCTATCGCTCACGTCTGTTCTAGAGAGATGCCATGTCTTCCCGAGAAAAAATCTTTGTTCAGACTGAAATCGGTGCGGAGATCGTTCATACTGTCTGAATAGTGTGTGTTTTTGTCGATAACGACAATCGTTCAGTGTATGGGGTCCTTTACCAGTCATAAAATTCAAGGTTACCTCACAGCAACCAGATACTTGAGCTTTCATAACGGATAAGAGGTATTCACGTAAACTTAAGTTAATTAAAGACATCACTACAACAAACCACTTGTTAACTGTCTATTTCCCTGTCCTAAATCACTTCACTGTGGCATGTATGTCCATAAATTAAATCCTATCACTGGTGGTCAATAAATGAAACACATTAAAACTTTAAATACAAAAATTCATTTTTAAATTATGAAATTTGTGGAATTCACAATCTTAAGAAAATTTACAATTTAAAGCAACACAAAATTTTATTCAACTCTTGAATTATTAAACTAAATTGAATCAAACTTTATCAAGAAATTAAGTAAAATTCAAACTATTGAACTTAAATTTAAGGTTTGAAAAGAAAGCTAAAATGAATATTAATTCACAAGTGTTAAAGTGTAAAATTAAATATGCAATACTAAATCATTAAGTAATACATAAATTCACCAAACAAATTGTGAATGCAAAAATATGAAAACGCATTGTATAACTGTATAAAATTCACCAATATGTGAAAGAATTAAGAAATGGCAACAACATATTAAAAACACTCCAAACAAAACTGACACAAAACACACATTTGAAGGGTGAAAAAAATTAAATGAATTCTCCTAAATATTCTTAGTACCTATTTTAAGTATTTTTAAGTGCATTTAAACTGTACCTTTTACAATATCTTTTTACCAGATGAAGATTCAAAATTCACCAAATTCACTTGAAAGGCTTATTACATAACACTTTGATACGGTCTGTTCAGATTCCACAACCACAATTCTAATAAATCTATCAAAAGGACGAGCAACTGTCAGCGTCTCTATATCACACGATTATCGGTCTCAGAATGACGAATTCTATGCACGTGTGGGAACTACTGGGTTAACACGACCCCAAAATTTATGGGTAACGTCAAAGCATTTTGGGAACGAGATTTTTAATATTGCAATCAAATTTACTTTACAAACTTATGAGATCCCTTTAAAAAGTGAGAGAGTGGTTATTATTAATCAATAACATTACACGGTCTCATAACTATAAGAATCTCTATTGAATTGAAAGGGAATCATAGAATATTCTCGAAAGAAAAGAATGACGTCACTTCCTGAAGAAAATGCTTGGCGACATTCTATGCAAAACATTTTAGACAGGGAACATTCTCGAAGCTATATGATGAAACATGATGAATGGTTACATGGTTTAGACAAAAGGCCTGGTTCAATATGTTAGGCAGAAGTCTGTCTGTAAGATTAGTTATGTAGGAAATATATTAGCTAGGAAAATGTACTACTATGAGATTCAGGGCCTCAGTAACACGGTTTTTTCGCAATAACTTTTTATCTATGCATTTCATAAATATAACGCTTATTCAGAATACATATTATATCAACACATAAATTTTGATTGTATTCTGCACTACGTAGGTTCAATAAATTTGGTACTTATAATGTAAAAGTGACCTTTTTTGAAGACGGGCCAACTTACTCAGAGAAAAGGTTTCGAACGCACTCGTTACGTAACTTATGACATCATTTCTTCCCTCTTTCTCGATGGATGATTGGCTATACGTAACGAAGGCTAAACCTCTGGCAACAATGACATACAAATTTAAATACAAGAAAAGCAGTACACCTTTATGAACTCTGGAACCTCTCCACTGATAATTGTCATAATGAACAAACCAACAAAATATGTTAATAAATACAAAAACACTTCGATTTTTAGTCTAACTCCCAAAATAAGTTTCCAAAGAAATTACAGTCTACTTTATAGGTCACAATCAGATTGACAAGATGTAGGGAATAGTTGGTAATTACCAAAAACATAGTAGACAAGCTTGATTTGATAACTGCTATATCCAATGTCAAGCAATTTTTATTTATTAGCTATCTACCTATTTACTGAAAAAAAATAGCCGGTACCGTATATTGGCTTTAAACCTTCACCAATAATTATCGTCAGAATGGTGACTTCAAGAGGCTCCACCCACTTTCGCCTCGTTATAATTCAGGATAACACTGAAGGCTACCATGGGCATTGCTGGATTAGAAAATTTAACTTCTGGCTGTAAAAACTAATTTCTCGAGTAGTTGTAAGAAGTGCCAAATGATCCTCAAGGATCCCAGCAGTTGGTCTAAACGTTTAATTCATGTATATTACTGCTATACTGTTGCGGCACTACTGCTACAGTAGTATTACTACGCTAGCACAGATACCCCACCCACATCTATGTATCGTTCCGCCATTCATAAAGTCTTTGGGTTTCAGAGCCGATGGAATTTCTGTCTGGTGGATGGGCGGGGCAACATTTAGTCAAAAGGTGTTTGTTTACCTTGCTTACGTAATGAATGTTTTTCGACTCTTGGCTCGTAATCATTGGCCATGGCGTCGGCTAGATCATTTTTACTCTATAAAAATTAAAACTATCGGGTTTAGGTTATTGATAATGCTGACAAAATTTGTGTGGGGTTGTAAAATATACATATGTCAACTTTCAGCTACATCCGATGCTTTGACAAGGAGCAAAGTCCAAAAAAACCGTGTTACAGAGACCCTGAATCTCATAGTAGTAGAGTTTTTGGTAGATGAAGGCAAAAGAGAAGTAGAAGAGAAACGCAAACCAGAATGTTTGCATTACGACACTCGTCAAATGCAGAAAGGGACATAACAAAAATTGATGATGCAAGCTGTTAGAAATAAACTCTGACCCAGCAACGAATAACAAGTGGGTGGAACCGACGGCTCACAGCATACGCCCTAATTCGTTACATGTCGTCGCCGGAAGTAGTAGGTGATGAAGAATTACGGTGGTTTCCAGAAAAAGAAAGAGGTGGAGCTAGAAATCATAAATGGGTCCAGAGTTCAGTTGACAAAGAAAAAATTCAGTTAACTACTCACTTCTGGACGAATAACTTGTCGGTTCACCCAGTGTCATTTGTGTGTGATAGGACAGTGAAAGTGCGTGTGTTACAATAATAATTAAGAACAAAAATGTGGTGTTTAACTTGCCCAGAATTCTAAAGGAAACCGAACTCATGTAATGTCTTTAAATAAACAGCCTCCTGAGATCAAATTTAAAGTCCAGAAGAATAGAGAAATATTAGATTTATTGTTCCTAAGAGAAAAAGAAACTGAACGCAGTATAGATAAAGAGTAACCCCCATATAACAAATTAATAACAAATACAAACCAAAACTAAAGAGAGAAGACGTTACTACATAAAAATAGAAAATCATAAATACTAGACATGGCTTAATCATACAAAAAAAGAAAGAAAGAAAAACGAAGGTCATGAGGCTGTGCTGCTGCTGAGAAATCGGAAAGCGCAATAGAAAGTTCACAATTAGAGGAGACCTTTGAAGTGATTGGTGAGCAACCAGTAAGCAAAATGAAAAGTTCACAGTTAGAGGAACTGTTGAAGTTATTAAAGATAGGATTTTCAATGCTACGTTTGATCGACGATATTGGACAGTGGAAGGGAAAAGAAGTCTAAGTCCACCAGTTCTCGCTAATGAAATAATGACTGTGAGATGAGTTTGCAGAGTGTCGAGAAACAAGGTTCGGAAGAAGAGATTGAGCGATGGGTCAGAGGAGGTATTTTAGTACCTAGGAAAGATATGAAAACGGATAAGACTCACATCGGATTTTAGAGGGTTGATTGCTCTTGTGAGTTGTCATACAAGGGATGAAATAACCGAGGTTTGTAATGAAACCCTTCGAGAATGGAGGCAAACAGAGGCTGAAACCATTGTTGATCTAACATATGCTTATTTACAAATTCGAGTAGCGGAAGGGCTTAGGAAGTATCGGTTGGCGAATTATTCAAGTACAAGAAATGTCTGACAAGACTAGGTTTTAGGTTCTGGATTTAATTTGGCACTGAGAATAATGGCAAAAATTTGAAACCTGTTTTAGGCAAACTCAAACATGTTTTTGATGGAACTAATTCGTACATTGAAGATTCTACTTAATGAGAGCAAAGTAACCTTGGGTGAACTTATAAAGCATTCAAAGCTCCTGAGCCCTTGATGGTGGTGCTGCTTTGGGATTGAAATTGAAGAATGGGCAGAGAGAAAGATTTTGTTTAGAGGTAATAAACTCCCAACTCTGGAAGATGTAACCCATCTTAGTCGAAGGGAATTATTTTCAGTATGTGGAAAGCTGGTTGTTTGCTGGCGGCATGTAGTACATTAAGGGGACAGTGGTAGGTCACGATGGGAGGATTTTTTTTTTTTTTTTTTTTTTGTCCCGAGATAATTGATATGTTGTAGGAGGTATTTTTAAGGGTGAAATTAGATGGTTTTGTTAAGGGAAAGTGGTATGTTCCTCCAGTTATCAAGGGGAGAGCTTGTTACAAGAAGTATTGTATTGGGAGTCACATTGGAGAATGATGGAAATATAGTGGAAGATGCAGCGTGGTTAAGGAAACAATCGGACTACAATTATATTAATGTAGCAGAATTAGAAGCTGCCATGAAAGGATTGAATGTGGCAATAAGGTTGGGGCTGTCGGGATTGGGATAACTGCAGATTTAGCAACAGTAGTCGGTTGGATAAGTATAGTTCTCACTGAAGAAAAGAGAGTACAGAGCTGCTGAGATGTTGGTGAAGACACGTTTGGACACTTTGAAAAGCTGTATTATGGAATTTAATTTGACTGTTTCAGTCAAGTTGGTTTCTACAACTAAACACAAAGTGGATGTTCTTACAAGAGTTTGCAAAGAATTGTTGGCTAATTTTACGGATAATCTTGAAGAAAATTTTGCGATGGGTACTGTAGCAGATTTTGATTTGAGAATGTTGCATAACATGTACCATATGGGAGCCAATCGCACACAGTTTTTAGCAAGGAAAGTCTCTCCTAATACAGCTAGAGTTGCAGTGAAAAAGATTGTGTATTCGTGCGAGAAGTGTCAATCTATTGACCCTGCACCATGTGTTTGTGAGGACGGCAAGCTTGATGTTTCCAAAGTTTGGAGAAGGTTGGCAATTAATGTTACCCAATATCGTCAAATTCCTTATTTGTCAGTTATAGATTGTGACCCTGGGATATATGTCATTTGGAGAGAGTTGAGTAGTAAGAGAGTGGGGTTCATTGCAAACATACTTGATGAAGTATTTTTTGAAAGTCCCTTGCAGGAGGTGTTAATAAACAATGCGCTGGCTTTTAATTTTGAAGTTGTTGGATGTGTACTGAGCAAGTGGATGGTCAAGCCACTATTCAGACCAGCTTGCAGACCAGGAGGTAATGGAATTATAGAAAGACACTATCGCTCCAGTAATAGGATGGCTGAGATAGGCAATATTTCCCCAGAAAATAGTATATTGGCAGAATGTGATTCCAAAAAATGGTATAGACCCCACCTCTGTTCCATAGTTGGCTGTGTTTCATTATGAGTAGGGGGATTTCTGAATGCAAACTTGGGAAAAACACAGGAGGAACTAAGAACAATAAAGAAAGGTGAGGAGGAGTGTGTACACACTCCAGATGCAAAATGCACATTGAAGTGGAAGAAAGGAATAGTAACGGGCATACATTAAAAGAAATAGTATAGTGGTTAATGGTACTCCTCATCACATACTGGATATTTGCCCTGTAGTTGAGCCTGAACCACTGAACCACTATCTCCACTCCAATCCTGGAGGTCTACCTCTTAAGTTTTCTTCTGATACTTCCTAGCTGTATCATTACAATTCCACCCATTTAACACCTGTGTCCGATAGCCTGCTTAACAACACTTTGCTGATAACACCATTTAATGTTTCGCTACCCTCAGTTATACACACCTCTTAGGGCATTTTCACTTCTTTCAACCTAACTTTCACCATAGTCATTGTGCCTGGATTTCAAACGACATCCTCTTATAAAACCACTTTGTAAACACAACTGTCATACACAGCACCTTCTTGTGACTGGTTATTCACCCCATGTTCCACATCCACATGAATATCACCCATATTTGTATAAGTATCCCCCATATTATCAACCATAACCTCTGTGTTAGTATCAATATCACCATTGTTATCAATATTAACATTATTCACCATACCACCATTATTATCACCAATACCACTGCCAATATTACCACCATTATTACCAATATCACTGACAAGCGCCTCAGTGGCGTGATTGGTATGGTCTTGGCCTACCACCTCGGTGGCCACGAGTTCGATTCTCGGGCATTCCACTGAGGGGTGAGAGATGTGTATTTCTGGTGGTGATAGAAGTTCACACTCAACGTGGTTCGGAAGTCACGTAAAGCTGTTGTTGGTCCTGTTGCTGAATAACTATTGGTTCCATGCAACCTAAAAACTCCATACAAACGAACCATACAAACAAAAATATCACTGACAATATTACCACCAGTATCACTAATATCACCAATATCACCGCCAATATCCCCCATATTAGCCTCAGTACCCTTATTTAACTCTGTTCCACGTACACCCACATATAGAATAAAAAACACCCGGTATTCTGACCATTATGCCACTAACACCTGTATGGACTGATATCCTGTGTCTATGTGGAGGATGGCCCAACAAAAGTCTGTTGCCCAATGCACTCCCTTTTATCTCCAAAAATGGTTCTATTAACATCCGATCCCCCAGAGCAAACCACACACTTATAAAACCTAAGGTATTTAATCTATGGGCTTGCACATCACACACCTTCTATGTTGAGGGTTTCAGAGGGTATTGGGAGAACATGGACTGATATAGATCATGGTCTGTTAAATTAACAGACGCTCCTGTATCAATAAAAATTGGGATCTTCACATCCCCCAATATTCCTTGTACTATCAGCCTGGGCTCTGGGGAGTCCTCCACGAGACCATAGAGGCACATACCAATCATCTGTACCCTTTTTGTTGATTGGCTTTCCGAAAATTTCGCCGATCTCTGCCCCCTTGAGTGACCTGCTTGGGAAGTTCACATATAACTTCCAGAGTTCTGAGGTGTGGGTCTTGCATCCCTCTGTTTCTGAGACGGACAAGACTGCCAAAAGTGATCTGCACCTTTGCATACTCCACAATATTTGATTCTACATAGTTTCTTGGTTTGCCCTTGCTTATTACAATTGAAGCAACGCAACTTCTGCCCTGGATCCATAGGTCCCAACTTATATTCCACTTTTGCACACAATCGGGGGGAAGGGAAACTTGCATCTCTTTGTCTTAAGTTCCTTGGACCGGTCCCATTAAAAAATTTGCTATCCACTCTGGGACATTTGGACATGTTTCTGAACCTGAGAATAAATCAGTTCCTCATCTGATGTAGGTTCAATCTTTTCATCAAAGCTATCTACAATGGCATCTGGGACGTCATGTAGAAGCCAAGAAAATGCAACAATCTGTGCAGGCTATCAAGGGAGATCTCAAAACTACTTACCCATGGGGAATTTTTCCATTTCTGTATTCATTCTCCTGCTGCATCAAAAAGCCGAGAGCTATGCTCAATCATAGTCACCTGACCTGTTCTAATATTGTAAAAACCTCTCAGGTCTCTCACCATATCCCCTAGTTTCTGTGTTCCATAGGCTCTCCTCAGAAATGCTTGTAGTACAGTCCATGACTGGCATTTTGTATACTGAAAACTGCGGCAGCGATGTGCTAAACCCACTTTTTCAAAATCCAACAAGGCTTTTGCCTCTGTGAATGCCTCTGCATCACTTTTAATTCCCTTGGCGTCTAAAAAATTATTAACTCCTCCGATAAAAATCTGCACTGGCTGGTGACAGAACGCCATCAACTATACCCCGAAAAGAGCGAACCCTCTGCAACCTTAGTAACTTTATGTAACAAAGTGTGATCCTTATTGGCTGCTTCCGCCATTTTGTCTCCCTTAAAAGAAACAATTAGTATTTAGGATTCGACCCAACATCAATAATATTTCCCAAGTTTACCCCACAAATCACCAACATCCACAAAAAAATATACTAATCCACAACACGCAAATATTTTCAAAGTAAATGTTTCCCGACTCTACTGGAAGAAAACCACCCTTTCCGCTTCACGGTCAAAGTTAACAGCTAATTGAAATTGGGTCATTGGCGTGGCAAACAAGAAAAAAAAACGAGAGAGAGAGAGAGAGAGGAACCTTCTGTCCCGTTGCTAACCAGGTATTATTGCTGATCTCGTCCTTCGACCTCCAATTGCCAGCTAGGCACATTTGCCACTCGCTTTGCATGCACCAATACCAACGTGTCGGAGCCATATATTCCCCTTTAGTAAACTAATTCCTGAACAAAAATCAAACTACTTAAAAATCAAGTCACAACATCACAAAGCCTCACCTAATGAAAAAAAAAAAAGATAATTGCACGATCTTTCGAGGGCGCGAGAGAGAAAAAACGGAATACAAAAATTTAAACTTGCCAAAATTCCTCTTTTCCCACAGCATATCTGCTTGTTAATGTCTCCATGACCCATGGCCCCAATACACCGATAGCTCCGCCATAATTATTACACTAATAACCACCGTATTAAAATAGCCACGCCATATTTATCACGCCATATTAACACATTCTTTGAAAAGTCACTGCCTTTGAAGGTTGATTTCTCGGTGAACCAATTTTGCTGACTCCAACTTAAAACACCTCATCAGCTATGGTGCGACAATTGCCATAAGTCCTAAATATTATCCCTTTTCCTTACATATACATGATTTCCTAACTCCTATGCAGCCCACCCCCACCTATCCAGAAAGGTAATCCATAGGCATGGTTGCCTTTCCCGACTGCCACCAATCTGTTACAAGGTCTCTTTGACCCTGCCTAATAAAAAGAAGAGAAATCACTTAATTGGTAACATACCCACCTCGAAGAGTTGACCACAAATCGGCAGCTCTTTAGCTTAACCAAGTTATTAGATCTAGGCTAAAAACCAAACTCTGGGTTACAAAAATAGTCTTTATTTCTGCAAAAGAACTAACGTGAAAAGCAAGGAAAATTAATTGAGAACCCCAAACCCAATGAAACAATTATTCCTTGAATATTCCTCTTGATTAAAAAAAAATTCACACCTATGGTCAAAAACCCCATCAGTATTTTCCCAAACAAAATTGTCAACTAGAGAAATTTTCTCTGGTGACAAACCGAATCCATCTTCTTGATGGATCTTCTGTGCGCCTCCCCTCAGGCTTCCCTCACTGGTAATCCCTAAAAGAGTCTGCAGTCTAATGACCCCATTTCCTCACTATCGGAATATATTACGTTTTCACTCGCCCTAATGGGTGTACAAACGCACGTACGCTAGTCTTCTCACGGTTCTGATGTTCATATGTACAAACACCCTAAATTGTTTTGGAACCTTTCATGAATACGCCCTGTTTGACTCTCAAACAGACATACAAAACTGCATTTTTCTGACGTCGCGATCACATGACTCCACTGGGTCAAATGCGTACCCATGCTCTCGTCTCTGCAGTCCTACAGTGTTTTGCTTTTCCGTCTGACGACCCAAAGGAATTGCTGATATCTTAAAGTTTCCCATAACACTCAAAATGTGTTGCTACACATTCCAATCTGTTTGCGACAAAGTCCGTTGAACCCTTATTTCAGTTACTATCGTTTCCAGTGCCTTTAAGATGTGATTTTGAAAATTGTAAATTGTTGCATCTCTGAATGTAAATTCCCGATATCTGCGAAAATTACAATTATTAAGCCAGTTTTAAAGGGCACACTTGACTATCAGGCCTGTATCAAATTCTAATATTGAATATTAAACAATGGATGACTTTGTAGCAGTTGAAACTGAACGTAGATAAAACTGAGCGTATGATATTTGGTAAGGAAAGTAACTTAAGGAGTCTGGGTGATAATCAAGTGTTGAAAACTGAGTCCAGACAACTGATAGGGTTCGTGATCGTGGGTTGTAATGTAGTGAAAGTTGCTGGATATCATCTCAAGAATATAGTTGAAAATTATGAACAGCTGCTAGGCTAATAAAAGATGTTGCTCCACAGGACAGGATTACCCCTGTCTTAACTGATTTGCACTGGCTCTCGGTGAAGGCCAGAATGATATTCAAATGATATTCAAGGTGTCTTTTTGACCTATCAAGTTGTTAAGACTAGCTCTCTTCGGTATTTGAGGGACCTACTACAGTTTATACAACCAATAAATCGACCTGGCACATACAAGACTAGTTACAGATGGGTTCAAGCTGGTAGAGCCGCGTTTTTTCTTAGTCTATAACTCCTGAAC
>NC_061088.1:37068323-37078323 GCF_015104395.2 Macrobrachium nipponense | reverse complement strand
TAAAAAGGTGTTGACGTTACGAATGTACATAGGGCAGGCCCACAGGAAAGGTAAACAAGGAGGAGCGATGTTCTGTGAGTGTATCGCATCCGGTAGGCACAGATAAGAGGTATATCGAATGAAAGGACTAATTTTTGTTGACTCTAGTGCTGTTATTGTTTACATTATTGTTCTTTCAGTGGTTCTTCTACTACTAATATTGAGTGTAGCAATTCCTCATTCACTGGCCCTTTCTTTTTCTCCAACTGGTAAAGATGAATCCTTTTCTTTATTTTTTTTATTATAGATGTACTTCGTTCTATTTCTCCTTGAAAATCTAAATATGGCTCATATCAGTAACTGGTTTTATTTAGAGAGAGAGAGAGAGAGAGAGAGAGAGAGAGAGAGAGAGAGAGAGAGAGAGAGAGAGAGAGAGAATTTGCATAAGTTTATATATATATTTTGCATCGGCATGCACACAAATAGGCTGTTCTTGTTGGGGGTTTGAACCTAAAGCTCACTCACTTTTCCTTTGGCGGAATCCTCCAAGACTTTTCCAACCCCCAACCCTCCGTTTAAGAGCAGCATTTGTTGGGCGTGGGGTCGGGGGTTGGGGAGAGTTATCCGCCGAATCACCAGCTTACACATAGTAGTTGCTTTGGGGTCAGCGATACCAGAGTCATACATACCCAGATAAGCTTATTTGGTTTTGCAGCCTTCGTCACTTCTTATCCCAAAGCTTTGGAATTCTGTCCCTGCTTCTGTTTTAACCACTTAAACAAGATTTTGGCTTTCCCTATTGTTGTCTTCAGGTATTGGTCGAGGATGGTAACCAATCGCATTCTCGTCAGCTGTAACAGTGTGAGAACTGAGTAAGACGAGGAGAGTGAGCGAACTAACTTTATTCAGTAAATGAGGCTGTGCATAAGACGAAAATACATGAATAATATTACATAGAGATAACGGATTCCAGACATATACACATCAAAAGAAAGGGTGTAAAATGCTCTACATTTTCGTTCCTGGAAGAAAAGAGAGGACATATGGATATTCAGATTTTTACAATGGGAGGGTGAACATTCGCCCGAATGTCGTCCTTACAAATACTCCCCCCTCCCCCCAAGACAATGACTACGTATAATTGTTGGATGACTAACGGAATTTTGCGGGGAGCTGAAGGAGTCCTCGGGTTTGTGATTCCCTTGGTTGAGGGGCGTCTTGCGTGTCCTCATTGTCATGAGGGCCGGAAAGCAGGATGCCGCCCCTGGTAGTGGGCCTGGGGGGTTCGGCAGCTTTCCTTTGGTGGCCTCAACGATGTTTAGGGGCACTGTCAGGAACCAGCGGCGTCGGGGTTTTGCAATGGCCCTCAGTGGGCTTGTCTTCATCGGGGATGATGGCGGGCTTGAGATGATCTATTGAGACCCAGTCCTCATGGCCGCCAATTGACATGAGGAATGCCTTCTCCTCCCGATGGACGACTCGGTGTGGGCCCCGGTAGGGCCTTGTCAAAGGCGGGTGTCGTTCCTCATGAAAATGAACCTGCAGGAGTCCAGGGCTTGCGGGTGGAACTGCTTCCTCCTGTCAATGTACGAACTTCTGGGCGGCTGCACGCAACCTAGCCAGGGGAATATCAGGATTGTCGCTGTTGGCAGGGAAGAATTTGCCTGGCACTGCTAGGGTCTCCCCGTACTTCTTCTGTCCTGGGAAGGGTTGTCGTTGGCTCTTGGGGCGGTGCAGGAACCGAGGAGGACCCAGGGAAGCTGTGCATTCTAATCGGGGCCCTGACAGCATGCCATTAAGGAAGTCTTTAGGGAGCGGTGGACCCTTTCCACCATGCCGTTGGCTGCGGAATTGTAGGACTTTGTGGTGTGGTGCTTGGTCCCCATCAGGCATACCAGGGAAGACCAGAGCTCTGACATGAAGGTGGGTCCTCAGTCCGTCGTGACATTGTCAGGACTCCGAAGTGGCTGATCCAGCTGGTCAGGAGGGCTTTGGCACAGGCATCTGCGGTGGCTTCTGATATCGGGGTGGCCTTGGGCCACCTGGTAGACCAGTCGATCACTGTCAGGAGGTATCTGACCGTCGGATGGAGGAAGAGGCCTGACAACGTCGGCGTCAATGTGTCTGAATCTTTGCCTGGGCTAGGGAAAAGAACCTATCATTGATTCGGTGTGCCTTCCTGTCTTGCTACACTGGCACGTGATGCAGTTTCTGGCCCACTCTCGAGCATCCTTCCTGATGCCATGCCACACTAACTTCTACGTCAGGAGCCTGGTTGTTGTGCAGGGGGATGGGTGCGAGTGGACGGGAATGACGTTGAACACCTGTTTCCTGCAGGGGCAGGTATCATGGGATGAGGGCGTCCTGTGCTGGTTTTGCAGTGGAGTGTCGTCCTGGAGGGGCCGAAGGGGATGTCGTCCCAGCAAAGGGTGATGATGGCAGTCTGGTAGGCTGGTACTTCGGGATCGGAGGCTTGTCCATGTGGTAGGTCTTCATAGTTGACGCTGAGGTGAAGGGAGTTGATCTTGACCCTCGAGAGGGCATCGGCTTTGGGATTTCTTCACCAGGGACGTACTCAATGGAGCACCCAAACTCGGAGACGGCCACGAGATGATGTTGCTGCCTTGTGGACCAGGCATCGCCCGCCTTGACGAAGGCGTGGACCAGCAGATGGTGGTCTATCCTGATGGTGAAGGGGATGCCCTCCAGAAGATATTTGAAGTGGCGGACGGCCTGGTAGACGGCAAGGAGCTCACTGTCGAATGTGCTGTAGCGAGTCTCGACAGATTTGAGCTTCTTGCTGTTGGGACTCCGTTGACCAGCTGTTCCAGGACGGCGCTGCACGTGATGTTGATGGCATTGGTGGTGAGTGTCAGGGGCACATCGGGGTCCTGGTGAGCCAGGGTGGTGGCCCTGTTGAGGGAAGACTTGGTTCAGGCGAAGGAGAGCTGCTGGTCTTCTCCCCATGTCAATTTCTTAGGTTTGCCTCTCTTGACCTCGGTCAAAGGGCACATGGTGCGGGCAATGTGCAGGACGAACCTTCGGTAATAATTCAACATCCTGATGAATTCTTGGAGGGCCTTGACAGTTGTCAGTGTTGGGAACTTCTCCACTGCGGCCACCCATGGTGCCATGGGATGAATTCCTGCTTCTGTAATTTTGTGTCTTAGGAAATTCACCTTCTCGGTGCCGAAGGTGCATTTGTCAAAACGGACAACAAGTCCATTCTCCTGTAGGCGCTTGAGGATGGCCCGTACATGGTTCAGGTGCTCCTCCAGCGATCTGGAAAAGATAAGAATATCGTCCACGTAGCAGACGCAGAAGGTTAAGTCACCGAGGATGCTGTCCATGAGTCATTGAAAGGTGGCCCCAGCGTTCCGCTGGCCGAAGGTGGAGAAGGTGAACACGAAGAATCCGAAGGGTGTGATGATCGGCGTCTTCGGAATGTCATCGGGATGGACGGGGGCTTGAAAATACGACTTTAATAAGTCGATCTTGGCGCTGTTGAGGGGCCTGGTGAGGTCCTGTATGTTTGGCAGGGGGTAGCTGTCAGGCGTGGTGATGAGGTTCAGGCACCTGTAGTCACCGAAGGGCCTCCACGTATCATCTGCCTTCTTCACCATGTGAAGGGGGGATGCCCACGGACTCGCTCCATTTCTTTGAATGTGGTCTTGGCTTCCTGGAGGAGCTTCGGCAGGAGGCAGCGGAACTTGGCGTGTCAGGGGCCCCCTTGTCTCAATATGGTGGAAGACTCAGTGCTTGGGTGCAGCCCCAGCCACCTGGGGACGCTCGGGGCAGAAGACGTCTGGAAACTCCTGGAGAAGGGAGGCATATCTGTGGTGGAGAAGGATGGAGAAGATGGTGGGCACCCTTGGTCCTCTGGCGAGTGGGTGGGAGAGGCAGGTCTCGGTATTCAGAAGGCACTGGCGGGCCACGTCTGGGCCAGAGGAGAGGGGTCCGTACATCGACGACGAGGAAGGGCCAGGTATAGGTTCTGCCCATGAACGTGATAGTCTGGGCCCTGGTGCCATAGGTGTGGATGGACATCCCATTTGTAGCTACGAGGGCGGTCGGATCATCGGGGGCACATCTGCAATCCTCTGCAGATGAATGTAACACTTCACTGCTTTCCACCAGTGTCAACCAGCATCCTGAAGCCGGAGATGCTGTCCTGGACGTAGAAGCTCCTAGGTTGGGGCTTTGTTACTGCCGTTGCCATGGGGGCTTGTTTTGGGCACTGCCTCCGTTGTTTTTTGAAGGGTGGAAGGAGCAAGGGCGGTCGCACTTCCGTGCCTTGCTGCAGAACTGGCGGTGGAAGCGGCACCACCCGATGTCTGGGAGGGGCTTTGGCGATGGCTGGTATGCTGCACCAATCGTGTCCTCCTGCTGTAGGCTGTTGGCTGACAGAGGAGAGGAGGGTTCTGCAGCTTGGGCGATGGTAAACAGCGCGAAAGCCCGCTGCACCAGACTTTCCATCTCCATGGTCTCTGCATTAGGGATCTGGCTTCGGACTTCGGCTATGAGCTGGTGAAGGAAGAGTTGGCGGAGGATGCTCACCTCCTGCCTTCGTCCTTGGTGGTCCACTTCTGGCAGGAGGACCAGGTCCTGGAGCTTGTGCCAGGCCAGTCTGGGATCCAAGGTGGTCATGGGGTTGACTACGAGGTCGAAAATTTGGGTGGCTTGCTGGGGAAATGGGAGGGAGAAGACCTGGATGACCTCCCTCTTCAGGCCTTCGTAGGGCAGCTCCCCGGGCTGGCTGCGTATCCATGGGGTGAGGCATTTGAAGGCATCTGCTGCGAAGGTCCCAGTGATGAGGTCCGCCTTGGTGCTGTCCTGGGTGATGCCATGGATCCAGAACTGTATTTCTAACCATTGCAGCCATGTTGCGACGTCCTCACTGCAGAAGGGCGGCAGCTTGATGTGGTGGGGCTCTGACGGTGCGGTCGTCCGGGGCACGGGCGTTGAGGAGGACTCGAGCACAAAGAAGTATTGTCTCATGAATTGCAGGGTCAAGGCAGACACAGAGGAGTCAAGTGAAAGCTCTGAACTCTCCATCGTCTTGTCAGTGACACTCACGTTTACGGTCGACGAGAAGTCGTGAATGGCGGGCCAAACCATAAGACTGAACGCCAAAACACTTCTGTGAAGAAATGCTGTTGCGAGTCCGCTAATGGTGTTGAGGAGTACCAGAGAACCTAGACTAGGCGTCATATGGGTCTGTTAAAGGTTCTCTGAAGGTGAGCGGTGGTAATTAGTCCCTTAAGGGAAAAGCCAAAACGGCTTGGGTCACCTACTCCTGGGTCACCAATTGTGAGGACTGAGTAAGGCGAGGAGAGTGAGCGAACTAAGTTTATTTGGCAAATGAGGCTGTACATAAGGCGGCATGTGGATGGAAGTGTAGTGTCTGTCACGCACGCACGAACAAACATAGTAAAATAGGGGCAGTGTCCCCACCCCCCTGTGAATGTGTTTGTTCACAGACGAAAATACATGGATAGTATAACATAGAGGGAAGGGATTCCCGTCATATATGCATCAAAAGAAAGGGCGTAAAATGCTCAACATTTTAGTTCCTGGAAGAAAAGAGAGGACATATGGATATACAGATTTTTACAATGGAAGGGCGAACATTCGCCCGAATTTCGTCCTTACAACAGCACAGAATTAGGAATCTTAATTTTCTAGTTATGTTTAAGTTGGGTTTGTGAGTCATGCAGCATTGCTCATGATTATCTGAAATGAGCTTATTTCTGTATATTTCCTCTTTTAAGCATAAGTATAATATCCTTACTGCCCAGCCTGCTGCCTAATTTGTGGAAGGAAAATCAGAAATAAAATTCTTTAAGAGTCAAGATGAAATGTGTCAGAATATTTCTCTCTCATTAAAGTTAACAATGAAACTGTACATGATTTGTTAACATTTTAGTGGATATACAATATTTTATATGCGTATGTTTATCACATTTATGTTTGCATTGTATGAACATGTATATGCACGTTCCTAAACTTAGGACACGCTCGGTATAGCGCCGTTTCCCCAACTTATTCCTTCTCTCAATGAATCTTATTAGTCCAGGTTTTAATGTATCTGGGCCATGGTTTTAGTTCAGAGCTCGGTTATAGACCACGCCCTTTTAAGTCGAAGTTGTCAGACATGTCTTCCTTTTGCTTTCAGAAATCGTAGGTGTCTTGCAATTTTCATTTATTACATTCATATCACTGCTCCTTCCTCGCTTGACTTCACTATACATATCAGAGCCACCAGACACTATCGTATCACGTTCTTTCCCTTTTCATCATTTTTTTCCTGAAAGAGGTGGAAACCTTGAGTTTTCTCGTGCCCAATAAAGCGTCTCCACTGACTTTGTTGAATAATAAGATTACATGGAAAACAAGTGTTCTCGTGCGATACAGGAACCTTGTGGGTATAGATGTATTGTGGCAGCAGTATCATGCATGCACAAATGTAGATAAATATCTTTATACACAGTCATATATACGTGTTATATATATATTAACGTTTCAAAGCATGGCTTCATCATCAGGGCTAAAAGTAATACAAAAGTAATAGCGATTAAAATCAATACATAAGACAGTAAAATTGTTGATGTTAAAATATAGGTATTTGAACCGTAACATGCTTTTACAATTTTAAGCTTAAAACAGTGTTGCTACGTTATTGTATAGCCTTTTCTCTCTCTTCAGACTGGCTCTCTTTTCATGCTGAGGTTGAGTTCCTTAGAGAATATTTTCAGAATAACTGCTACCCCAAAATTTTATTTGAAAAATACCTAGAAAAATTCTTGAATAACAAATTTCAGACAAAAATTCCTGCACCTACAGTACCTGGACTGGATTTTTGTTTCCTTGCCTCTTACGAATGATAGCAAATTTTTATCTACATTAAGGCAGATCCAGATGACACAACCACGTCCAATTAGCTTAACCAATACCCAAATTCTAGGCTCAAATCACTAAGCGTCTAACCAAATGGCACACCCACGTGTCATAAGTGGCTACCCAAAGGCCTAAAGAGCATTCCATTGCAAAAATGGCAAAACTGGGTTCTGTAAGGCATGATCAATTCCTCAATTGCTATCTCTG
Organism: Macrobrachium nipponense; assembly: GCF_015104395.2. Taxonomy (NCBI): domain Eukaryota; kingdom Metazoa; phylum Arthropoda; class Malacostraca; order Decapoda; family Palaemonidae; genus Macrobrachium; species Macrobrachium nipponense. The sequence goes on along the minus strand of NC_061088.1, from coordinate 37,071,240 downwards.
TTACTAAAGAGCATTCCAAGAACCGTAGAAAACAGGTAGGCAGTCGTTTTTAAATGGTATGCCCAAGCTGAAAAAAATGATACACGTCCCATATAGAACACTCACGTCTTAAATATCATACCAGGCCCCAACGGGCCCCACACAACCGAATATCATCTGACATTAGCTGTCAGACACAAAAGTTAGGGTGGACTGCTGAAGTCCCCAGAGGCACAGGAGCGCCATCATCTGTCGAGGTCTCCGAAACTATCAGGGATGAATGGACACATAAGGAGTTCGTCGCTAACTTTGTGTCAGTGTCTGCCTCTTTACGTCTCCTCGCTTCTTGCTGCTTTTGTTTTTAAATGCTTTTATTATGATTGTTTTCCCTTCACGTGCTTGTGCGCTTGATTCCTTTACTGTACTCCGTTATTGTGGCTTTTCGTTGTCACAAATGTTTTGAAAATGGGGAGAAATAAATTTCATCTGTAGTATTATTGCCAATATTATGACTTGCAGTAGCACTAGTATCCATTTTTTTCTTTATTCTTTTTTGTCTCAGATTTACTTGTCTTTTGTCAAGACCTATTCTTTCTTCAGAGATAAAACGAGAAAATAGATATCAGCAGCAATCCAACGTTGTTTGTACTTGGCCATCATATTGGTCGTAGCTTTTCTCTTATTCGGCGGCTCAGTTTGCTTAATAACTTGCGCTTCATCTTTCCGATCAGAGAAGTAAGTCTTTCTTCTTTGTCAGTCATTTTTCCTAATTTGACTCATTTCTTGTTTTCTTTGTCCTTCGTCATTCTCATCTGGTTTTTAGATCCCTCATTTTCATGGCCCCCAGTTTCTGTTTTGCTGTTTCACTACCGTCGCCATTTAATCCACAGTTTTCCTAGTTAAGAAGATTTCCTTCCTTTCTTACTTGAGGTTCGCCTCGCTCTACCCAGTTGTACCGTGTTTTCTGTTGTCAGTTTTTTCATATTATATATCAGTTCCTTTTAGTTATGTTCCCTTTATTTCGTGTTTTATTTTCTTGAAATGTCTTTGACATTCTGGCAAGTTCTGTAAGGTATCATAAATACGAGAGAGAGAGAGAGAGAGAGAGAGGAGAGAGAGAGAGAGAGAGAGAGAGAGAGAGAGAGAGAGAGAGATGGGGTGGGAGAGGTGGTTCCTGGGACTGCATTGCAGAGTGGGAGGCGTAAGGAAAAAAGGCAGACAAGGTAACCCTGCGTCCCGGGCTTTAAATAGTTATGCTATGTGTAAGTTTTAGGTAAATGAAAGGATATCTGGGTGTACATTTGCAACTGAAAAGTGTTTTAATAATTTACTGTATGCAAATGTACACCCAGATATCCTTTCATTTACCTAAAACTTACTCATAGCGAAACTATTTAAATCCCGGGACGCAGTGTTACCATGGGCGAGCACCACAGGCGGGTGGACAGATAAAAAAAAAGTATAGGTAGGACAAAGGAAAAAAGGCAGAAGTAATAATTAGGTAGAATGGTGAGAGGGAAAGAAACTGAAGGTGTTCGGAAAGACAGACAGACAGACAGACAGGCATTAGAGGAAACAATACGTGACAAGTGCCAATGCAAAACACGTTTCTACCTCCCCATTCATCCACCCTTATTTCACCCCCTCCCCTCCCTCCCCTCCCCTTCACTACCCTTCCCTCTCTTCCCCACTACCGGCTCCCCCCCCCCCACCCCCACCCCCCGCCCCTTCCTCTTTGCATTAACCGCTGATTATGGGACAGGGTGACGTTTATTATCATCAGATTGATCTGGGCTTTGAGGAGCCAAAGACACGAACTCATTCAGAGTTTCCCCATCAGTGCCACTTTCACCCCTGCTCTCTCTCTCTCTCTCTCTCTCTCTCTCTCTCTCTCTCTCTCACACATGCACAACTCATTTCCCTTTTCCCTCACCACCTTTGTCTTTTTTTCTCCCCTTTACTTTTCACCCCCTCCTCTCTCTCTCTCTCTCTCTCTCTTTCATAAGATGAGAATCGAAAAGACTCAAGTTTGTTTTTTGTAAAAGCAGTTACTAGACAGTTCTCTCTCTCTCTCTCTCTCTCTCTCTCTCTCTCTCTCTGTTTGTTTGTCTGCCTGCCTGTTTCTGTCATTCGTCAGCCCTCGTTTTCCTCACTGCCGTTAGAGCAACTCTGCCCGGGCGGGAGATCCTCCTCCATTAATTCATCAGTCAACTTTAAGGCACACGGAGACCTGCATTGTATCAGAGAGAGAGAGAGAGAGAGAGAGAGAAATTGGAAGTATATCATAATTAACAAGATTTACAAGGAGACAGGGATAGAACGAGGGCGTGTTTGGTCGCGTTTGCCCGTACTTGAGATCAGAGACAGAGATGACCCTCAAAAGAAGTCTCACATTTCCATTTCTTCTTCACCAGCACCAGCTTATTGTATACAAATTAGGCAGAATAACAAACTTATAAACACCGCTGCCAACAGCGACGACGAGCACGCATCCATCAACAGGTGGTCAAATCGAGCGAAATAAAAAAAAATATTTTTGCATCTCGGTCTAGGCACCTAGACCGTGGGCCTCTAGGGACAAGGTCAGGCGTATGGACGTGTGAGCAAATGCTGACGTAAGACTGTCCACTTAAAGAACGACTTTCCGTTGTGTATGGATGCATATTGGTGATTTAGTTTCCTTTCTCTTTCCCTGTGTCACATTTTTTTTTTTTTTTTTACTAAGTGGCAGTTGCAATCTTAACTATGATTTTTCTGTTATTAAAAAAATCGCAATTACTGTGATCTCACGTGAAACTAGTTTTGGCTTGGATAAGATATAAATAAAACCAGTAAGTTAGATAAGTAATAAGTCTTTTCAGTACCTGGTCAAGGCCTGATTAAGGTAGTGAAGCCAGTCCTCCACATAAAGTAACCTGACAAAACCATGTGCCTTATT
>NC_061088.1:37058323-37063323 GCF_015104395.2 Macrobrachium nipponense | reverse complement strand
CCCCAATTATATAAAACCCCAATGCCACCTATTCGGCTCGTAAAACCACAGAAATTCAGCCCCAAATATCATACACAGAGGAATTATCACATGTTTATCATCACGTTTCTCAGCTAAAACAAGAATTTGCCTTATTTCCAAACAACTTCCCACGTAAAATATTAACCCCGAAATCTTACGCCAAAACGCCGCAGATTTGCGCATAATAAGAAAAAACTAGAAAGAAATGAAAGAGAAAAAAAAAAGTTAAAACATTTCACCACCCAATTGCAAAAACCAGACAGAAAGAAAAAAAGAACAAAAAAATGCAATTGTGCGACTATATTAATCACCACAAGCAATTCTTTTCAATTTAGAGATATGTGTTAACCTCGATCGACCTGTTTTTTCCTCTAAGACTACAAATCTGTTTCCAATTTTCTCCTCAATGACTTTAAAAGGACTTTCAAACTTCAGGCCTAATTTGTAGTTCAGTTTATTTCTCACATTAAGTTTTAAGAATACCTTGTCTCCAACATTGATCTTGGGATCAGATGTTTTACTAATACTTTTCTGTACCATCTCTCTGGTTGTGGATTCGAGATTACGGGTGAGACAAGCATGTCTCTCTCTCGCTGTGGATATCAACGCCTCGATTGTATCCTCCCCATGATGAGGTATAGTTAGCAAATCAAATGTGCCTCGTGCCGGATGACCAAACAAAGCTTCAAATGGAGACATTTTAATGGAATCACTAACCATAGTGTTAATACTATGTCTAACAACACAACATATCTATCCCAATTCTTATCATTACCACCTATAGTTTTCCTGAGAGCCTCGAGCACTTTCCTGTTTGCTCGTTCGCACAACCCATTAGCCTCAAGTCTGTATGGAATAATTACTTTCTGTATCCCCATGACTTCCGCTAAACATTCCAAAGTTTTGTTCACAAATTCTCTACCATTGTCAGTCAATAGAACTTCGGGTGAGCCATATCTGCAAATGATACCATTGAAAAATGCTACGGCTACATCTTCAGCCATTTTATGCTTATGTGGGCAAATTTCTACTATCCTTGTATGTTCATCTATTATCACTAACAAGTATTTGTTCGCATACCTAGACTCACAAAAATTCCCCAGGATATCCATATGTATTCTCTGAAAAGGTCTACGCGGTATAGGATACGATCCTAATTTGCATGAAATTATCCTTGCAGGCTTACATGCGTTACACACTGTATAGTTTCTCACAAAATTTTCCACGTCTTTCCCCATGTTTTTCCAAATGTATTTAGCACGAACCTCATCATACGTTTTTTCTATTCCCAAGTGTGGACTACCGAACCTGCAATGAACTATATCCAAAACCACTGGAATTAGGACTTTCAGAATTACGATCTGTGTCGTATCTCCTTTACTTTCACTAGTTCTCAATTTATATTTAATTTTCCTAACCAATAGATTACCTTCTAACTCCAAACCCGAAAAAGGCAACTTATAACGTTTCTTGACTAATTCCCCTCTTAAGAAATGCTTTTGCGTCTGCTAGAATCTCGTCTTCATCTTGCCTTTGCTCTATGAGGGATATATCCCATTGTATAGCCTCGCTAGTGACTTGTGCGACTTGGAATCCTTCCGTGTCGTGAAAACTTCTACTAAGAGCATCAGCAACTACGTTAAATTTGCCCTCTATATATTTGAGCTTTGCATCAAAATCTCTGATAGTTAAAAACCATTGAGCTCTTTTAGGTGACAAATCGGGTTTATTAAAAAGATCTAATAATGGCTTGTGGTCTGTAAGAACTACTTTGTTCCCCATCAGTAACATCTTAAAATGAACCAAGCTCGACACTATTGCAAAGGCTTCTTTATCTATGGTAGCCATTGATCTCTCGTTGCTGCCCTTAGTCCTGAACTTCCGGCTATAAAAGGCCATGGGATGGAATTTCCCATCAAACTTTTGCATAAGACAAGCACCTATACCTTCCTGGCTGGCAGCGGTCACTAATGTAAAAGGTTTGCTAAAATCTGGAAACTTCAAAACGGGGATTCATTAGCACATCCTTGAGCTTTTGAAAACTCTCCGCCTGGGGTCCCTTCCATTGAAATTGAACGCCTTCCCGCAATACATCAGTTAGGGGAGCTGCTATATTAGAGAACCCTTTCACAAACCTCCTGAAGAAACCGGTGATACCCAGGAATGACTTAATCTCTTTCTTTGATCTGGGGGTGCGAAAATTCGCTATTGCTTTGACTTTATCGTCATTTACTCTAACCCCTTCCTTAGATATGACATGGCCTAGATATATGATTTGCTTTTTCAAAAACGAACATTTGGCTAGCTTAATTTTCAGCCCCGCTAATCTAAGCCTCCTAAGTACTTCTATAAGCACTTCCAGGTGTTGCGCGATCGTGTCTGTTGCGACCAATATGTCATCCATATACACAAAAACATTTTTGCCCAATAACCCATGCAAAACTGTGTTCACCATCCTGGTAAAAGTCATCGGACTGCCCGATAAACCGAAAGGCATTCGCATAAATTCAGTGTCCCTTGGGCACTGAAAAAGCGGTGCATTCCTTGCTACTTTCACTAAGAGGGACCTGCAAAAAACCCTGCGCCATATCAATTGAGCTGTAAATATTATGTCCCCTGATTTCAACAACAAGATCTGGTATGCACGCGACTGGATAACGGTCAGGGATTGTCTTTTCATTTAAATGTCTAAAATCGATGCATACACAGACAGAACCGTCCTTCTTAGGCACCGCTAACAAGGGAAAGTTGTAAGGAGACACATTAGGTCTAATGATTTCTTCTTCCTCCCATCTATTGACCTCTTTCTCTGCCTGTTCTCTGATTTTGAAAGGTATGCGGTATGCAGGAATATAAATAGGTTTTGTGCCCCACTCCAAATTAACCTTAAAATTAACCTTATGCTCTAACACATTAGTCAACCCCAATTTATCACCTTGTAAGGTTACTGTATCCCCAAATTCTGCCAAGAGCTTGCTTATCGCTTCAACATGTTCACTATAATCTGCATTAGCTAAATGTTCTCTAAATATTCGTTTCCTTGATTACAATGGCACGTACTAATCACCTGTACCCTTTTTGTTGATCGGCCTTCCAAAAATTTCACCGATCCCTTTGCCCTCTGGTTTGATCTGACTGGGAAGTCCTCACATTATACTTCCAAAATTTTGAGGTGTAGGCCTCGCATCTCTCCGTATCTGAGATGGACAAGATTGCCAATAGTGATCCGTACTCTTACACATTCCACAATATTTAGCTCTACACAATTTCTTTGGATGCCCTGGTTTATTGCAGTCGAAACAGCACAACTGCTGTTGACTTTGATCGATCGATCTTTTGTTATATTCAACTTTTGCACACAGACGGGGAGAAGAAAATTCTGTGTCTCTTTGCACCCTATTTCCAGGGCCTGTCCCATTAAAAATTGTACTATCTACAGTGGGACATTTTGACATATGTTTCTCAATTTGGGCATAAAGTAATCCTTCGTCTGAAGTAGGTTCAATCTTTTCATCAAAGCTATTCACTATTTCATCCGGTACATCGTGCAAGAGCATCGAAAAATAGATCAGTTTATGTACATTCTCAAGTGAGACACTACCTCCTGTAACCCATTTAGATGTTTTCAATTTTCCTACCCAATCTGCCACTGAGTCAAAAAGTTTGGAACTATGTTCTGTGAGGCTATTAGTGCCCTTCCGTATTTTATAAAGACCCCTGGGTCCCTCACCAAATCTCTGTGTTCCTTTGAGCCATAAGCTGTTTTCAAAAATGCTTGCAAATCAGTCCAGGTACGACATTTTGCAAATTGGAAACTTCTGCCACGATGGATGAGGTCACCTTTATTGAAATCTAGCAAAGCTTTCGCCTCTCTAAACGCCTCTATATCATCTGTTATATTTTTTGCACATAAATAATTATTCACACCTTCAATAAATATTTTCACTGGCTGGGATAACACACCATCTATGATTCCCCTGAATGGGCTCACGCCCGCACTCACGTTCGTTACGTGATGTAGCAGCATTGTGGTACTCTTAGCATCTGCCATTTTCCTCTGTACGGAAGCTTTTGTGTTCTATAACATTCCCGACCTCAACATCATCAATGTATTTATATACACACAAAACCCAATCCAGAAAAATCAATACAAATTTTCCCCCAATAATGGATAACAAAAAAACAAACGTGCCCTGCACCCAGTATATCATCCCACGAAAACAACAACAAAGAATAGGGAGGGGATAGAAAAAAGAAAAAAGGTGCAAAATGCTTGCTTAAGCGACCCAACCCAGCGACAACTTCCCCCGTCGCTCAGACTCACACACTCAAATTCTTGCCTCTCTCTCTCTCTCTCTCTCTCTCTCTCTCTCTCTCTCTCTCTCTCAGGGCATGACTCACAACAACCAAAAACCCTCGCTCATATTATTACAATGTCCGTCGAATTTCAAGAGACATCAAAACAAAAACACCCTTTGAGTAAATTCATCACAAACAAAAAGAATAAAAATAAAAAAAAAATAAAGGAGAAAAGAAGAAAAATAACTTTAAAATACACTCACATCTTCATATGACTGGAAACCGAATTCGTATACGCATCGCAAATATGTGTAGCCTATTCACCACACTCACGAAACACTTTAATATGTAAAAAATGAAACTTCTTTTTTTTTTTTTTTTTTTTTTTTTTTTTTTTTTTTTTTTTTTTTCCCTCACGGTTTTAAAACGCTGGTTTTCATGGATCACTAACTGACTAACACTGAAATGCAGAGAGATACCCAAGTAACCTGACGCTTCGAACACCACAGCAAAAAGAACCCCGAGTTGCCTGTGACATGATTATTACCCTTTTTCCTACCAAAAAATATATGTCTAACTAGTCACCAGTCTCTTCGTTAGCATACCTACAGCCTATAAAATGTATAAAAAGCTTATCCCACCGCTGCCACCACTATAACTTCCCCCCCCCCCCTTTGACA
>NC_061088.1:37028323-37053323 GCF_015104395.2 Macrobrachium nipponense | reverse complement strand
CTTTAATATCTAAATTCACTTTACCTCCCAAATGATATATTTTCATATATGTACCGAAGGGTGAATTTTTTTTTTTTTTTTTTTTTTTAATTGATAATAATTTCGTCCCCCCATGGGATCGAACCACCGTCCAAGTGGACGGGGACGAAATCAGGACAGTCCTGATTTCGTCCCCGTCCACTTGGACGGTGGTTCGATCCCATGGGGGGACGAAATTATCAAAAACTAAAAAAAAAAAAAAAAAAATTCCCCTTCGGTACATATATGAAAATATATCATTTGGGAGGTAAAGTGAATTTAGATATTAAAGGACATTTGTAGCTGAATTGAGATATATATATATATATATATATATATATATTATATATATATATATATATATATATATAATGTGTGTGTGTGTATAAAGACTACTGAAAACTGGAACAAATGAAAGGATATTTTATCAGCTTCCTTATTTGTACATCACAACTCCTTTTCTTTTCTTTTTTAAAGTCTTCTGTCTCAGAGAAGGAGAGAACGCTCTACGGATGCTGTTAGGGTATAATTGTTTTTCTTCCAATGACTGTTGGGTTTCAAATGAACTGTGATTTCTTGCAGCCAATCTTACATTTTTTGTTTTCAACTGCTAGTGCATATGTGGACCATCTATAACTTCCTGGTAAAACTTCCAATCTCTCCACCATCCATTCCAGTCTGTGGCCTTGAAGTGATAGGCAAAACCTGCTAATGTGCTGAAATAGTTATTCATTCCCGAAAAACAGCCGTTTCATTCACTGAAGGGAAGTCTTCTTCAGGGCTACTCGAGATTTACAATGGAAATACATTATATGAAACTACCTCGAAGACTGAAAGATGTGCTGGAGAGACGCTTAAGTTTTGCCAGCAAGTATAGATGCCACGTGTGTGAGTGTGCGTGCTTGATATATACTTGAGTGACAATATTACAAACATTTTATTTTAATAGGAAGTAGTGAAAAGCTGGCTAACTTACAAATGGAAGTACTCTGGTTGGTACTTTTAACTAGAGAACCAACTCGCCCTTTAACTAAACAATCCATAATCCTGTATCTAACTAACTGTTGAAATACCATCATGTGTTGTCGGCCGCATAGGTAATTTTTTTATACTCGCGCGTGAATGAAAATCGTCTCAAGTTAACCCCTTAAAGGACTTTGCTCTCTCAGAAGATGTTTATTTAATAATGCAATCAGGGTATCTTGCAGTATCACATCTATTTAAAAAGTTATAACTTTATTTATTGTGTTTTTGCAGGTTCAGAACGTTTCTTTTCTTTACTCGTATGCCTCAAATGTTTTTTTTTTTGTTGATTACAAGAGGAAAGAAGGCATTTCATGGTGCCCACAATCCATTAGTATGGAATATTGTACCACTATGTCATTCCTGTTAAAAATGAAGAGATATTTAAATTATTATTGTAAGAAATATTGAGTCCTATAGAGTCTGCAGTGAATAGTACGTTGAAAAAAGGTTTGTTTTGCTTCATTGTTTCTCCGTCTCATAGATTTCTTAATAGAAAAATGGCTTAATTAACAGCATCATATATGTAGAGAAACGGGACTCAAATCAAAATGAAACAGAAGTAAAGGAACAGTAAGCACGAATGGATGAAGTAACACTAGACTGAGAATTTCGGATTAATGAGGTTGAATCTATGAAGTATTTAGGAACCGTGATATCGAGAACCAATTTTCTTGAGTTGTAATTTAGAGAAAGATTGAAAAAAAAGCAAATCAAAGTGGGCTGGCTAAACAAGACTTGGAAATAAAAAAACTGAAATTACAAGTAAAAGTAAGGTTATACTGACGTCTAGTACGATATGTATTGATATACAGACATAAAGCGTAGTCTGGGAGTGAAGCTGTCTAAAAGATTTTGTCGATTTGAAAAGAAAGCTTTAAGAATATCAAGAGTTGGATGACAGGGTAGTGATGATACTATAAGGAAAATTACGAAAATTCCCTAAACTAATGAGATAGTGATGAAAGGTAGATGGAAATGGCTTAGACATGTCCTTCTTACAACCCATTGTAGAATAGTACGTGATTTTGGCACTTGGAAGACTCGGGCCTATTTGGATGAGACCTACTTTGTGAGAAGGGAGGCTGTACTACATGATTGCGAATTTGCGGGAGATAAAGTATAGTAAAGACTTGAGAAATGGAATTTCACAGAGGGTCTTTGCGTTACCTGGCACTGACCATGACATCGTGAAGGTACAAAACTGGATTAATAGAGTACAGGGTTAGACCGCTTAGACCAAAATAGGACAATCTCGCGCATGACGTCACGTGGCTGATCTGACTGAGGTTCAGGTAAAAAAAAGTCATCAGTCAGTATTTGACCCCACCAGAGTGAAGAACAAGGAAACTCTCATCCAGTACCTGGCGATTAACGGGGACCTCTCTCACACAAGGTCGTGAAAGAGATACTAGAGAATGGGTGTGGGCAAACAATTCCCATAGTGACCCTTAAATTTATTTTTTTCTTTTGTTTTCTTTTATGGCCACCTACCAATGACGTCACAAATATGCGCAGTAACGATGGAACGGCCTAACCCTGTACTCTATTTATCCTGGTAAAAAACGTCTTCTGTAATCGACTATCGTAAAGATACAGAATATCTATCTGTATTCATCCTGCGCAGGTACAGATCACTCGTCTTTCATTGTCTTTAGAGGTGAGGCACATTGTCTTTTGTAGTAATATATTGTAGGTCTGTAGGAGCAGAACGAATTACATTATTCATCTTAAAGGTATTGCCTTGAGTCCCTAGACCATTACTGACCAAGAAATAGTCCAGTTTTTTCTTGACGTAACTGACAGCGGTTATGAGTATCATTCTTATTCAGAAATAGAACAGGTATTCATATGAAGCACTATTGTTTATTGAGGCTACAACAGTACACTGTTCTAGAGCTATGTTGTTGTTGCTTGAGATTCAGCTGGCCTTATGCCAGCACGGGCTCTTGCTCATAGAGCAGCCCGTAGGTCATAAATTCTAGAGTCATCCCGATATCAGGGTTTTATATCCTATCCTCTCCGGATACATCCTGAGGTCCTTTTACGTAACTCGTAGGGCTCCCGGGATGATATGTAGGCTACCCCTTTCATTTCAGATGACCATATTTCCCTTTGTTTACATTTTTAGATCTTGTACTTCTGTGTCTTTTCTCTGATAACTCATTAGTATGGCTGCATTTGTCAGAGATACTTTATGGTTTCCTTTATTTGCCCAAATTAAATTCAAGAAATCTAACCACATTGATTAAGTCATGTTCTTCAGTCTGTACCACAAGGTCCGCCTCACATCGTTGCCCACGTGTACCTTAATCTTTCGTCTTACAACAGTTTTTCGTGTGTATGGTTGTACCGTACCACCTGCCTGGTACAGGGTAGGTTATTTCGTAGTAGATCTTCCAATGCAAGGCCTTGGTGATGGTGTCATGCCTCCTCTTTTATTCATATTGAGCTGACTCTGGACATAATGATATGGTCCGTGGTCTCCATATTCTGTTCGCGTTTGCTGCTCTTACGTGATGTTGATAGTTTTATTTATTTTTTCATGTTCTCTTTCTTTCGGCTGCTTCTTTTCTGTTTGTTATGATTAGAATTGGTTGCGGGCTGGAATTTTCAATGTCTTCGGCGGCCCTGAGAGACAAGAAGGGTGTTAAAAATCTTTCGACGATGTTAATTTTCAATATAAAGTAGAAGTAAGACGCAAGAGCCTTTACACAGATTCGTATTAGTTACTGCTGCTAGCATGGTGACTAATGAAGTGATCTTTTCCATGCTTTACTGCTCCTTTTTTTTTTTTTTTTTTTTGCAGTTGCTACGACAACTACCAGTGTTACTAGTGATAATACCACTGCTATCCCTGTTGATACCATTACTATCATTATACTCAAATTACTGCTTCTATTATTAGTACTTTTTTCTTCTTTTGCTACCATTGCTTTTTATACTACTACTTCTGCCACAATATTTCTGATTTTACGGCTACTCCGTCATCAAGACTTGATTAATTTCGAAAGTAGGGCGGAAACCCTTCCCAGTACCTGGTCAGGATAATCCCATTCAAAGCCTCCGGGCGGTTTTAATAGCACGCTGGTTGGACCATGATAATATTAATACCTGCCAATGACGTTTTGCCATCCATCCGCCCACCCCCAACCCCACTTCTCCATTACCCAGGGATGCCGGGACCCCTTGGAGCGGGACCTACAACCCCTTCCGCTACGGGATTTTTTTTTCTTTTTTCATATTAGTTCTTCAAAGGGTCACGGTAAGGCTTTGTTGTTGACGGAGAGTCTTATTTGGGAAAGGGTTTCAGGTCGCTGGGCCTGGAGTATCATCATTCTTATGGAGGTTGCAGATGAAGGAACATTATTATTATTATTATTATTATTATTATTATTATTATTATTATTATTATTATTATTATTATTATTATTATTATTATTATTGTAGGTGAAGGAACAGTATTATTATTATTAATTATATTGAAGTCCTGAATCTTTGGCATACTCGGATATTTTTATTGTTAAGATGATTGCCAAGCTTTTCATCTAAATTAAGACTTTTTTTTTTTTTTTATCTAAATGGGGTTAAACTTAATATAATCTAGATCTCAAAGTTACTGTGGCGAATTCTAGCTTTGGGTATAGACAAGATTGTGACTTTATTTTTGTGCAGGATAAATAGAGTATCCTGTTTTTGTGAATGAGATAAATTTTTCGATGTAAATAAGATGCAACTGAATGGTATTATTAAGCCATTGGTGTGAATAAAATTGGTAAGATCTCTGTGTAATAGAATCATCTTATTTCCCACCGTTATCCCTACATTAATTAAAGGGTCTTCTATCAAAGGCATCATGAGGCAGGGTTTATTGTTTGGTAAAGGGGGTTTTTACGACCCCATGCCCTTGTTGGCATAAACCACATTTATTGGTCAGTGGGCCTAGCCAAGATCTACATACTTTAGACTTTGGGCCTAGCATTTTACTAAAAAGTACGACTGCAAGGCAGCAGTTGTCCTTTTAGTCGCCTTTTACGACACGCATGACCTACGGTGGTAGTACTCTTACACCCCTATCACGTTTAGAGTTGCGTTGCCGTCGTTCGGTCGAGGTCACCCTGTGTCACCATGACTCCTGTGAGAATGGACTGGGCCCAATTGAAAGTTTGGCTCTTAACGCCTTTTTTTCTAAATGCATTCTGTAAATGTGCATTGAATATGTTTGTAGAGCGGAAGAATGTTTTGGTAAACGTCAGTTCGAGTCCAGCAGGGAAAAATGAAAAACAAATGCAAAAATACCATAAAGGCTCTTCAGGTTACTCTAACAGATGTTTGGCACGTGAAATACTTCAACTTTCATGTATACCCAGAAGAGGACGTTATAAATATATAGTAGCCATTCCTGGTAAATAAAGACAAAAAGTAAAATTCGCGTCTGACCTCAAGAGTCTGGTGCAGGAGGCACTTGATCCCAACATAGGAGAATTTTTCGAGTTTTCTAGCTGCTTCCAAAGCGATACTCGATGACATTTATTGGGAGTGAACTGCATTGGAGGTGCTTCGTGTGGATGACATTCGGATAACAGGGTTATCGGGAGAGTGCTGGAACGGGAGGCTTGCTTTTCCAGACACCTGAATGTCCACTGATAAATATACTACCGCAGTCTAACTACTACTACTAGATTGCGACTTCCGCTGTTAAAAATAGTGATGAAGCCATCACGGAATATAAGGATACTGGAAAAACTAACAGTAGTATTATTAGTAGAATTAGCAAAAACAGCAGCAGAAGTAGAAATACGTATTAGTTATAGTAATAGAAATAAGTGAAAGCAGTTGTAATATTAGTGGCAGGAACAGCAACAACTGTAGTGACAATATTACTAATAGCAACAGTCGATTGGTCAAGTAAGTTCTGGCATTTCGTCTTTTTAATTGGTTCTTAACATTCTCTCTCTCTCTCTCTCTCTCTCTCTCTCTCTCTCTCTCTCTCTCTCTCTCTCTCTGGTGTCTCTTGAAGAGATTTTCTCGGCTTTTTCTGGCCTCTCGACACTGGCTCGACATCCCTCTCGACCTCAACTGGCATGGAAGACTGGGGATGGTGGGGGAAGATGGGATTGGGGACAGGGGTTGGGTGGTGGTTCAGGGTTGCCTATGGGCTTGTGGGAAGGCGACTGGAATGGACGTGGGGTCATTTTCTTTTATGAAATTTAACCTGTCAGGCCAAACGACGAGTTACTTTCAGCAGTCTAAGAGCTCAAAACGGTGAAAAGATGGAGTTGGAGTGGTTTGGACAACAAGATATAGATCTAGGTAATAAAGGAAGTTCAGTATTGTATATATAGGATTTAAAGGTGGAGCAGAGAGAAAACTCCCACAGCTCCATTAAGAAGTAATAGTTTGAGAGGTTGAACAGCAAAAACTGCAGAAGGAACTACGAATAAAGGTCAAGCGGGAGCAACTAGGGGCCGAAGGAACGGTGCAAATACTGTAATGATTTCAGTGAACCTCGCTAGGTGCACTGGCAGCACCAATCCTCCCCTCCTCCCCACTACTATACCAGTAGGTGTAGATCAGAAGGTTAGATGGTGTAGATCGTGGGAAGCCAGATGAAACATGGTTTGTGTTGAGGAGGGGATATGGTTTGGTGCTGATAAGCAGACTGACCTGTATGTTGGCTTGGGAAAATGGTTAGCTGTTGCTTTGGGGGTGAGGGGAGGGGTTCGGGTGTAAATAAGGGGAAAGGATTCTGGTTAGGGTGAGTGAAAGGATACGAAATGGATTGAAAGGGAAGGTTCGGGTGTTGAATCGGAGAGGGTTGGGTTGACTAAGGGTTGAGAGAAACTGATTCGAAAAGGGCGGAATGCAAGACTCGACAGGAAAGTAGGGAAAAGTTTGGGTGTTGCTGATACAAGGATTTGAATGGGTTCTGTTGGGTTTGAGAGTAAGGTTGTGTTCATAATCTGGAGAGGTTCAAGTGGGGTTGAGATGGAGGAGTTTGAATGATGTTGACGGGAAGGGGTTGAGCAGAGTTGAGAAAGAGTTCTAGTGTTGACGAGATGGTCCGCTCAGATTCAGGAGGAGGTTTTCCAAAGTATGGTTGAGAGAAGTTTACGTTTTGGGTTGATGAGGAGTTTCAGTGAAGTTGAGTTCAGTCGAATGAGTTCATATGTGAAAAAATATCATTGTGAGGTTAACTGGTTTTGAGTGTAGGGTTATGAGGGAGGGGTTCTAGCAAGAATTTAATAAGGAGAAATTCTAATGGATTTTGGATTTCAGAAAGGTTCGACTTTATACTTAAGGAGATGAGTTTGGGTTGAAAAGGAAGCTACAGAACTGTTTCAGAGCGTGTGGTTCGAATGAGGTTGAGAAGACAGGGTTCTAGTGTTGGAAGGGTTTGATTGGGGTTGATAGAAGGCTGTACGGGTAAAGACCCTCGTGAGGATAAGATGAAGCTGATCTCTTGGGGTTGAGAAGATGGGATACTAATGGGGTTTCAGGCGTGGCACAGGGTGAGGTGTTCTCTCCGGATGTGGAAATGCAACATTGTTTTCGTTATAGCTCGAAGGGAGAGACTTTGTATTGGGAACCGACAGAGGGAAGTCTGTATTGGATCACTAAGAGTGTGCGTGCGCGTAGGCGAGCGTCTGTTGGGTTGACCTCGTTTTCGAGGGGAACTTGTAGACGCGTCGAGAGGGAAATAGGAGGATTATATGGGTGTGGAGGAGAAGGAAGAGGAACACTTGGAGGAGATGAAGGGGAAAGAAGGGGAGGGATTGAGGGAAGTTGTTAAGGAGGTTTGTAAACAGGAAGAGAGAGAGAGAGAGAGAGAGAGAGAGAGAGAGAGAGAGAGAGAGAGAGAGAGAGAGAGAGAGCGAGCGATTTCTTACTATCGATATTTTTTATTACGAATGAAAGAGATTTATTATTATTATTATTATTATTATTATTATTATTATTATTATTATTATTATTATTATTATTATTATTATTATTATTATTATTATTATTATTATTATTATTATTGAGGGGAAATGGATACTAAATTGGCGGATATAATGGAAATTTTCCTGTGATGCAATTTTAGAAAACCGATCAGTTTTTCAGTTGTATGTCACCTGGATTATATTTCCGGAACTTGATGAATGAACGAGCTTCGATCTTGCTTTGCTAATGAGGTTCATTACAAAGATAGATCTGAAGTGGTAAAAAGAGGTAAATAAAAGACGTAACTATTTCACCGTTCATAAACACTTTCCGCTCGGCTCCGAGGGACAAATAACCCATCTACTATAAAGGTGTTAATTTCCAGTCTTCTCGCTTCAGTAAGGTGAGAGGTCAATCTGAGGTCAGCTTATTTTGAGAGACTGCGAGTTCCTGGACACATTTTGTGTAAGGCTATTCTGGTACAAAGGTTGGTTCTGGTATCACAAAATAGCGTGATGCAAAGGGAAGGAGGTTTCGATATCACAAGGCATCCGGATAGAGCAACCATCCTCAACCAGGGTGTTCCGTGAACGATCGCCAGGGGTTCCGTGGGAATTCATGTTTTATTTAATTATTTGATATTAAATTTTATAAGTACATATTTCTCTTCGTTAAGCATGTCGTGAGAAATCGTAGTCCTATAATTTATTTTATCGTAACATATCGTGCGAGATTTTTTTGCCTCTGTTTTACTAAAAGTAATTATTACAAATGCTTATATATATTATATATATATATATATATATATATAATATATATATATATATATATATATATATATATATATATCTACTATATATATACTTATACATACATATATATATATATATATATATATATATATATTTATATATATATATTGTCTCGGGTTCCTCAAAGTGCCAAAGGTTGGGAACCACTGGGATAGAGGCTTAGGTTTTAATGTCACGGTGTGTTGTGATGGAAAGGTTTTAGATTCTTTAATGCATGGGTTAGGTTCGATATAACAAGATAGCGCGATATGTACCATGATATATAAGTCATTATATGCATAATGATATCGTGTGATGTTACAACAGACACCACAAGATACCGTAATGCAAATATGGGATTAGGTACCACAGGATTTTGTAAAGCTAATTTTAGTTTCGATATCACAGGATGCTTTGACAACAGACGGATTGGCATGAAGAGACATCGAGATAAAATGTTCAGTTTCTAGATTACAGGATTTCAAGATTCTGAAAATATGTTGTGATGGAAAGGTCAGTTTTGATTTTAGACACCACGATGCAGAGACCTCCGTTTTGATATATTGCAGCTTTAAATTTAAATAACCTGCGAGAGAAAAAATTGGCGCCATGATCCTCTCTTGAAATAGCTTCCAACCATAAAACAAAAATTGTTGAACTACTCAAAAGTTCAGAATACAATCTGCGATAAATGCTCATGCATTCAAAAGTTGGGGTATGTGTTCAAATTTTTGTAAAAAGTTATCTATGCGCACAGCCCTCACTATATATATATATATATATATATATATATATATATATATATATATATATATATATATATATATATATATATATATATATGACTGGTAAAAGTGTTCTGTAACAATAGAATTCCATCTAATAAAAGGAGCCCATAAAAACACCAAAATGTAGAGAGAAAAGTACTATATTTCAGAGACTGCTGTCTCTCTCTTCAGGTATATGAATGAGAAAAGTTTACAGAAAAGGTGGTATTTATACCAAGAGATTCGTCCACAAGTAAGCCAATTTAGGTCACCCCCGCTGATAATCTTCCTTTAATCTTCTTAAGCGTTGGTTGAATGAACACTGCGTCGACGATGTCGGATGTCCAATTCCCTTTTGAGATGTTCATTACCTGCTTCTCTTTTATTAAGGCCGATTCCATCATTTGACTCTTGTACCGGCAGTTGCTGCTATAAATACACGTGACATATTCCAGTTTATTCTATGGTTATGTTCATTTATATGATTGAAAATAGCCGAGTTCTGTTGTCCATACCTAACTGACCGTTTGTGTTGATTAATCTCTGGGGAAGTGATTTACCTGTAAATCCGATGTAAGATTGGTCACAGTCCTGGCATGGGATCTCATATACCCCAGAGTCTTTGGGCGATGTCTTTTGTTGGACGTTAATCAGGGATTTGGCTAAGGTATTTGGGTAGGTAAATGCAAAAGGGTTGGATTTCCCAAGGGTGTGAGTTACTCTCTTAATCGTCTCCAGGTGGGGAATTTTTATTTTATTGTTGGGTGTGTCTCTGGTCTTGTCTTTAGGGGGTCGGTGTAGAAAATTACGTTTGCTTTTTGAATTGCTTTCTCAATTATATGGTCAGGATACTTAAAGATGAAAGTTGCTTGCGAATTAGTCAAATTCTTTTTCTTTTCCAGGAAATCTGGGGAACAAATTCGTAAGGCTCTTAAGAATAGGTTGCTAGCTAGACCTATCTTGATGGTATTGTCATGATAGCTAAAATAGTGAATATATGAAAGTGAGAACGTTGGTTTTCTGTATATGGTAAATTTGTATTCTGTCGTGTCTCTGATTATTAAAACATCAAGAAAAGGAATTTTGTTGTCTGTTTCCCATTCAACTTTAAATTTGATGCTGGGCACTAATGCGTTTAATTTTGAGAGGATTCATTAAAATTTACCCCACTTATTATACCCAAAATGTTAGTTGTCATCCACGTATCTCTCCACAGCATGTTTTTGGGTTTTATTGCATTTATTACTGTAGTTTCAAAGTATTCCATGTACAGATTGGCTAAAATAGGACTTTAAAGGACTACCCATACTACACCCGAATTTTTGCTTGTAGAATGATTCCCCGAATGAAATACGTTATTAGATGCACATAATTCAACTAACTTTATTATTTTGTCAAGTGCCAAAGGGAAATGATCTGAATAGGGGGATAAATTTTTCCCTTAAAAACTGAAGAACGTCCTGTACTGGTACTTTTGTGAATAGGGAGTCTACGTCAAGGCTTAAAAGTTTTATGTTGTGAAGTGGTATAGTGCTTCTCTGAATTTGTGACAAAAGTCTTCCGAATGTTTGATGTGACTGGAGAAAAAGTGCCTAAAAAAGGAGAAAGGAGGCCAGCTAACCATTTAGAAATTTTGTAATTGAAAGCTCCGGCGCATGAAACGATGGGTCTGAATGGAAGATTGTCTTGTGAGTTTTGGGAAGACCATAAAAGTAGGGTAATTTAGGATTAATTACTTTAAATTTCTCTAATAGTTCAATACTCTTTTTGTCTTGGCCAATTAATCTTACTTTCCGAAAAAATTCTGTGGGAACGTTCTGGAGGGGATTTTTCGTCAGTTTTTTCGCAAGTATTTGTGTCGCTAAGGAGCTGGTTGATTTTGTCGAGGTAGAAGTCTTTGTCCATTATTACAATTTTGCCGTCTTTGTCGGATCTACTTATTATAACATCTAAACTTTTTTAGCGAGTGGATGGCTATCATGAATCTGCGGGGAACAGGATATTTCTTATGAAGGTCAGTTAAAGCATTTAGTAAACACTCCTTTTAAACATATCTCTTCACGGCTGTAGTTTTTGTCAGATATGAATTTATCAAAAGCCACTATGAAGTCTAGGTTGTTTTTGCGGTCTGGCATTAGGGCAAAGGATAAGCCTAAATTTAAAACTAAATGTTGATTTACAGTAAGGGGGGTGTTGGATAAGTTTAAATCTTTGTCTTGTTGTTTCAAGATTATTCCATGCGCTATTATCTATTAGGTTATTTAACTTGCGTAAAGTCTGTTGGAATGAGTTACGCTATTATGGCAGCAATGTCGGAACAGAATGAAATCAGATACCTGTATACGTGGTCCGTAGTGAGGAGGCGAAGATTAGATTGAGTTCCATATATCACTCTGCGTAGCACGAAGATGTCGTTTCTCGTATTGGTGATTCTTTCTTCCAGGAAAATCTTGTGTGATAGAGGGAAGGGGTTTGATTGCAATCAAACCCCTTCCCTCTATCACACAAGATTTTCCTGGAAGAAAGAATCAACCAATACGAGTAACGACATCTTCGTGCTACGCAGAGTGATATATGGAACTCAATCTAATCTTCGCCTCCTCACTACGGACCACGTATACAGGTATCTGATTTCATTCTGTTCCGACATTGCTGCCTTATATAGCGTGACTCATTCCAACAGACTTTTACGCAAGTTAAATAACCAATAGATAATAGCGCATGGAATAATCTTGAACAACAAGACAAAGTTTTAAACTTATCCAACACCCCCCTTACTGTAAATCAACATTTAGTTTTAAATTTAGGCTTATCCTTTGCCCTAATGCCAGACCGCAAAAACAACCTAGACTTCATAGTGGCTTTTGATAATTCATATCTGACAAAAACTACAGCCGTGAAGAGATATGTTTAAAAGGAGTGTTACTAAATGCTTTAACTGACCTTCATAAGAAATATCCTGTTCCCCGCAGATTCATGATAGCCATCCACTCGCTAAAAAAGTTAGATGTTATAATAAGTAGATCCGACAAAGACGGAAAAACAAAATTGTAATAATGGACAAAGACTTCTACCTCGACAAAATCAACCAGCTCCTTAGCGACACAAATACTTACGAAAAACTGACGAAAAATCCCCTCCAGAACGTTCCCACAGAATTTTTTCGGAAAGTAAGATTAATTGGCCAAGACAAAAAGAGTATTGAACTATTAGAGAAATTTAAAGTAATTAATCCTAAATTACCCTACTTTTATGGTCTTCCCAAAACTCACAAAGACAATCTTCCATCAGACCCATCGTTTCATGCGCCGGAGCTTTCAATTACAAAATTTCTAAATGGTTAGCTGGCCTCCTTCTCCTTTTTTTAGGCACTTTTTTCTCCCAGTCACATCAACATTCGGAAGACTTTTGTCACAAATTCAGAGAAGCACATATACCACTTCACAACATAAAACTTTTAAGCCTTGACGTAGACTCCCTATTCACAAAAGTACCAGTACAGGACGTTCTTCAGTTTTTAAGGGAAAGAAAAAATTATCCCCCTATTCAGATCATTTCCCTTTGGCACTTGACAAAATAATAAAGTTAGTTGAATTATGTGCATCTAATAACGTATTTCATTCGGGGAATCATTCTACAAGCAAAAATTCGGGTGTAGTATGGGTATCCTTTAAGTCCTATTTTAGCCAATCTGTACATGGAATACTTTGAAACTACAGTAATAAATGCCAATAAAACCCAAAAACATGCTGTGGATGAGATACGTGGATGACATACTAACATTTTGGGATAATAAGTGGGGTAATTTTAATGAATTCCTCTCAAAATTAAACGCATTAGTGCCCCAGCATCAAATTTAAAGTTGAATGGGAAACAGACAACAAAATTCCTTTTCTTGATGTTTTTAATAATCAGAGACACGACAGAATACAAATTTACCATATACAGAAAACCAACGTTCTCACTTTCATATATTCACTATTTTAGCTATCATGACAATACCATCAAGATAGGTCTAGCTAGCAACCTATTCTTAAGAGCCTTACGAATTTGTTCCCCAGATTTCCTGGAAAAAGAATTTGAACTAATTCGCAAGCAACTTTCATCTTTAAGTATCCTGACCATATAATTGAGAAAGCAATTCAAAAGCAAACGTAATTTTTTCTACCGACCCCCTAAAGACAAGACCAGAGACACACCCAACAATAAAATAAAAATTCCCCACCTGGAGACGATTAAGAGAGTAACTCACACCCTTGGGAAATCCAACCCTTTTGCATTTACCTACCCAAATACCTTAGCCAAATCCCTGATTAACGTCCAACAAAAGACATCGCCCAAAGACTCTGGGGTATATGAGATCCCATGCCAGGACTGTGACCAATCTTACATCGGATTTACAGGTAAATCACTTCCCAGAGATTAATACAACACAAACGGTCAGTTAGGTATGGACAACAGAACTCGGCTATCAATCAATATAAATGAACATAACCATAGAATAAACTGGAATATGTCACGTGTAATTTATAGCAGCAACTGCCGGTACAAGAGTCAAATGATGGAATCGGCCTTAATAAAAGAAGAAGCAGGTAATGAACATCTCAAAAGGGAATTGGACATCCGACATCGTCGACGCAGTGTTCATTCAACCAACGCTTAAGAAGATTAAAGGAAGATTATCAGCGGGGGTGACCTAAATTGGCTTACTTGTGGACGAATCTCTTGGTATAAATACCACCTTTTCTGTAAACTTTTCTCATTCATACCTGAAGTAGAGAGACAGCAGTCTCTGAAATATAGTACTTTTCTCTCTACATTTTGGTGTTTTTATGGGCTCCTTTTCTTAGTTAGATATATATATATATATATATATATATATATAGATATATATATATATATATATATATATATATATATGTTACGGCCATTTTGCAAAATTGGTCATTTTACAAAATGGCCGGCCATTTTGCAAAAGGATCAAATTCGTGGTCATTTTGCAAAATGACCTAAATTTTTCAACATTTTGCAAAACGACCAAGATTTTGGTCAGTTTACAAAATTGTCGTTGGTCAGTTTACAAAATATCCATACAGCAAGCAGCCAGATGGAAAGAAAAAAGCGAGGAGTGATAAAACGTAGTGAACATAACTAATTTTATTCATTTTCAGAAAATACAACTTTCAAATACATCAAAACGTACAAAGTTTTAGCAAGTAACTAGTTGAATGCACACAAAGTATTACGTTGGTCGTCTTCTCCTGGCTTCAGCAGTGCCTTGCTGACAACAGTGTCACCAGTCAGCTCCCATTACTATTGTGGAGAGAGGGGGGGAGGATAATAAGTGAATGATCGACAATTATACAGTACAATTACCCGTAGTGGGAAACGAGTAAATGAACCAGTAAATGAACGAATATTATAAGAGTTGATTTACAGAAGTTGGTCGTCTTCTCCTGGCTTCAGCAGTGCCTTACTGACAACAGTGTCACCAGTCAGCTACCATTACTATTGTGGAGAGAGAGCTGGGGGCGGGGCGGGGGGGGGGGGGGGGGGGGGGGGGGGGGTGGAATAATTAGTGATGATCGACAATTATACAGTGCAGTTACCCGTAGTGGGAAACGAGTAATTGAACCAGTAAATGAAACCAATATTATAAGAGATGATTTGCAAAAGTGAATGACAAGCTTTTTTTTTCCATCTGGCTGCTTACTGTATGGAGATTTTGTAAACGGACCAACAATAATACTGTTTATTTTGTAAACTGACCAAAATCTTGGTCGTTTTTGCAAAATGTGAGAATTTTAGGTCATTTTGCAAAATGACCAAGAATTTGGTCCTTTTGTATAATGGCCGGCCATTTTGTAAAATGACCAATTTTGCAAAATGGCCGTAACATTATATATATATATATATACATATATATATATATATATATATATATATATATATAATATATATATATATATATATATATAATATATATATATATATATATATATATTTATATATATTATATATATATATATATATATATATATATATATATTATATATATATATATATATATATATATATATATATATATATATATTATATATATATTTATATATATATATATGTATATATATACATATATATATATATATATATATATATATATATATATATATATATATATTACATATATGATTGAACAATAAGAAGGTATCATCCACTATCTATTCTAAAATAATGGATGGTTGGCCAAAGGACATTTGTCCAGTATGAATTCCTCCAGGGAGCACATGAAAATGTTTGCAAGGTGGGACCCAAAGGGGATCCCATCGCCATACCATCAACCTGAATGTAGGCTTTACCGTTAAAAACAAAGGCTGTGTCCTGCACAGCGAGCTCGAGCAATTTTCTAAAATCCGAGAGGTTAAAATGATTAAAAGTGGCATCTGGGTCAGTAAAAAAACGGCTAACAAATAATATCAATGGTATTTTCTACCGGTACATTAGTAAAAAGATACTCCACATCCATGTTAACCATAAGTCTGAATTCTGGGGTAAAATTTTTTTTTTTACAACTATAGATATTGGTAGTTGAAGGAGAAGCACAAGAAATTTGGCAATTTTGTAATTAGAAGTCGTATAGGAGGTGAGGATGGACCTCATTGGTATTTACACCTTTTTTATGGATTTTAGGTAACCCATATATCACCCCATACGATGCACCTGGGCTTATATAACGAAGTATATGTATTTTCCCTAATGATCTTAGAGTCTTTAAGGTATTTCAAAAAAAGAGTTAATTGGGTCCTCTATCTTAAAAATAGCAGAGTATTGAGGTTATCCTGTCTTTCTGAAGTACCTTTAGAATCCAACTGCTGTGAGAAATGTCATTGCTACTGGCATCAGGGAGGAGGTTCATTTGCCATTCAGGCAGCATTTTTAAAATTCGTAGGGTAACATTGTCCAGGTTAACCGTTTCCTTCTACTGTGGCAGCGGTTGTCATTAACATGACCAGGATCCAGAGAAGAACTTTCTTCTCTGGATCCTGGATATGACTGGACTGACGCCGCGGTTTTATAGCCATCCAGACCAGAAGAATCGTGTGTGAGAGAGAGAGAGAGAGAGAGAGAGAGAGAGAGAGAGAGAGAGAGAGAGAGAGAGAGAGAGAGAGAGAGAGAGAGAGAGAGAGAGATAATGTTTTGAGTATTTTCAATATACGGTAGTTACACCCAGTTTGGTAAGGCTTACATCATCGAGGCTGTCCCGTGTTTCAAGTCTATGATGGTATACATATATTTTGACGGACTACTTTTCATTTAGTCCTGTATTTTCTTCCTTGTTGACGCCGTATGATTCGTAGTAAGTTTATTCCTCTCTCTCTCTCTCTATCTTTTACAGCGCACATTTATTAATTTAAAGTCAGGTTCAAAATTAACATTGTGCGTCAACAGAGGCATGCTGGATTTATTACGTAACTAATATTTTACAACAGAGACCCCCCGCCCCTCCTCTCTCATACATACACGCGCGCGCGCACGAAGAGAGAGAGAGGGGGCAAGTAATATAATACACGACCTCATTGTAGTAAAAGCAAATGCACATATTACAAAATACAAGACTAGCAGAACTCTTAGAAACTTCTTATGAGAGAGAGAGAGAGAGAGAGAGAGAGAGAGAGAGAGAGAGAGAGAGAGAATCATAAGGGCAAACCTCTTTAAGACAGAGAACATCCGATGATGATTATATGTAAACAGTGATGAAAAGGGGGTCGTACAAACGTCGTTGATTCCACTCAGACGCCTTCATATAAAGAATCCCTCCTTGACCTGTGGAAGGCTTTGAAAAAAATGAGAGTTACCCATAAACAAAAGACGCGCACTAAAGAAAATGAGAATACGATATTTAAGAGGGGTGACTTTTGTAGTAGTGTGCTGTATTTATTTATTAATTTCCTTAATGTCATATCTTGCAGTGATGCTGGCAGTTTGTATGTATGGCGTATGTTTTTTCTTTAAAATTGTGGAACTTACGTAGGTATTTTGTTAGTATAATTTGTCGTGGATTTTGTTTATCTTTCTCATTTATAACTGTTTACATTATCTTGTAGGTACTACTATATCGTTATGCTCTATAACTTTTATTACAATGCAATGTGTTTATTTTCCCTCCACAACCCCAATCCTTCCTTGTTAGATTACATTTTCCTCATTCGATCTTTCCCATATTTTAATATTTTCTAACATTTGCCCTTCTCTTCTCTTCTCTTTTCTCTCCACTTCTTTTTTATTCATTCCTCAGCTGTGTATTCGTTTTCACAGTTTCTTTTTATCCTTCCTCAGCTCTTCTTCCTAAACGTAATTTATCTCCACCACCCCCCATCCTTCTCTTCTTTTCTTCTATTTTCTTTTCCATTTCTGGATCGTTTAACATCTCTTCTCCCCTCTCCCAATTCTTTCCTTCGCTGACTCAGTTCTCCCGTCTGTCCCTTCCCCATTTTTTATTGATGTATTTCACGCTTTTCTTTCTCGTCCATTTTCCTGTTTTGTTTACCAATTTTCTCACACCTTCCTATTTCTCCCTTTTATTTCCCAAGGTTCTCACATTTTCCCGACTCTCCCCTTCTGTACTCCACTTGTGTCTTCACTATTTCCTCCTGTTACAACTGTTTTTCCTTTCTCATTTATCTTTCTATGGCCCCCAGGATTCTTCCAATTCTGTATTCCGCCCTTTTATATTCCCAACAGTTCTCTCACTCTCCCATCTCTTCTATCTTTCTTCTTCCCTGTCTCCCTCTTCACTTCATTACTGTTCTCCCGTTCACTGTTCTCCCTTACTCTTCCAGAATCTCAACCACCCTCTGCCTTCTATGACCCATCCTCCTATTCCTTCTCCACATTCTCTGTATACTTTTTAATCTTCCCCCCTTTGAATATTCATAATATTCACTCCATTTCCATTCCCAATTTAAGGGTTGCAGGTCAGGTCACTCACGAGCGGCAGAGGCAAGGGACAGGTCATGATGTCATGGGGCAATGTTCTACCAACTGAAAATACATGATTTTATGATTAGCACCCAAGGCCACTTTCCACCCAGACCTTACCTTACCTTACATACTTACTTCTTGTTCGGGTTGCCTCAGGTCCCTCAGTGTGAGGAGCCTCTAATGTCTACCAGAGAGTTACTAATGCATCTTCCGGTATATTTTGCATCCTCCAATCTTGGATGGTCTGGGATGCAGCTTAGATATTTGTCGAGCTTATTCTTAAACACATCTGATATATTCCTCAGATGAGCTGGCAACGCATTGAATAGATGCTGCATTGTCGATGCTGGTGCATAGTGGATTAATGTCCTGTGTGCTTTCCATATTTTCCTGGTATAGTTTTGGGTACAATTACTCTACCTCTGCTTGCTCTTTCTGATATTTTAGATCCATGATGTTTTCGGCAATTCCTTCTATCTGTTTCCATGCCTGAATTATCATGTAGCGTTCTCTTCTCCTTTCTAGACTATATAATTTTAAAAATTGTAGTCTTTCCCAGTAGTCAAGATCCTTAACTTCTTCTATTCTAGCTGTAAAGGACTTTTGTACACACACTATTTGTGCAATATCCTTTTGATATTGTGGGTACCATATCATATTGCAATATTCAAGTGGACTACGAACATACGTTTTATATATAGTGTTCAGTTTTTCTTGTTTTGAAGTGCTGTAACAACATTCCCATTTTTGCTTTACATTTTGCCAATAGAATTGCTATTTGATCATTGCATAACATGTTCCTGTTCAACATCACACCAAGGTCTTTAACTGCTTCCTTATTTGTGATTGTCTCGTTATTGGGTCCCCTATGTGCATATAGCTTTCCTTCTCTATCTCCATAATTTATTGATTCAAATTTATCAGAGTTAAATACCATCCTATTTATCTCTGCCCATTCATATACTTTGTTAAGGTCTCTTTGTAGCGAGTTCCTATCTTCATCACAATAGTAATTTCTCTACTTATTCTTGTGTCATCGGCGAAACTACTCACTACCGAGTCCTTAATATTACTGTCTATGTCTGCAGTCATAATAACAAACAGCAATGCAGCTAGCACCATACCTTGTGGCATACCGGATATTACCTTAGCTTCATCCGATTTCTCATCGTTTGCAATAACTATCTGTTTTCTGTTGTGTGAAAATTCTTTTAACCATCTTCCTACTTTGTTTTCCTATATTATGTTTTCTAATTTTCTTCGCTAATATATTATGATCTACATTGTCAAAAGCTTTTTTGCAAAGTCTAAATATTAAAACCACATTGGTTTCTTTTTCCGTTTTTCATATTTTTGTATATGTTTCTCACAGTGGACTAACAGTTGGGTTTGTGTACTTTTTCCGGGTACAAAACCATGTTGTCCTATATTAACAATTATTTCTATTAAATGTTTCATAATATTTTTTTTTCATTACCCTTTCTTTTTATTACACTTTCATAATATGTGATGTAGACTCACAGGCCTATAATTACTTGCCTCTAGCTTGATCCACTTTTGAAAGTAGGGGTGATATATGCTAATTTGTGCTCATCATAAATCTTTCCTGTATCTACACTTTGCTTTAATAATATTGCAAGGGGCTTTGCAATAGAATGAACTACTTTCTTTAACAAAATAGCAGGGACACCATCAGGCCCAGCTGCTGCTCCATTTTTAATTTCATTAATAGCCTGCACAAAATCGGCTTCATTAACATCTATGTCTGATAAATATTCATTATTTTCATCCCTTATTTCTGTTTCATTATCTTCATTATCAATTCTAGGGGTAATTTCTCTCTTATATCTTTCTACCTATATGTTGCATATTTCCTTTTTTCCATTTGTTAACTCTCAATTCGCCAATAGCTCATTTTTTGGCCTATTTCTATTCTTTTATTCATCTTTTTTGCATTACGAGTACAATAGTTTGGGGTTTTGCTTGATATTTACTAGGGTTTTTTCTTCCAAGTCCCATTTTTCATTTTCTTTTGATTGTATAATCTTTTGTTCTGCATTTTCTATCTTACTTTTTAGTTCGATCACTTTCCATGCATTTTTTTTCTTTTGCAAGACCATTTTTCCACTTTCTGATTTTCTGGAACAAGATCCTTCTGTCTCTTAGTATGCATGACTGATGTTTACTTTTCTTCTTCGGTATATATTTATCCAATATTTTCTCTAATATTTTATATATCTCCGTATTTACGAAAATGTTATCCTAATCTTTAATAATTCTTCATTTATTTCTGACCTTTTTATATTTTTACTGTAGAAATTGTATTTTCCATATCTTTCCCACTTTTTTCATCTCTTGCTTATCTCTGTTTTCACTTGCTTTGGAATGGACTGTTAATTCTATGACATTATGGTCTGAAATACTCGCATTATAAACTGATTTTCTGGAACAAGATCGTTCTGTCTCTTGGTATGCATGATTGATGTTTACTTTTCTTCTTCGCATATATTTATTCACTATTTTCTCTAATATTTTAAATAAAATCTCCATATTTACCTGTATATCATCACTTACGAAAATGCTATCCCAATCTTTAATTCTTCATTTATTTCTGACCATTTTATATTTTTACTGTAGAAATTGTATTTTCCATATCCTTCCCACTTTTTCATCTCTTGCTTATCTCTGTTTTCACTTACTTTGGAATGGACTGTTAATTCTATGACATTATGGTCTGAAATACTCGCATTATAAACTATTATTTCTATAACATAATTCACCTCGTTCACAAATACTAGGTCTAAAGTATTTTCCTTTATTGTTGGCAGGTGATTTATTTGTTGAATGCCGTATTCTAGTTATGCCATAGGTTACTCTAATAGCTTTTTGAATTGCCTCTTATCTTCTGCACTACTATTACTCTCTTTTTTTTATAGGTATAAATACCACCATCAATCCTCCTATTCGTTCTTTCCAATCTACGAAAGGAAAGTTAAAGTCTCCAGATTCAGGAGAATAGTCCAGTCCTTGTGATTTCTACATATATCAGCCAATTTTTCTATTATTGTGTCAAACTCTTTACTATTAGGGGGTCTATATACTACTTTGTTCATTAATTTTTCAGATTCAAATTCTACCGCTATTAGTTCACATTCTGAGTTACTATATTTCTCATATATTTTTCCTTGTTTTATGTCTTTCCCATATATCGCAGTTCCCCCTTGATTCCTATTTTTTCTATCTGATCTATAAGTTTGGAACCCTTTTATTTGATCATCATTACAGTCTCTTGGGGAATACCAGTTTCACTTATATTCATTATATCTATTTTCATTTCAATTTGGGTTAGTTCTTCTAAGAACTCTATTTTTCTTTTTGAGTTACTCGTAACTAAACCCTGCGCTATCATCACTATAATGGTTTGCGTGTTATCTCCTTCATTTAATATGGGTAGTAATAAGGATTTTCCCATGTCTCTTTCCTGTTCTGGTATGTTGTTCTTTTCTTCATTTCCAGAAATTCTGACATTGAAAAATCCAACTTTTCCAATATATTTGATCTTCCTTCATCATAATTATTCATTTTGTTTGTGAATCTGCAATTTTCTCCATATCTGCACCTTCCCCTAGCATCGTATATACAGTACTTGTCTCTTGAACTGTATCTTGGAGCTGATGCTTGCAAATTCTTTGATGACACTCCATAGCGCAGTGATGGCTTGTTTTTTTCCTTCACCTCATGTTCTTTGTACCGTTCTTTATTTGTTTCTTTTCTATTTTGGATTTTATTATTTAGTTGATTATTTAATTGATTTTGATTCATGGCTGCAGGGTGCATATATTTACATTTTTTTTTTTTAACTTACATCCTTTTCCTTCTTTTAGGTTTTTGCATATTTTTGGACGTAGATCTCTGCATTCATCCTCAAAGCTGTCTAGGTATGCACATTTACCATAGATTTCATTATTGTGACATACTTTGGGATGTGTGTAGTAACATCTTTCACCGAATCTGCAATTCCCTCTTTTCAAAAGGGTGCAGACTTACTTTCTTTTCTATTTTTCTAGCTCTTTCCCATCAGAATGCAGATCTGGTAAAGCCTCTTCGGGATTTTATTTTGTGTTGTCATGTTATAATTTATTTCTTCGTATGTATGCTGCTTGATTGCCTCATATGTAGTATCTATGAGTATCTCTGCATCCATACTCTTGTCTTGCTCTATATTTTCATGATTTTTTTCTGTCATTTCAGTTTTTCGTTTTTTCTTCTCTTCCTTTTATTCCTCTTCTTCATCTTCTACTATTTGCACATTAAGTCTTGATTTACTAACATTGTCTACCCATGAGAGACATGTTGAGCAAAATACTCTTGTATCCTTACTTGTATTTTGCATGACTTCGCAACATTGGGGATGCGTGGAAATGTTGTATGCAGAACATTTTCTGATCAGGTTTTGTGGATTAACTATGCTATACCACACCTTACACAGTTTGCATGCTTTAGGCATTCTTTTTCCTATTGCATCAATTAGTATATTCACAATGTTCACCTTATTCATTTTCTTTGTCGGAATATGTTGAATGATGCAAATTTTCTTTAAGTCTCTTGACAACTTGAATTTTATTTGGAACTCCTTCAATTATTTCATGATGTTTTCTGCTGAATTT
This sequence comes from Macrobrachium nipponense, assembly GCF_015104395.2. Classification (NCBI taxonomy): domain Eukaryota; kingdom Metazoa; phylum Arthropoda; class Malacostraca; order Decapoda; family Palaemonidae; genus Macrobrachium; species Macrobrachium nipponense. Next base: position 37,030,148 of record NC_061088.1, on the reverse strand, counting down.
ATTCCCAGGTTTGAAAGGTATCATATCCTTCCCAATATGGTTCTATGAATACCTTTTGTTATCTTTTTGATTAGGGTTGTTATTGATCTCATAGATGAGAAATGCCAGCTCCCTTCCTGCTAACTCATCATATTGCATATCTGCAAGACAAGCAAGATTTCACCATCTCCTCCACAGTTTGAGCTTACTGCCATCCTGATCGAATTTACAATAGTTTACTCGATAAACTAACTTAGTAGATGCTTTATCCTACTATTTTCACACTAATCTTATCACCGACAATTCACAAACACTTCTAGACATAATTCGTTTTCTAGTCGTATGTTAAACACGTGATATCGGTTGATTAATCAGACTGTGCACAGGTACTTCTCACCAAGCAAAATGGCACTACTCGAGAGCAGGACCAGAGGGAACCAGCCAATGGCTGCTGATGAATGAGTAGGGATACCTATGGCGCTCTCTGGCCCCACCACTAAACTCTTAGTTCCTCGTTGGACGAGTGGTTTTCACGCTCGCCTATCAATCTGGCGGTCCGAAGTTCCATTCTCAGCTCTGCCAATGCGGATTCAGAGGAATTTATTTCTGGTGATCGAAATTAATTTTGGATCCCACAATAAACTGCAGGTTCTGTTACTAGGTAACCAATTGGTTCCTAGCCTCGTAAATAAAAATCTAATCCTTTATTTCTTAATTTCATAATTATTCCTTAAACGAGTGGTTTGCGTACTCGCCTACCAACCTGGTAGCCCGAGTTCGCTCCCGTCTGCCGCCAATGCAGAATCAGAAGAATTTATTTCTGGTGATAGAAATTCATTTCTCGAAATAATGTGGTTCGTGTCCCACAATAAGCTGTAGGTCTCGTTACTAGGTAACCAATTGGTTCTTAGCCATGTGAAAATATCTAATCCTTCGGTCCAGCCCTAGGAGAGCTGTTGAACAGCTCAGTGGTCTGGTAAAACTAAGATATACTTGACCAAAAAGCTCTCATTTTTAGCTCAAGGACAGTCAGGTCGTGTCCCTAAATAGATCTATCAAGCTTTGCGTAGGGTTCGAACTCGGGACAAGAACGCTGTGACATCTAGGAACAACCAGTTGATCTACCATAACCTCAATCCTCCCCTACTTTTCCTCGCTCCTCTCTCCTTTCCCCATTTCTTCTCTTCTAGTCCCCTCCTCTCTCCATTCCTATTCTCATCTCCATCCCTCAACGTCCGTTTACTTTGCTAACTCTTCTCTCCCTCTTCCGTCTCTTCCTCCATTCCAGTTTTCTCTCAGTTCCTTACTCTTCCCAGCTCTCTCCCGTCGCCATTCTCCCTTCCTATTTCCCATTCTTCCCTCCTGGCTCCCACCCACACTGCCTAGCCTAACTCCCCCTGCCTCCCGACCACCTCCCCAGCCCCGTCCTTCTAGTCTATGCTGACGTCCGGACACATTCTGAACTTTTCAGCGTGATGCGCTTTAAAGGAGAAATAGCGCAGACGTGTGTGATTGGTTGCAGATCGGCTCGCATTCAAATAACATCTGTTTGTGCTCGTGTATGTCTTGTGTGTGTCTGGTAGGTCTTGGCATTTTAGATTTACATTCAGATAGTGTTTGTGCGTATGTTTCTGCTGGGTATCGTCTTGTTATTAACTCGTTCAAGTTATGCAGTGGACTGTATGTGCGCCTGTTTAAATATCTGGAGATTGTGCAAATGTTATTCAAAAGATGTTTGTGTTCGATAGGTCAGGTTGTTTGGTCTTTGCTCAGTTTTACTCTAATATACTTTCTTTTTGCGTATGTGTTTGTACATTTGTTATGTTTTTGAGAGAAGTAACATATC
>NC_061088.1:37013323-37020823 GCF_015104395.2 Macrobrachium nipponense | reverse complement strand
GAGAAACTGGTCTGCGTGAAAAGGCGATTTAAACAGAATAAAGGTATCGTCAACATATCGTTTGCAACTAAGAGGGTTAAAAGACAAGGGGGCAGTTATCAAGCATTTTCTCCTCCCGGGAGCACATGAAGATATTGGCAAAAGTAGGGCCAAAAGGTGATTCCATTGCCATCCCTTCAACTTGCTTGTATAAACAATCATTCAAAACAAAGGCGGCGTCCAGCACTGCTAACTCCAACAACTTTTTAAAAAGAGGACGATCAGAGTTAAAATAGACATCATTAGGGTTAATAAAAATGTTGTTTAAAATAATCTCAATAGTCTCTCTGTTAGAGGGACGTTAGTGAGGAGGGATTGTACATCGAAACAATAATTTATATAATTGTATAAGTCGAATCTTGACATAAAATAAATGATTTAAACTCTTCTGAATTCTTTAAGGAATGTTGGTTAAAAGTAAGATGTTCCAATAATGGTACTAAGAATTTTATCAGTTTATAGTTATATATATATATATATATATATATATATATATATATATATATATATATATGACGGGTAAAAATGTGCCGTTACAACAGAACTGCATCTAATAAAAGGAGTCCAAAATAAGTCAAAAATAGAAAGTGATATCATTAATTCTGTTTCATCAAGTCAAATAATAGAAATGTTCTAAATTTAAGTCTTGGTTTTTTTAAACTTGATGCTTTCATAATGAAAAAAGTTGTAGATAAATAAAAGCAACAAAATTAATATATTCAGTTTTTACATGTTTTGGACTGTAAAGATACTTTGTAATTTCGGTTAGGGTCCAATCTGTTTAGGTTTGTGACCGTGTGATATCCTATAATCTTGGATTATCTCTTTTAATTTTTACCCTTTTGACAATTAACCATCTGGTATTCTTGATCTTGTTGTGTACCTGAGACCTTTCTCTCCAATTGTATTTCATTAGCTCCTGACAATGTCTTAGTAAAGACGAAAGCGCTCGGATTTCTGACTATCATTTTCCCGTGGTATTCGCTTATTTAATGAAGCACGTGCATATGAAGTCACGTGCATCTACTGTGATTTTTTAATTTTTGAACATATATATATATATATATATATATATATATATATATATATATATATATATATATTATCTACAAAATGTATATATATGAATATATGTATTTAGATTTTTGTATATTCGAGCAAGCCAGTTAGAGAATAGGTCTTAATTAAGCAGAGCTTCGACTTTAATCTGTATTAGGGTGAGGGGATGGAAATACACCTGTCAGACGAAGCGAGCGCAAGAATAAGCCTCATTAAGCCCGCCTATTTACGTCAGCTTACAGCCTCTTTCGCCCAGATGAGTTACACTGTTATCAATTTATCCAATTAGTAGGCCCTGGAAGTGTTCCCACATGGGGTCATTTCACATAGGTTAGGACTTTAGGTTACTTTGAGGATGGGTATTACCCCTTGCCTTATTCCGTAGTGGGAAGTGAGCTCTGCCATTTGTTTCCCTCCTTTCCTTGAATGGCCATCACCCCTACATACACACAACAGTGCGTATTCTAACTTCTGCTCAACTATGTACGAATAAGACATTGAAAGACGGAATATAGATCTGAATTGATAACTCTGAGTGAGGAGTGGTCGGGGGAATGGAGAAGCAGGGGGGTTGGGCTTGTAATCCATATATAGTTTCATAAAACATAGGTCTATCTCAACTCACAATGGAATTATTTACTGTGTTGGTTTTCGGGTCTAATTATATAGTAACGACCCACTACCGTTTCCATCAGACCGCTAAGATGTGTTATAAGTTTAGTAACTTTCAGATTATATTCACAACGGAGGGCTATTTGACAGATCAAACGAGGTTCAATAGGAATGCCTCGGAAATGGACATAGACACAGACTTAACACTATTTTTAGCCTGTTATTGGGAACGACATGAATATGATAATGATAAACTCTGGTGGCACAGTGAATATGATATAAACGCCAGCTGAATCCTACTGATTGAAATTTTGAAGACAAAAAAAAAAAGATCAGCTAGACGAACGTTCTGGTGTCCTGATCTCCTTCGTTTCGTTACAAAATCATTACGTAAGAAGAAGATGGGAGCTTAAACTGAAAGAAAGCTGTACGCCCTCACAAAAAAAAAAAAAAAAAAAAAAAAAAGGGAATTGACGTGACAGTAACAGGAAGAAGAGAATTGAGAGAGATCTGCCGACACTTAAGCAGGGACCGCAACTTGGGAAACAAAAGTGGGGAAAAAATTCCGAAGTTCAGCTTCTCTGTATCGGGAAAAGAACATTCATCTGCCGTGAAAGTTTGCATTTTCCTTTTTTTTATTTTCTTAGAAGAGGTTTTCCCACTCATAGGTAGACTAAACCTTGACCGAGAAGACGGCTCAGTGTAGGTTGCCGCTGTTAGCCCAAAAATAAAAGCCCTGAAACTGTAGGGATCGAGTATAAGCAGCAATGAGTCACAATGAACCCCGAGAGCCAGAGGTATAAAGTAGAGTGCAGTGTAGCTCTGTGAGCTACAAGCTAAAAGTTATCGATTTTCCCTCAATCATAGGCCGATTTCCCTGTGCCCCAACCTCAGAAAGCCATAAAAAAGGGGGGTGTGGGGAGGGGTTGGGGGGGGGGTGGGGGGGGGGGGATTGCAAAATGAGAGTTAAGTAGAATAGAGAGTAGAAGTCTTGCCCAATTCTCCATTTTCATTTGTGTGTTAAGCGTTCCCGTCTTGGCATTGAGAGGAGCTTCACGCTTCTTTAGACTTTCATCTCGGATGAGGATTCTCGGAACGCTAACACGAGCTATTGGAACTTATGAGGACTTTCTCTCTCTCTCTCTCTCTCTCTCTCTCTCTCTCTCTCTCTCTCTCTCTCTCTCTTGTAGCGCTGCGTGCTTGTTTTTTGCTACGTCGTGTTGCACAATATTTTGCTATTTATCATTTACCAAAGTTTATGCATTAACATAATGTGGTTAAATGATTGCACACACACACACACACACACACCCATATATATTAATATATATATATATATATATCTATATATATATACACATACATTACATATGTAAATGGATATTCAGCATTAAGTCGTTTCTCTTTAGGGTTAGCTGCGGTATAAAAAAAAAGAAAGAAAAAACACTACATTAATACTTTACAGCTGGATCTTTGAACATTACAAAGACCCATAAAGAAACTCTACTAGATCGACGACCTACCGAATCCTTGCGCCTGTTAGAGGCGAATGAACGCGACCCATCGCTGCATTTAAATGCCCGCAGCTGCCGGGGACCAAAATGAACGCAGCGTTGTAATTTTACGTAAAGCGAGAAGGACCATTCGCCTTTAAAAATCGACTTTCTGTAGTAGATGTTACAAGTTTTTCCTCTCACTGGGTTGTATTGTTCCCCCACTCCCTGTGCTGCACGTCGCGCGTTTTATTTCCCGACTGTTCTCCCCATTCCCTGTGTTTGTGCGCGCACGCATACGCGTCTTGTTCCAAACACAAACACACACACTTACACGCACAATATATATATATATATATATATATATATATATATATATATATATATATATATAATATGTGTGTAAAGAGAGGAAGAGAGAGATTCATAATATTTGCTTCCTTTAATTTCTGTAGTTTATTTTCTGTGTTTTCATCCATTTTTCCGGCTGCTCTTAGTTATCTCCTTTAGTTTAGTTTTTACGTTTTCGTATGTGAATGGCAGTCTCAATATTCAATTCTATTTGAATTTTTTTTCTATTTTAATTTTTTGGCCATTATCGACTTTTCAATTTAAATTTTCTTTTTAGTTTCCAGTTACTTTTCACTCTTATTTTTCACACTCTGCTTCTTTTTCAAATTAACATTAACAGTTTTGATTCCAGTTTCCGTATCGTTTCCATTTTCAATTTTTATTCATTTTTTTTAGTTTTTTTCCATTTTGAATCGTTCTCAGTTTACAACATTTCCATTTTCAAGATTTTATACTTTTGATTTTGTATAAAATTAGTTTCCCTTTTTTCATTTTTCAAATTCTTTTAATTTTCATCAAGTTTTGCTTGTCATGTTTTGAATTTTATTTTCATTGTTCTATTGTCTTCATTTTGCATTTTTTCTTTCATCTATATTGTTATCGTCTCTAATTTTGTTTCACTGCTAAGAAGCATTTCCATTGTTTTCATTATTGAATGCAGTGGTATTTCCTCTTTTTCTTCACGTTTCCCTTTTTCCAAATTGCAAATTGTCTTTATTTTCATCAGATTTTGCTTGTCAGGTTTTGAGTTTTGTTTTCATAGATGTATTGTTTTCATTGTCTAGTTTTTGCCCCCTTTTTCCATTTTCTTACGGGGAGATATCAAAAGTATCTCTTTTGTTTTATTCAGGCGGAAAGAAATGGTATATTTTGGGTTCGAAGAATAAAAACGGGCAAAGTTACTCAAAGTTCGGTGGAGTCTTTCGGACGCCGACAAACCTGCATCAAAAAAAAGAGGTAGATTGAAGGGGAGTTACAAGGGGAGTTACTAGGATTAGGATGTCTCAAAGACTTGTTAGTACATCGGAAGAGACATCGTGAGCTCAGTTATCTGCAGGAGCAGGTTTTACTGTTCATTCACAGTGTCCTAATGATTTTGTCTAGCTTTCTTTTAAACTCTTCCTCACTGTTGCTGTTTACAACTTGTGGTGGTAGTTTATTCCAGGTGTCACATATCTTGTATGTGAAGAAGTTCCCACAATGGGATGTGTTGTATCTCTTCAGTTCCAGTTTCCATCCATTATTTCTTGTCTGGTTTTCGTTTAATGTAAATAGGTTACTGTCTACTTTTGTTATGCCTTTCAGTATTTTAAATGTTTCTATTAGTTATCCTCGCAATAGTCGTGAAGTAGACCGTAGAAGTGAACAGCGGACAGTTATCCCGATAATAGACTTTGAATAGGTGAGGAGAATAGACATGATTAGTTAATATGTAAATTGTCTTATGAAAGACTTGACAATAACACACAAAACACACACACACACACACACACACACACACACATAATATATATATATATATATATATATATATAATATATATATATATAAAAATATTAAGGCACAAATTTCGTTTTATTCCATTTCACTAGACCTCGGAATTGTAAGTAATAAGTATTTCGTCATCATTGGGGGTTCGAACTACTGCCTGGTTTAGAAATATCGAAAATACAGTGACTTTGACCACTGAGCACTCGAGAGACGTTTAAGTTGATATCAGCTCTGCTGTATACATGCCTGTTGATTTTAGGATTTTGTACTTGGAACCGATTTCAACCACCTCCGCCATGATAACAGATTGTCAGTTTGTAACAGGTGACTAATTGTGAAATTCTATCATGTACACCGTGACATTTTTATATATGCACGAATGTACAAAGTATCCAATCGGCTGTCATGGTGGAGGCAGGTTGGTATTGATCCTAAGTACAAAACCTGGACTCGATAGGCATGTGTATAGCAGAGGCGATATACGCTTATACTTCTCTTGATGGCTTAGTGGTTAATTTCACTGTACTGTTGGTCCTAAAACAAGACAGCGATTCAAATCCCACTGGTGACAATACTCCTATAACTTATGGTTGCTCATGGGTGCGAGTTATTGGCAAGGTACAGAAACTTGGATATTAAATAATATTTCGGGCTGAATGTGTGAATATAAAGCAATATCAGGATGTATCAGGATGTGTGTGACAAAAATTCATACACACACACAATCATCTATATATATATACATATACATATATTATATATATACATATATATATATACATATATACATATTCATATATATAGATATATATATTTATATATATATATATTTATATATATATTATAATTATATATATATATATTTTATTATATATATATATATATATATATATATATTAAATTTTTATATATAATATATATATATATAATATATTCCTTGTTTTTGTGCGTATGAGAGAGGGGAAGTTTGAAGTGCCCCAACACAAAGCCATTGTATCCTGGGCAAAAATAAGTAAGGAAAAACGGGAAAATCTCTCCCGGAAAACAATTCAATTTTAGTCGTTTGCTACTCGGCTTTGGCTTTTGTGTTCTTCTCGTTTTCATTGAAAAATATAAGTGAATCAACGTTAACGGAAACACACATGCAAGGACACAAGCGTCCACGCACACACTAACTTACTTGCACAGCTACGTAGACATCTTATATGAAATATGTTTGTCTCGGAAAATCATTTGTTGTTTTACACAGTCATTTCTTGTTCATTATTTGTTGATACTATAGTAGATTCACATTAACCGTGCATCTAATGTCTAGGCCAGTCCTCTTACGACGCTCCTGATTGGCTGTTGATAAGCCAATCACGGACCTGGAAACTCTCTCTCTTAAGAGTTCTCCTGAGGGATGCTTTTGAAAGACGTAACCCTCAGGAGAGGTGGAAGATAGATCCTACCCATGTGAACTTTCGAGAAAGACAGTGTTTCCAGCCCTCCCATTGGCTTATTAACAGCCAATCAGGAGCGTCCTAAGGGACTGGCCTAGACATCAAATGCATGGTTGATGTGAATCTACTATAGGAGATAAATTCCTGCGGGTTGGTGATTTATTGTAAGAATGTGAACAGAAGTCGATTCCAGGGAAAGTAGCATTCAGCAGTCGTCATGTGGTCTCTGGTCAAAGTTACTTCACGGCTCCAGACGTGCTACTGGTGAGTTTTTAGCTTCCTGTAAAAATTTATTGAGATGTCTTTTTGTTTGTCCGTCCGTCCGTCAGATCTGAAAAGCTATTAAGGCTAGAGGACTGTAAATTGGCATGTTGATCATCCACCCTCCAATCGTTAAACATACCAAATTGCAGCCCTCTAGCCTTAGTCCTTTTTTATTTTATTTAAGGTTAAAGTTAGCTATGATCGTACGTCTTGCACCACTTTATGTAACAAAAACACAGGTAACCACCGGGCTACGGCTGAAAGTTTCATGGGTCGCAGCTGAGAGTTTCATGGGCTGTGGCTGAGAGTTTCATACAGTATTATACGCTGTACAGAAAACTCGATTGCGCCGAAGACACTTCGGCGCATTTATTACTTGTTTGTGTATGCATATTCAACCGCTAAATTTGGGGAAATTTTCGTGCTCTCTTCTCTTGAACCACTAATTACGGTCAACGACTTTTTGCTGTTCGAGATGTGATGAGTAGCATCCGCGCCTGGCAGACAAGGGTACCCAGGGCGAGTAAGGTCAGATGGGCAAGCCCCGTTAATTGTTAGGCTTCCAATGACCTAATCAGGAATGGACCTGGAAATTAGAAGAAAAGGGCATTGCTGGGAACTTTATCCCAAAAGAGAATTGGTACTACACTAGTACGCCTTCTGGTACCAACTCTATTTTAAGATAAGAAAGTGTATTTATGTATGTGTGTATATAAAAAGAATGAGTTACTTCTCTCTCTCTCTCTCTC
>NC_061088.1:36980823-37008323 GCF_015104395.2 Macrobrachium nipponense | reverse complement strand
TTGTGCCTACTAGTGTGCAGCAAAAAAAGAAAAAAAAGCGCCAAGTTATTTAGTTTTGATTACTCTGCTGGTCTTGGGGCCTCGTTATGTCTCACTGCCGCTTGCTCTGAACACCTAAGCTTTGTTGCAACTTCAGTAATGCTTGGAAATCCTTACTCCTCAGTGACGTGATCGGTATGGTCTTGACCTGCCACCTCGGTGGCCACGAGTTCATTCTCGGGCATTCCATTGAGGTGTTAGAGATGTATATTTCTGGTGATAGAAGTTCACTCTCGACGTGGTTCGGAAGTCACGGTTTCCGTTGGTACTTTTGCTGAATAACCACTGGTTCCATGCAACGCAAAAACACCAGACAGTCAGACATTTTTTCAAGTTTGGGACGCTGCGAATGAAGACCTCAGGACATAATTACGATGATTTTAAGTGAATTTATCATAGGTTTTCATTTGGAAGCAACTGGAATGAAAGTCCTTACGTGGCCATGGTCTGAAGGAACAGTCTACTGAGTCAGATATAAATAAATAGATCATTAGAAAGCGCCAAAGCTGAATGCGGCAACGGTAAAAATTGGAGTGTGAGATCCAGAATTGCTGTAGAAGTGACTGTAGGAACTTAAGAAAGAAGGGCAGTTGAGGGACGAAGAGTGAAAACACACCAGGAGTTGATGGGATTGCAAGTGAGAGGCTTCGGTACGGTGGAGGGAGTGACTCGAGCGGCTGACGAGGGTTTATAAGGTATATCTGGACGAGAAAAAGGTTGAACCTAGAAAAAACGAGGGGATGGAGGGGGAAAAAAAATAGTGTAGGTTAAACGACTGATGAAAGTTTTAGGTGGTTTGGTCGTGTAGGAAGAATAGACGAGTCTACTGTGTGTTGCTGAAGAGTGCATAGTCTAGAAGTGTTCAGCGGAAGGAAGAGAGGAAGACCTGGACAAGGTTAGATAGATGACCAGGAAGAGGTATTTGGAAGACAGGACATTTATATCCAGAAAGTGAAAGTGCATTTAAGATAGAAGAGGAGATGCAGTATGTTTGTGTCGGTGTGTATTGGAGGGTTTGACGCACTGCTGATGAGTCTTCGTTAAAGGTGAGGGCATGAGGTTATGTTGTGGATTAGATCGGGCTTCATCCTTAACAGTTATAGTATGAGTGTGGTAGTGACCGCCTTGTTGTTTTGACGGAGCCACCCGGCGTTGACTGAGAGTTCAGTGTTGAACAAATAAATTAAAAAATTCCCTGTGAATTCAATTATTTTTTCGATGGCATCAATTTCAAATATAAATGACTTCTGACAGTTGTAAATATCAACTCATTTCCCTTTATTTCTAGTGATCACAAACTGAAATATGGAGTCCAGTGTGATATTTATTTTGATGCTGTAAAGTATTGTCGCCATAATGATCAAGGTTAAACTTTGGGAATTGTGCGAAACTGCTCAGCCACATCAAAGTTCATCAGTAACTCGACATTCCCGTTTTCCGAGTTCAGATCGGTTTTGGTGACTGTAACAAAAGTTTTCTCGTTTTTGCCATCATGGTTTATCCTATTGTATGAAGCTATGGAAAGATGTTGTGTTCTTTATTTCAAGTGGCGCTGTCCACCCAAATGTGTGGAATAGCATTTTTTTTTACTCTTACTCGTTACTTACCTATCTTATATCTTTCCATTGCATGTTCTTTCATCTCCCTTTCACACATATTCCTCCTCTTTCCCTTCTCTTGACCTTTCATATCCTTCCTGTGGTGTGGAATAATGAATCCGTTGCAGTTTTAACTATAGTTGAGCTGTCTGAAATGACTGTGGTAAAACGGCCTAAGCAAAACTACAGAACTGAACAAAACGTTGTCGCTAAAGTTTCTACTGTTCGGTGGATAAAATAAGATTACTGTACGCTATTTCTCACGTCAAGGAATTAAGTTGAAGATAAGTTGTTGTACTATGTGTCTATGTATATTTCTAAAATACTTCACGAGGGAATACTGCTTTGGGTCACAGGGTTCTGTACTGTCAGTGTGACTTCATAGAAAGGCTTCGTAGAAAGGTAAACGCAGCAGTCATGATGTTTAGGGACTGATTAGAGGTATTTGTTTAGGTAACGAAGTCATGTGAGTGAGAGGAGCTTAGTACTTGGAATGGTCTGTCAACAGGTGCCAAAGAAAGCAATGTAATGTCACGATTCAAGAGGAATCCCTAGTAGATATTAGTGATGAATAATACATATATTTTGCATATATTTTGAATATATTTTTCAAAATAGACAAATGGGTGTTATTCTGGGGCACATGGCTTCATAAATATTTCTTGTCAACACAAACAGGGTAGGAGTCTTGACTTATTCTGCGTGAACGACAAAAGGGTACGAGTCTGTCTTTATGTCTTGCCTACCTACACATTTTAGAGACACTCATGAAGACCTGCGTCGTCTTCCGTATGTCGGGGGTAATTTGTGATGTGATTCGAGGATTGCCGGATTATTTATGGACAGATATATCTTTGCGCTGTTATATAAGGTCATCGGAGAGCTTAAAAGGCAATTTATGATATGTAAATATTTAAATATACATTCTTGTTGTGGAAAATGTAATAACATTTAAGCTTTTTGCTTGGTTTTCAAATTATTATTATTATTATTATTATTATTATTATTATTATTATTATTATTATTCCTTCACCTCACTCACACATCTACCTGTTTTTCCCCTCACCTAACTCTTTCCCCCTCCTCCCCATGACTCTTTCCCGTCACCCCCTTCTATCCTTCCCCTTTTCCACACCGTCCCTGCTTACCCATTTACTTTTCTGTCTGGCTCTCCGAAACATCCCGTCTCCTGTTGCACCAAGATGGCACGAAGGCTCTTGGGTGGGGTGGGGGGGGGGGGTTTGTTTGGAGACGGAAGGGGGGTGTGGGGAGAGTGGGGATGGGGTGCTTGAGCCAGTTGTTTGGGACTCGAGGGGTGGGGGGTGTGGTTGTGGTGTGGATGGATGGGCTGGAAAAGCAAAGGTGTATCGCTTCCGATGGAGGTAAGGCAAATCATCTTTAATATTATATACACCTCTCTCTCTCTCTCTCTCTCTCTCTCTCTCTCTCTCTTCTCTTCTCTCTTCTCCTCTCTCTCTCTCAAATTCTGATATCTTTGCTATGTAATAACCGTTTATCTGCGAGCTTTACAAAAGTACCAAGTGATCGTCTTTTTCTGTTTCTCTGTTCTTTTGATATTTTTCTTCCGATACTTTTCTTCTACTTTAGCTTCTCCTTCCTTCTCTGAGAGAGAGAGAGAGAGAGAGAGAGAGAGAGTATCTGCACATCTATTATGACGACTGCATAATATCCTAAACCGAAAACCAAAAGAGGTGACATGACAAAGCCCGAATGTTCTTTCAAAGTAAACAAAGGCGAGAGTTCACTTGTCCTTCGAAGGAATCCAAAATCAAGGACTTCCTTGATCGACGTTTACTCCTGTTGAGAATTTGCTGTGGAGGATTCTGTTCGCAGGCCTCATCCTTAACCTTTCTGGCGCTTGAAGGACTCCCTTAACACAAAAGGCGTACCGGTTTCTTTCTTTCTTTTTAGGAGTTTTTATAATGAGAGATTCTGTTCTCTTGTTGTAGCGGAAGTTCCTTGCAATTGGAATGTTATTTTGGTTTCTCCCTTGTTTATCTATTTATTTTTCAATTTCTCCCACTTGATATATTCTTGGGTGGACCATTTCCTTTCTTCACGTAATATAATTATCTGTGTCTCCAAAAGAAGCAGCAATTTGCTGCTGCCCACGTCTCCAATACGGAAGTTCGGGAAGCCAATACATATTTTTCACGAGAAGGCGGTACTACTTATTTTTGCACTTTCGTTGGAAGACGCAGCCTGCGTAGGCAGTCGTCATTTCTTTCCTGCCACATTCTAATCAAATCATTTTGGAAGACCATTACATGCTTTTGCTATTTTCTCCTTTCCTTTGGGTGACTTGATATGAAATGGAGAGGCGTTCCAGACGTATTTTAGACGTCCTCTGTTTTTTTGAGCGAGGGTTTATCAATGGAAAGAGTTCTGCAGTTTGTCTGGCAGGTTGGTATTTTATATATATAATAATTAATATATATATATATATATCATATAAATATATATTCTATATATATAAAGATAAATGCCACGAAGGAAAAATAAACGAAGGAGTCTGCGTCGTGGCATTTATCTTATTTATGGTATTTATCACGTTCCTAACTTTCGTGATTCTGTTATACATATATATATATATATATATATATATATATATATATATATATATATATATATATATATATTATATATATATATATATATATTATATATATATATATATATATATATATATATATATATATATATATATATATATATATATATGTGTGTGTGTGTGTGTGTGTTACTAATAAAGTGCTTTCCTTAAAAGGGAGGGCTGCATGGAACAATATGGCAGTAGTCACTCCCACACTATACCTTGAACTGGCGAGGGCAGGTGACCTTGGGCTACATAAAAAAAGGAAATAAAAAGTCCATAACATCCTACACCCACACCGAGACCGAGAGTTCGTGAGGGGAAAAACGGATCAAATTAAGCTTGGTCACGACAAAGGAAAATCTAATATGTTATATTTCTTATATTACTGCCAATGATTAGAATATTTCTTATATTACTGCAAATGAATTATTTTTATACCTTGATTATGTTTTTTTACATGCCTTTATGTATTTCTCTGATATGTATTGTATATCGAGAGGAGTTGCACAGTATGTGTGTAGAGGGCATAGCGTGCAGTTCGACGTGTTACTGGTGAGTCGTCTTTGCAGATTCTTGAGGCGATTGATGCTTTGGTCGTTCTCAGCAAAGGGGTCGTATTTGAGTCATCATTCTTGGGGTGAAAGTGGCGTTGGTTTAAGTTTAGTCTATCTTGGTAGCCATACTCGGATGTAGCCAACATTTTCGCTCAACCCCGTAGGGAGGAGGTGCCATCAGTACACCTCCCGCAGTTCACTGTAGGCATTACTTCAGGTTCTATGCAGTGTCCTTTCGGCCCCTAGCTTCAACCGCTTTTATTCCGTTTACTGTACCTCTGTTCTATCTTAATCCCATCTTACTTCCCATCCTTTCCTAACAACTGTTTCATACACCTTTCAAACTCTTTTACTCCTTTTCCTTTTCAGCGGTGAATGACCTCTTAAGTCCCAACGCTTGGCCTTTGGATTAAATTGTATATTCTAATTCAAACACGTTCCCTCAAAATAACGGTTATTGAATAGTTATGAAAGAAATTCCCCATAAAGAATATATACGAGTGGTGAAACACTCTCTCTCTCTCTCTCTCTCTCTCTCTCTCTCTCTCTCTCTCTCTCTCTCTGTCTCTCTCTCTCTCCGTTGCCAAACTGGAAATTATCAAGTGCCTCAGAGATTCTATTCAATACAGAGCTTTGAATGAAAGATTGGACAGTTATTTTGGGGAAAACGTCTTAGTGTTGAACTATGTTTATTAATCGAAAGAATACTTCACCAGAATAAAGTAAAATCAGTATGTACCTTGATAAAGTGCTCCGTTAATCCTGAGATCAGAGTGAGCAATCTCTTTCGTCGTAGCTGTTATAAGTTGCAGTCCTCAAATAAGGTTTGAAATGAGTTTTGGATCCATTTTGGTACGTCATGTTTTTTTTTTAATTTAACGGTAAAGGCTTTTCCGATTTGCTTGTAAACGTTGTCGAACTTTCGTCTTGAAATGACTTAAAGCGTTTTGAAAAACAAAGACAGATTTGTTTATAAACATTTGAAGTTTCTTCTTCAACTGAGAAGAATGGCAATGATTCCTGAAATTTATTTAGAAAATACTTGTAATTTTTTTGCTAAAACGTGAAGAGGAGACCTTTCAGACTTTCTCATAACGAACATGCTCAGAATAAAAGAACGATTTCTTCAAACGTCTTTGCTTGAAAAATGTCTTTTTTTTTTCTTAAAAAATCCAGTTTTATTAGATTTGACATCTTTGTAAGTTGGAGGAAGAGCAGAAAATTGGTTATACCTTTTACAAAAGACAGAAAAAATGCGAAAAGGAAAAAATCTAAATAAAAAAACATTTGTTTTACTTCACGTTTGGTTTGTTTAGATTAGGTATTTTTGAAAAATGACGGAAGAGGGAAAAACTGGTCAACCTCGATAAAGAAAGAAAGAAAAAAAAGGTTGACAGCAACGGAAAGTCGTATTGGTTTTCGAAGGAAATAGAACTTTAGCAAACGGACTGAATCCTTTAGTTTCGTTTATGAATTTCACTTTTAGATCAGGAACTCCGGATTTGAGGAACAAAATTTGCTCACACGTCACTCTGCAAGTTGTTCAAAGTGTGAAGGCTAAAACAGAGTTACTCGTGATATTGAGCGATTGGTTCTAGATAAGATTGGTTCGGTTTTTATAGTAATAATTCTCTTCAGGTATGAGAAGTGGTGAGTATTTTGCTATTTTATGTTAAAGAAATATATCAACACATTTCGGAAGAAGGTGATAAGCCTGAGTCTCTCTCTCTCTCTCTCTCTCTCTCTCTCTCTCTCTCTCTCTCTCTCTCTCTCGAAGATTAAACCGTAGGGAGGATGCATGATGTTAAAGTATCAGTTGGATAACTGCGATGAAAGGCAGAATTATTAGCATGGGATCCATCTGCCTATCTTGATAAGTCTATATTCCTCCATAACATTACGTTGCATTCATATCTATATATAATATATATATATATATATATTATATATATATGATATATAATATAGTATATATAATAGATGTCTCACTTCATTATACGGCATGTCATCTTGCATCCATCTCTCTCTCTCTCTCTCTCTCTCTCTCTCTCTCTCTCACGGCATACCGTTTTAATAGAGAGAATCAATCCACGGCATGCAATTCTGAAGGCATGTTCGGCTGGCCAGCCTCCGAAATCTCACTTAAGCCTCTTCATGTCTGCAAACGTTCGGAATTTATGTATCTGTCTCTCAGCATTGTATTGCTTGGGTTATTATTAAAACAATCTTGCCGCCTGCCTTCTAAACTTATTGTAATTACTGATTCTTTTGTAAAGTATCGTTACGTTTGACGTTCGATGTTATTATTATTATTATTATCTTATATATATATATACCATATATATATAGATATATATATATATATATATATATATATATATATATATATATATATATTTTTTTTTTTTTTTTTTTTTTTTTTTTGGGGGGGGGGGCCTCTATCATTAGTCCCTCAATTCGACTAGTCCTCCAATTCGACTGGGTGGTATTTATAGTGTGGGGTTCCGGGTTGCATCCTGCCTCCTTAGGAGTTCATCACTTTTTTTACTATGTGCGCAGTTTCTAGGATCACACACTTCTGCATGAGTCCTGGAGCTACTTCAGCCTCTAGTTTTTCTAGATTCCTTTTCAGGGATCTTGGGATTGTGCCTAGTGCTCGTATGATTATGGGTACAATTTCCACTGGCATATCCCATATCCTTCTTATTTCTATTTTCAGATCTTGATACTTATCCATTTTTTCCCTCTCTTTCTCTTAACTCTGGTGCCCCATGGTATTGCGACATCAATGAGTGATACTTTCTTCTTGATTTTGTCAATCAACGTCACGTCTGGTCTATTTGCACGTATCACCCTATCTGTTCTGATACCATAGTCCCAGAAAATCTTTGCCTGATCGTTTTTCTATCACTCCCTCAGGTTGGTGCTCGTACCACTTATTACTGCAAGGTAGCTGATGTTTCTTGTACAGGCTCCAGTGGAGGGCTTTTGCCACCGAATCATGCCTCTTTTTATTATTATTATTATTATTATTATTATTATTATTATTATTATTATTATTATTATTATTATTATTATTATTATTATTATTTCCTGGAATACTTTTGTAAGGAAGAAGCAGGAAGAAGCAAAAGGCTGTTGAAATGGAGAGATCAGAGCATAGAAAAATAAAATAAAAGTCAAGAAATGAAATTAAAAGCAAATAATCAGTACTTAATAAACTTATCAGCATATTAAAATGAATATGACAATGAAAAGCAATTAATTTCCAGCGCATCCTTAAGCGATCGAACTCGACCCTAATGCTGTGTAGGGAACTGTTGCAACGACAAGGGTACCAACCATGGTCTGGAAATATTGGTTTTAAGAGATCACTACGTATATGGGGCAGCTGAGATGATCCAGCCTCTTGCGTTCTTTATTTATTTTGTTATTTCATCTCCAGCTGAAACCCTTAAGGACAGAGTCAACAAATTAGAAAAACCCAACAGGGTTCCAAAGAGTCAAGTTCACGGAAAGGTGTTATAGTAAGTAAAACTGATACACCTGAATTCAGGAGACGTCAGTAGAAAGCGAGAATGAATTTGCCTCTTGCTTGGATATTTGGAGATCAGAAAAAATCGGTTTCAAAGATGCAATAAGTAAACTATTCCACATTTTAGTTGTAGCCAAAATAAAACCACTAGCAAACTGAGCAGTATTAAATCTGACTCTAGAGATGACACACCTTTTACAGCCGGTAATCTAATCAGTACAGGAATCCAGACGAGAACGAACATGAAATAGACGAAGTGCAGAAGCAAAGTAAATGAATAACGAAATTTCTTTCGTGGTAAAGAATCGGGAGAAAATTGGTGTTGAATTTCCCGATGAGACTGATAAAACTCCGAAGCGTGTCGATGGAAGCTTCACTGATAGAATTAGTTTGCTTTTCCGGCAAAATGTCCTCTCACTTACTGACGGTGTTTTCGTTCTCGGGGTTTTCGAAACCAGTGTTTTTGCCTTTTTAATTCATGGCAGTGCATCTGTTGTACATGTAAGTGGATGTCTATATTCGTCTGTATTGCACTGTAAGCATTGATGTATATTTGTGTGTATTGTAAACTGTTCTTATTTTTGAGAAAAGATGGTTCTCTCTCGAGTTACAAAAGCGTCACATAAGTTTAAACAGTTATATGATATTTGCTCTCATATACTAAAATCATGAGTGAAAAGAAAGCTGCCTTTAACCTAAAAGAGCTGAAAGTATTATAAAATTTCGCAAAGAATTCTTGTGAAATACATAAACTTTCATACAGATTGTGATTAGAGTTGATACAAGGAAGGAAAATAATATTCGACTTTATTTTGATGAAAATGTTTATTCTGAATGTTCCACGTTTGGAAAACACGGGAAGAACCTGATGAGAGAGAGAGAGAGAGAGGAACAAAAAACAAATTTACGTTGGAAACGCATTTGCTGTTTGTCCGCTTATCATAAAAGAAAAAAAAATATCATCGGAGCAAAATTCCACTTTCCGGTGCATTAAAAACATAGAAATGTCCACTATTATGGGACTGACAAATGCTCCGAATTCTGAAAAACGGAAAGGAAAAATAGCACTTTGCGTTGCGTATCATTGCAGCCGAAACTAGGCGCAAAAGCGCGACTGCATTACTGCAAAACAAACAAGGCAAACCGACTAGAAAGGGCCATGGGCATACATGCATCGTTTGACAAGCAAAAGGCGTAAGCGAAGTAGGCGTTTAAAAGGAGATGGGCTGGGGTGGGGGGGGCCCGGGCCGCTCTCCCCGGGGTTATTGGGGTGGTGGTGGGCGGGGCTTGAGGTTGACCGGGTGTGGAGGAACCTTTGGGTAGGGGGGCATGCTGGGAGGGGGGATTGTGGGAGGTCGAAAATCGGGCTTCAGTTGAGGTGCGGGAACCGTAGAGTACGGTTGGTTCTTGCCGTCTTTTCGGTGCTCTTCATTTTTTTCCCTCGCACCGCCGCGTAGGTGTGTGTCAGTCTGTCTGTCTGTGCGTGCGTTCGTGAGTGTGTTGTTCATGGTGTTGCTTCCCTCAGAAAATGCAGAAATGAAAAGAAAGTGTATTATCTGCGATCCAAGAGGAAGTTGTGTTGAATTGTGCTTTCAAATGCAACGCTCAGAATGTGATAACTTTTTTACAACAAGGGATTTTCGCAGTAAACATATGTAACTGGGGTTATTCTTCTCGATTCTGACGGAAAAATGGAGATTTGGAGTATTAAAAGGATATGTTTCTCGTTCCATTGCGTACGTTTTAACCGATTTTTTCCCCAGTTTTCTCAGAAAAGCTTGCGCGCTTGCAGTCAGTTTATTATGCCTACGAATATGACAAGTATTACTTGATAAGAATGCCATAATGCATTAGGTAATTAAGTTCCTTTACATGAGAGAGAGAGAGAGAGAGAGAGAGAGAGAGAGAGAGAGAGAGAGAGAGAATTTTCACCATTCCCTGATGAATGTATATAGTACATTATTCTTTTACTATCCCCAAACATTTTTAAGCTACACCTTTGATTAGCAACAGGCACGCAATGATTACGTTCACTTGGGCGGGCATTTTGAAAAGTGCCATATAGACCTACTGGTATTTCGCCCGATAGTTATTTCCTCGTCTTGAGTATTTCTCACTAAGGGCAATTTGTATTCATTACTTTACTGTTTAAAGGATATGTTTACTTTCACTAATGTATATATGTGTGTGTGTGTGATATATATAAATTTATTGTTTACCGTTGAACTCCCAGACACAACGAAGAGGACATGGTGACATTTTTCCCCCTGAGTCATTTAGCAGAGACTCAGAGAGAGTCCGAAAATCTGTCCGCATTTCGCAGACTGTAATAAAGACGAAAATGGTGAACATTTAGCTAGGGTTCTAAGCCTCTGGCATGAACATGAGAATTCCACGTATATAAAAAAGGAATTTCTCTCTCTCTCTCTCTCTCTCGTTCGTGAGGTAGTTGCTGGTGTGGACCTGTTGCTGGTTTTACGTAGTACGTACCTGCGTTGCCCGACTCGAAGCGGTCACATCGGCCTAATGGATCTTTATTGCTCGCTGGACAATTTAGTTTTGATTGGACGCTTGTTACTGCGATAGCGAATGCAAGATTTTATTATGCGTTTTACGCATATATTTGCTTACATGAATAATGTGAATACGCAGTTGATACTCATATATGTACCTGCAATTTGTGAATACGTTAGAGCTACGTATATAAATATGTGTATATGTTTTTTCTAAACTGATTAATTCTCTTCTTTCATGGTTCGAACATACAGGGATGAACTTTGTGCTGGTTACCTTGTCGAGAAAACGTGTATAAAAAACCCACATTCGTACGTTGCATAGACGTATGTAAACACACACAGATAATATATATATATATAATAATATATAATATAATATATATACTATAATATATATAATGATATATATGTGTGTGTGTGTGTGTGTGTGTGTGTGCGTGTGGGGTTTTGTATATTCGTGTATGTCATCCCTACATTTATTGAGGGTCTTTAGCTAGCGTTGTCTGTCAGAAAAACCCATTATTATTATATTTTTTTATTTTTTACATATTTTTAAGATATAAGCTCGCGTTCATCAACGTTCCTATTACTTTTGCGCATCCTAATGCGCAACTCACCAGTAAAAGATCACTTGTGCACAAACCCAAGTAGTTCATTGGCAACAGCATTGATATTGCAATTAGGCCTAGAAGTGTGGAGACCGAAACAGTGGCATTCCCCCAGAGTGATGACAGACCCGCTTCTTGTGTTAAGGCAAGTTGAATGTTTCTGGGAATATTAAAGAATGAAAAGAATTCCACATTATGGAGGAGATTGGTATGATATCTTGATGTTTCTTCTGATCATCCTGAAAGTAATTACTTCTAGTTTGTATAAGGTAAATTAGTACCATTAGAAGAGTACGCGCAGAGTTGATTCCTCACGGGCCCAGTTCAACACCTTAGCATGATGTAACCAGAAATCCATACATACAGGTTCTCCGCTAGGATAAAACATTGTTGAATTTGCAACAAATAATAGTAGTTGGGTGCAAAGGACGGTAGACAATTGTACTAGAGTTCTGAACTTCTTACGTTTATATAGGAAATGTCGCCAAGTGCGACATCTGGAGAAGTGTGTGTTTCAGTCAATGAGTCACGTTCAGGTCAGGTTGCTGGATTATTTTACCCAAGACGCGGTTGCATAAGATTAACGGGTACCTTTTGGGCCATTGGTGTGACAGATTG
Source organism: Macrobrachium nipponense (assembly GCF_015104395.2). Taxonomy (NCBI): domain Eukaryota; kingdom Metazoa; phylum Arthropoda; class Malacostraca; order Decapoda; family Palaemonidae; genus Macrobrachium; species Macrobrachium nipponense. The sequence goes on along the minus strand of NC_061088.1, from coordinate 36,996,238 downwards.
GGCTTTTGGAGTTAGCTTGGTGATTATATGGTGTGTCTGGTCTAATGTGCAATATGGGGAATTTCTCTCTCTATCTCTGTCACATTATAGTGTGTTCATGGGTGTGTGGATATTATTTGGTCATAATTATAACAGCGCGTTAGTGGGGCTAAAATACTCATAGTATATGTACACAAAAGGATATTAATTTATGTATTTACTGTATAAAAATCGAAGTCATATGTAGTAACCCAAAACATCTCTCTCTCTCTCTCCTCTCTGTCTCTCCTTCTCTCTCTCTCTCTCTCTATAATATATATAATATATATATATATATATATTATATATATAGAATATTATATTATAGATATATTATTATATATCTATATATAGATATATATATATATTATAATATATATAATATGTATACATACATACATACGTGTAAATATATATACACATGATTGAGAGAGCGCGAGAGAGATCTTAGTTTCCATTCTGGTAATCTTTGCCTCGGAATGTCGTAAACTTATGTCAGGATTAGCTCCGGTTGTTGGGTTGGGGGCGGGGGCTGGAGATAGCGGAGGTTTCATCAGTTCTTTGCAGAAGTTTCGGGATGTGTAACGTAAGGCTTCTAAAGGCTTCTCGGTCGTGTCTCTTCTTTGGAAAATCCTCTGCGATAGAGAAGTTTATTCCGGAGAGAGAAGAGCAAAATTTGTTCCTTTTCTTTCTTAAATCTGCAGTTGGAAACCATTATGGGCAGAATCAACAGACTAGATTCAAGAGGGCTCCCAATGGAGAGGAAAGTCACAGGAAAAGGTGATAAATGAATAAATATGAGGGAATAGAAAATAAAACTGACACCGCTGGAATTCAGACGACGTCAGCAGCAGAGAGCAGGAAAGAATTTGCTCTTTACTCAATTATTTGGAGATTAGAATAATCCGCAACTGCACCAGACAACTTTTCCACATTTTAGCTCAAGCTAAGATGAAACTCCTAGCAGTACTCTCCCTCAAATCAGAAATTAGTTTTTGATATGTTTCTTTTCTAGGCTTCAACAACCGAATCTGTTCTTCATTAGTATGGTTGATATTTCTGTCACAATAAGATTTATTGCTAACGATTTTATTTCTGTAAAAAAATATAATCTTTGTTAAACAGGAAATTTATTCCATAACTAAAAAGTTTTCTAATTACAAAATTTGAATATAATGCGAAGGAAAATTATATTCTGGGATAGAAAGATTTGTCCTCGTCTACAGGAAAACCGATCTGATCGACTTAAATTCAAGACGCAATTTGTTCTAATTTCAAACATTCGTATACTTAGTTAATCAGTAGTCACTGATAGTCTAATCGTTTCCGTCATAGTGTTTGTTTTGCTTCCTGATTTGGAATGTTTTATGGTAAGATTAATCCGTGTTTGGATTGATTTGGAATGATGTTTGTATGCGATGGCAAAGGCAGTGCTTTAAAGTTAGTCAACTTCTCCCCAAACTAGTTATGAATTTTATTTAGTATTTTTCTATGGCTATCAATTTTATTCTGTATTATTGTATTTTTCTGTGTCTAAACTTCTAATTATCAGGTCCTGATAATTAGAAGTAGTGTTTTCTTTCGAATAAGGAGGTTCAAGAGTCCCTAGGGACTTGTGTAATCGAGATAAATTTAGCCATCTTGCCAGCTCTGGCATCGTCTTCCAGCATAGGGACAGATTTACAGAACATCTGTGAAAACAGCGATATGATTACTTTTACATTCTTTTATGGCATATTTTTTAATGATTTCCTTAAGTCAGATGATGGAAGTGTCCATGACTGGAAGCATGACATAGCTTATCGACCATGTTTTGTGGCTTTTGTCTCTGGTAAACCTTATACGTCTACTCGTCGTGGAATGTCTTGCCTGACGTGTGTACTATATAGAAGCGACTTCCTTGTGGCTCGTATATTTAAAAGCAAGACGAACAAACTATACTCTGTTTTTTTTTCCATCTGTCCATCCGCCTGTGGTGTTTTCGCATGTAACACTGCGTCCCGGGCTTTAAATAGTTACGCTATGTGTAAGTTTTAGGTAAATAAAAGGATATCTGGGTGTACATTTGCAACTGAAAAGTGTTTTAATAATTTACAGTATGCGAATTACACCGTTAATATTCGAAATAAGGTTATTATTATTGTTGAATGTAAGCTGAATGTAACTATCTACAGCCCGGGACGCAGTGTTACCATACGCAAACACCTCACGCTGGTGGACAGATGGAAAAAAACAGAGTATAGTTCCTTGTACTTCAAAATATGAGAAACGCCACGTTTCAGATTCGTCTTGCTAAACGATCGGGCCTTTTCATAACGAAGTATATTTAGAAGCATTGAAAACAGACTAACAATTAAAATTAAAAATTTTTATTTCTCTTGCTTGTGTATCGATTCGTGCATCAAATGAACCTAACTTCCTTGAGTGAGTAGTACCGAGGATCCCGAGTCGTCTCGACAAACATTTTGCCTGGCAGACTAATTGCTTTTCTTTCTGTCTTCCTTTCTGTAATCAGGACTGTACTATGCTACACATACCGTGGGACATTTAAACCCAGCTATATCAGTCTGGATGGCTTTTAAATTGGTTGTGGTATTGTATGTCATTCGTCAGTGGTCGTCTGGGGCTATCAAGTACGGTACATGTATCTGGTTGCACTGCGAAGCAAATTGAGTGCAGATGCTTCTACCGTTGTTAATTGATAATGGTGGTATGGGCTGTAATTGATAATAATTGAATGTGATGATTTTCACGCAATTTAAATCTAGCCTCTTATTATTATTATTTAGTTCTTTATTATTTATTTTTATTTATTATTTATTTTATTTTATTATTATTGCACCTTCCTTGGGTTGGATATCGCCGTTTTCAGTATACATACATATGAAAAACCTTAGTTTTTTATCAAAATATTTACATTTTTATCTAAAGATTATTTTCTTCCATAAATTTATATTTAAAAAAAAATTCTTCCACGCTTTAAAAACTTTTATACAACCAAAACCCGATATTGGGCCAACTCGCTAAAATTTGGAGTTTTATTTCTTTTTGTCCTGCCACAGTTACGCCGAACATTCTCTTAATTCTTTGTATCTCCCGTCACAGCAATATTTCACATATTCTTTTTTTTATATCCTCGTTTTAATCTTCTTAGGGCTGTTTCGCAACATTCTTTTTTTCTTTCTGGTCTTTCACGGTTTTCTCTTTCTCCGAATCTTTTTGTGGTATCATCCTTTCCCCGCCCACTTTTCTGCTTTTATTTAGTTATTTATTTTTGTTTTTTGTCAGCTGTTCCTTAAACATAATTTTAGATAATCATTATTTGTAGGTTCTGTTCCTTTATATTGAAAAAAAATTCTCTCTCTCTCTCTCTCTCTCTCTCTCTCTCTCTCTCTCTCTCTCTCTCTCTCTCTCTTTGTTCACCTTTTTCATCTCTGAACGTTTTTTTTTCTAATTTTTCAGTTGTCACCATTTTCATTCTCCTTGATTCCTGGTTATATTTATATTTTTCTGCAGCATTTTCTCCACTTTTTCATTTTCTTTCCATTTAGCAATTTTCATTATGGTCTTCATTTTCCCTTCTTTATTTTCTCCAACTTGTTTTTCTACATCCTCGTTTCCTTTCTCTCTCTCTGAGTTAAGTTTATTTTGTGACTCTTCCTCCTTGGGTAATTTATGTTTCGCCAAATTTACTTCCCGTTTTTCCTCTAAAGTATATTAGGGTTTTCTCCACGCCATGTTTCTTTCCTCCCGTCTCGTTTTCAAATCCTCGGATGCGATGACGTAATGTTTAAACACATCGAGTGACCTTTTGCGTTGATTGTGTCATTATGAGGAGCAATAAGTGGTGGTATTCCCCCTGCCTCTGCTGATGGATGTTGAACTGTTATTATTCTCTCTCTCTCTCTCTCTCTCTCTCTCTCTCTCTCTCTCTCCATAACGTGCGTATGGGTGTGGGGGTCATTATTTGCACGTAATTATAACAGCGCGCTATATGGGCTAATAATATTTACAGGATGTGTGTATCAAGAGCTAATAATGTATGCATGTATACTCTATGCAACAAAGTCATGTGTATACTAACCGCCACACATTTTATTCATTTCTCTCTCTCTCTCTCTCTCTCTCTCTCTCTCTCTCTCTCTCTCTCTCTCTCTCTCTCGCCGTTTTTCTCATGTGGAAAGTCTCGTTGTTCTGTTGTGGGAAAATCAGTAAAATATTTTTGTCCTTCTTGTTGTAGTGTCTGCTTGTAAGCTGATTTATTTGTGCGAATACTAAGTTGAGCGTCACTTCGTTAAAAGAAATATCTTAAGGATAGAAATAGTGATTTTTTTTAAAGAAGTGAGTAGTGTGGATTATTATTATTTTGTTTTTTTATTAAGAGGAAGTTTTTTCATAATTTAAGCTTCTTAAGTGAGATAATAAGGCATTGAATTGGAGCCTCGTGTTTATCTGAAGCCACCTTTCTTAATTAAGGAGAGTTGTGCTCTCTTGTATCTTGGTTTCTGGGCCTCTTCTTTGGCCCTTTGCACCGGACTGCAGAGGTTTGCTGCAAATTCTGCAACTCTAGGTGGGATCGTCTTCAGTGCGTAAATTCTCTATGCAGAGGTCGAGTGAAAAGTCTCTCTATTTATTATTATTATTATTATTATTATTATTATTATTATTATTATTTATTTATTTATTATTCATAAAATTTGGAGGTGGATCTATTCTAAAGTGAGTGGTGACTTTTGGAGTGAAATATAAGTATAAGAAGTTGGACAGATAGCCGTTCAAAAAAAAAAAAAAAAAAAAAAAAAAAAGGAGGGAGAACATGAAGGGTAAAAAGAGAAACAAAAAACACGCTAGGGCCTGAAGGGCCGCTGCAAAGATACCGCAGAACTCTGCTACTATGAAGGCTATTGTTATCACTACACGAGTCTGTCATATCTGCTTATGATGATAATAGTAGTGCATTAAAAGGATGACAGTTCTGTTGCATTGTTATTCTTGGTCTTAGATAAGATGTAGTTTACATGTGCAGGAGAGTATGAATCTGATGATTAAGAATATGATGTAAATAATAGTAATAGAGGGAGATTTACTCATATTTTATTGTGCTTTTTTAAGGAATGTAAAAGATAAAGTGACCGTAGTTATTGAATAGTAGTGATATTGGTATTAATAACAAATATCAATTGTGACCAAAGATGCAATAACAACAACTATCCTGACATGATAGAACTTGTGAAGAATTCCATCCGTATTGATTTTGTTGAATACCGAATTCAGTTAATTCCTGTGTATCATTTCATCCCACCATTATTGTTATTATTGTTTCTCAAAGAATAATTCTATTGATCAATATATTTCTTGAGAATTATCGTCATCGTAATCGTCCTGTTTTGACAGTTTTCATTGTCGTCTTGCGCAGATTACAAACTTTTAACTGTGGCGGCGAACTGTTTCATTCATTTCTATTTTTGTTTGCTGAAACTTCTGTCAGAAGTTCATGTTTAGATAGGCTGTATCACTGTTCCAAACTTCTTTGAAGAAGGAAGGATATGAGAAACTGTGCCCAAGACAGAACTCTCTCTCTCTCTCTCTCTCTCTTCTCTCTCTCTCTCTCTCTCTCTGTTTGTGTGTGGTTTGGATTGGTTATGTTCTTTTTTTCAAGTTGTAATATTTAAATGTGCATCAAAGCATATGTACTTGTTGCACACGCTCACTATTATGCATGCAAGTAGTATGCTATATATATATATATATTATATATATATATATATATATATATATATTATATACATACATACGTAAAAGAAAATCTCATCATATTTTCATACTAACAATTCGGCACATAGTTTCACTGCCAGGTTCAACAGAGGTATAATAAGATTAAATTGAACATATGTAAATCCCTCTCCGCTTTGTGTGGATATTGAACCCTGATTCTCTGTCTTGACAGTTAACCGCCAAGCCACTTTGGCCCCTATAGTTTCACCCTAATTAGAGGATGGCTCCATTGAAAAAAGTCTACGGTTACTGCCATATTCACGGTAACTAGTGAATTATGAAATAATTTTACTGTGCAGAAACTTCAAAAGCACCAGTTGCTTCTTATGCCTACACAGCACACACAATCACACACATTTTAGACAATTTAGAGAGGCCTCCGTAAGGGGGAGTAGTACCGTCAGCACACCGCATGCGATGCACTGTAGGCAGTAATAAAGGTTCTTTGCAGCGTCCCATCGGCTCCTAGCTGCAACCGCTTTCAATCCTTTTACTGTACCTCCATTCATATTATATTTCTTCCATCTTGCTATCTGTCCTCTCCTAACGATTATTTCATAATGCAACTGCGAGGTTTTCCTCCTGTTACACCTTTCAAACCTACCTACTCTCAATTTCCGTTTCAGCGCTGAATGACCTTAAATGTCCCAATTTAGAGAGTTACATGACTGCTTCTATTTGTGTTTGCCAGCCCAGTGTAAATCAGTATGCGACCTTCACTCCTCCTCCTCTTCAGAATTTCATTTAACTTTCTTCCTAGTGTCGCCTCAGACCTTCGTTTTTAGTTTTCTTCTTCTCCGCCATTTTTTAAATTATCGTGTTGAAACTGTGCCAGATGCCACCTCTCTTGACGGGTATTGGTGAGCTGCGTTGACTTGGAAGATCATTTCAGAAAGCTGCCGCTGCCGCTGCCTCTGCCTCAAGGTTGGAGAGAGAGAGAGAGAGAGAGAGAGAGAGAGAGAGAGGAACACGTCCTTACTTCCTTGTTTCTGTCACTTGCCAGAAAATTATGGGGTATCTTTGGGGATAGGAATGATGCGTGTGATCACAGAGAAAGAGTTTATTGAAGATAGGATGTGAACGAGTGAGAGATACCACTAGAGATATGATGAGAGAGAGGGAATAATGAGAACACGAAGGGAAGCCATTAGTGGTAACCCTGTCGTCCAATTTAGAAGGTGCAATCACCTCAAAGTGGACACCATGGCTGAGTGGTGCAGCGCTAGGTTCATGTTGAGCAGATCCTTGGAGTGCTATTGGTATACTGCCCAATAGTCCATCTGTCAGTCTAGCTGTTATCTGTTACTTGGTAATATAGTTTGCTTGTAGTTAAGAAGAAAGGGCGTATAGTCAACAGCTTCATGCTTCAACACTTCCCGAGAAACCTGGAGGCCGTATATACACCTCTGGCGCCACCCAACTTCATGCACATTCCTGCATACTTATATAGAGAGGGGTTGGGTCACAACAACATCGTTCTTCAAACGTCACTTAAGGTGGCACAAAGGTGGAGGATGGTATATCTGCGTAATTGAGCGAACGATTGTATCGCTTTTGACTGACACTTTGGGCGTTTACTTGTAAATCAGTGGTTAAGCACTTCCCTCCAAGCACTGGCAGTTCGTGGTACAAGATGCTCTTATTTTGTATGTTGTGCGCTAGCATTTCCTGCCTTTTGTGTTTTATTTAGGGATGATGGTGACTTAAACCCTTAAAATACATAAAAAAAATCACAGCGAATCAGTAACAAAACATACCTCTATACACACACATAACTGAATCACGAAAATTTGGAACGTGACGAATATACAAATAAAGGCAAAAGCCTTGAAGGAAAACAATGGCGTATCGTTGCAAGGCCTTTCGACTCTTGCCCTTTACTAAGCATGCTGATGTAAATATTAAAGTAAGTTTGCAAAGGAAGCTCGTATAAATGACAGATAGCGATTATAAAGGTAAATATGTACCTGAAATCCAACACACTTGAAGAATTATAGTAGAACTACCCAAAACAGGGGTACATTTTGTTTTGTTTTTGTTTTTTGTGGTCAATCACCGCACTGTATAATCTTTTCATTATCTTGTCCCTGCTTCCGAGCAGTTGGACTTGAACTATTGTAAACCTCTCAAATTGTACCCCTGTTTTGGGTAGGTCTACTAATTCTCCACCTGTGTTGGATTCCAGGAGCATGTTTTCCTTTATAATTCCTATCTATCATTTTGTACGAGCTTTCTTTGCAAACTTATTTTCATAGTAAAGGACGGGTCGAAAGGCCTTGCAGCGTTACTCCATTGTTTCACTTTCCCTCGTGTCTTTTGCCTTTATTTGTGTGTGTATATATGTGTGTGTGTCTTTATATACACATGTATATACAGTATACGCACACCCACACAACGATATAAAATGTCTTTTAACAGCATTGGTACCTTGCGTTGAAGAGTGCAGAATGAATCTCTCTCTCTCTCCCCATTCCTTCCCTTCCTTTATGAAGTCCTTCCCCAAATATGGCGGCATCATATGCATAGAGTTCTCTTGCGTGCCATGTGCCATCATGACGTCGTATTAAATTATAGCAATCCAGCCTTTTGCTCTTTTTGCAATTGAATCTTTTTTTTTTCTATCCTTCGCCCGACCTTGATTTCGGCGATGCTGTTCGTCGGGGAAGAGCATTGTGTGTCGGGGCTGATCCAATGTCGGTAAACATTGCAAATGTGCACCAGATGTCGCCGGCCATGTCCGAGAGAAAACATAAAAATAATGGCGGTGGTTTGGTGCCCGTGTTGGGTGTACTATGCAGTTGTGTGTGTCTGTGTATGTATGTGCGTATGTTTCTATGTCTGTCTTTCTGAGCATTGCCTTTCAGGGTGACATTGCCAACCCTTCACTTGTATATATACTCGTATATATAAGTGTGTTCAATATACCACGTCCTTTTCAAATCAGTAGGATTATATAAAGGACAGCCAACATTATTAATAAAAAATGAGAATTCTGCCTTTTAACTTAGCTATCGCAATGATACTGTTCCATCACACAAACTCGTACTAAATTGTTAGAGAGAGAGAGAGAGAGAGAGAGAGAGAGAGAGAGAAGAGAGAGAGAATTTACCTGTAGAATTACTTGCTAAATGGTCCATCCATCAGGATGTGGATGATTACCTCGTCGAGGCCACTCTCTTGTGTGGCATTACTTTCTTCATGTGGCAAGATGTCTAGGAATTTGTCAAGTTTATTTTTAAGTAATTACACTAATTGACTGGTTGTGGCCGAAATGCGAGGAGAGAGAGAGAGAGAGAGAGAGAGAGAGAGAGAGAGATTCTTGACCATTGTATCACGAGACATTTAAACAATGGGAGATTTTGAAGGTTTTTTTTTTTTTTTTTTTTTTTTTTTTTTTTTTTTTTTTTTTTTTTTTTTTTTTTTTTTTTTTTTTTTTTTTTTTTTTTTTTTTTTTTTTTTGTAATGGTCATGGATTTGTCTCGTTTGGGCAGGACGAGGGTAATGGGGAAGCGGGGGAGCGGGGGCCGGTTCGTAAAGTAACGGGCGAGTGTGAAAGATCTACAATGTATAAATTCTGGGATTTTGAAACGGCTTCGTAGTGATTCTTAGCGAGAGACCAAGGATCAAGTAACGATCGAAGAAGCACCACTCCACAAATAAAGGCGAGGAAATCAAGTTGCACTTCCCCTTGAATTATCAGGCAGGTCTATATGTCAGTTCTTATATCAATCACAACACCTGCGTTGTCGATAATGCAGTGTTTAGGTTCTGCCTGCCGGAATGGCCTCATCCAAGCCGACGTCGATCTTTGGAGAAACCTTTTGGTTTATTTATTATGCATCCTATTGCACCGAACACTCCAAGATGGCGGACAGAGGATACAAGTTCAACACCTGGGTTGCGCTTTCAGTCGTTGCTCTAACTTCCATATCAGTCATTTGATCAAAATTGTTTGATTAGATTTCAACGTATGGAATATTTTAGATTTATGACTTAATTATCAGTACATTACATAGAAATTTAATTTTTGTGCCATAGCATTTGTTATGATTTCAATGAACCAGAATTTGATGGAAGATGTACATACTGAGTATGTGACATACACTTACGTCGAATATATAAAATATATTTGTTATTGCATAGTTCTCACAACATTGATATTTTTGTAGTCTGGTATCCAAGTCTGAATTTGGGTTGCAGCCTGTCTCCTGAGGATCAACAACCGGCCCCTCCCAACCCCCTCCCCCCCTCCTTGTTTACTTTGGATTTCAGTACGCTAAATTATTATCTATGGTGCATCACTATACTCAGAACGGAAGTAAAAAGTAAAAATCCACAAATTTTTGTCAGTTTTTAGTCTGATAAATTCAGCCTCGCTCATGTGTTCATTGTTCATTTTTACTTATATCCTGTCTGAGTATAGTGAAGGACCATAGATAATTTGGAGTCATGGAATTTGAAGAAAACAGTTAGTGGGGATTCAGGCTTGGGTACCACACTGTAAAAATAGCTAAGTTGTGCGAGAAGTCATGTTGATAATGACATTTTACATTATCGACGTTTGTATATTACCTTTGCTGAGGCCAGCATTACAGCTTTATGAAGCAAGCCTTGTTCGAGGTCTGTGTACCCAGTCCGCTCCAGGTTCCTCCTGAGGTCCTCTGGGGTCGCTCCCAGGGCTCCCAAGGTAATAGGTACGACTTCCACTTCAGCTTGCCATAGACTCCCTATTTCCATCTTTGGCTGTTTTCTCTAACTTTGTCCGTAACTCTTATGTCCCATGGTATGGATATATTATTATCATTATAAATTACTACAAGTTTTATAGAAAATATAGCTATTTCGGCCACGTTTATTTTGTATAGAAGTTTCTCTGTTCTTGTTACTGACTTTTCTTCAGTACTCAAGTTGGCTATTAAAACGCCAAATAGGGGATTCATGTAAAAAACGTGGCTATTTTAATAGCCAGCTTGATTACAGAAGAAAAGCCATTAAGTAGAAGAATAGCGGAACATTTATACAAAATAAACGCGGTTGAAATAGCTATTCCAGCATATTATATTTATTATTATTATTATTATTATTATTATTATTATTATTATTATTATTATTATTATTATGTACACTGGAGAATTCAACAAATGGAATCTCTAAGCTGTTCACGAATGCGTTAACATAGATAAGAAGGGAACGAAAATCCTAACTCATAAAAGCAAATAATGACAATCTCATGATCAGCTATTACAGTTGTTTTGTTTTTAGTACAGAAAACATTTGCTTCATTATGTCTGCCTCCCTTTGAGGCCAGGATGTGGCGGGGATGTGGCTTCCCATAGGTTCCATGTTAGTAAGCTAAGTCGAGCACACGAGCGTCTGTGGCAAGCGACAATGCCACAGCTTATAGACAATGCAAACCAATGGGAAGCCACAGCCCCGCCACACACCGACGCCACTCTGTGGCACCACAGAGTGGCTCGTATACTCCTGGCCTTACTGTTTCATATAACCTTCTTTCTTGAGGAAATATCCCCTACTGTATCCGCACAACAATACTTAAAAAGAAGTTTGTATTATTATTATTATTATTATTATTATTATTATTATTATTATTATTATTATTATTATTATTATTATATTATTATTTAAATACTCTGATCACAGTTCGTTTTACTATCAAATTGCTTTTTGTAACGAAAGATGTTGACAAATTTTTATTGGGAAATCGTACTGTTATTACGATTATCTGCTGAAACTAAACTAATTTGGTTTAATAGGAAGTTTTAAACAATGGGGCCTCTGTTCTGAAGATGCTTGCGAAGGGAGTTCGTGGCATAAACGTTTTTTTTCCATTACACTGTATTTACAGACGGCCAACAAAGAATTGGCGTAGTTTCTTAATTCATTGTTCGTTATGGAAATATTGCCATATGCAGGTGCCAGAATATTACTTAACAATAAATAAAATTTCCTTTTAAAGGTGGTATACTTGAAATAAATGACATAGGAACTGAGTAGACTTATTCAACATATTAAAGATGATTATTTTGCAAATAAGGAAATATATACCGATGGGTCCTACGTCCACGATTTCTAATTTTATTTTCAACTCTAGCTTCGTGACAGCGTTCCGAAGATTTTGAAGTTGGCTTTGCTGCCGCTCGAGTCTTGACTCAACATATCGTACTGCACTGGGGTGTTGTCATTTCGTCTCCTACAGCCGATAAATAATACATTAATGCTTTAACATTCTTCGAAAACGATGTTTAGTTAAACTAATTTTGTCCTTTGATCAATAAAATAATTTGCATGACACGTTTAGTGAGCCTAAATTGATTCTACTGATTTTCCCACATGATAAGCCTAGGTCTATTTTTAGCAGCATACTCTCTCGGATACGTAATATTAATGAATATTTAAATCGACAATATATGTATATATATATATATATATATATATATATATATATTAATCTGCTTTATTTGACTATTCCCGTTTATTCTTGTTTTATTAGCCATGTTCGCCTTTCTTCTTATCCTTTTAATAATTGCTTTAACATAATTAACTCAGACCTAGCTATTCAAAGTCAAAAAGCAATCATAAAAAAATCAAACGAATATAATTCTTTCTTATTTTTTTATCGAATTCCTTGCATATCATCCTGTTTCATTTGGACACCTTGGAAAGCTGTGGGAGTCAAAACTGACGAATACATTAAGAAAGGCTTACTTTCCTTAAAGCTTCTTAGGTTGATCTTTCTGTAGCTATTCATTTCTTTCTTTTAAATAGAAATTAATTCAAATTAGTTCACATGTATAACTACTAGACCTACTAACATAAGCATATTATAAGTAGCTGAAAGAATAGAAATAGGAAAGGTGACGTTCTCGTTTAAGTCTATTCATGTTTTTTTTCTCTCTCTCTCTCTCTCAAGAAAAACCTACTGTTTTAATCAAGAGTTGCTCTTTGACGGCTACAGGGTGTAACACGAGGGTATGCACATATTTTGTGGAATGAAAGATAAAGTTTCTTTGAACAGAAAATATTTTACAAATAGTATTTTAAGGCGTCCGTGTCGCTGCGGGGAATTTTAAAATAACCGTTATCATTAGTGATGCTTTCACGAGGTGGAGTTCGTAGTGAGAAGTCGGTTCTAGTCGCCTGAGATGTAGAAGAGAGCGGAGCGGAGGTGGCTTAAAGGAGTGATGGAAGTGTTAGGGCCGATGTTAATAAAGTATCTCCCAATAAAAAATGTATTCTTTAGGATTTGAAGAAAAAAAATGCATGCATCATATCATTGAAACCGTTTCCCTCCCTATCCGTGGTATTCACTGGCCACCGATAAAAAAAAAAAAAAAAAAAAAAAAAAAGTAAGCCTAACCTGAATCTCTCATCCATCAAAGATAAGTTTGCTTATTCATTAGACAACTATCAAAGACTTCAAGTGTAGATTTAAAAATCTCTTCCTCTCCATCTAAAGTATTCATCAGACACCAGTCATAAGCGTAGAGCTAGTTATGATCCCTGGTTCAGCAATGTCGTGACGAGGCACTAGAATTCAAAGTTCACAAATGAATGTTGTTCAGCAACATTTTCACTACTGTATTGTCTTGCTCATGTGGTGCTTCGAGGTATTCCACCTTTAGGCCCATGTTCTAAACTTTGCAGTTCTTTAAACAATTTTATTCATCTATGTATGATTCTCTCCGGTTTATTAAGCTTCCTGATATCTCTCCAACAGGAACTTGCACTGAATGCAGTGCAATAATTCTCTCCCTCATCGAAGGATGTTTCTTAGACCGATAAATGACACATTGACATTAGATACCCGTGCACATAACATCAAAAGCAATAGAGTGAGGTCGCCTGGGTTCACATTGTTAATATATCGTTTTTTTTCTTTTTGTTTTTAAATTTGATAGCATTTTGTGAGGTTCCAATGTTTTCTGTAAAATTTAACAAATGGAATAGTTCAACTACCTTCAACTTAATATTGAAATGATAATTTAAGGACTATGTTTATGCGATACTACTAGTGATAGGTGTCGCCTATCTATTTGGTAATGGATATCTATGGTTGTGATATGACGTTTTTATCACTTCGTTTCGTTCACGTCAATTTTGCTATATGGAAAATGTTGTTTTACACATAACATAACATAATGTTCTTAAGATATCAGTGACTGTTTTTAACGTCATTACACATGATTTCTTCCATCTTTGAAAAGAAAAATAGATAAATAAGGCATGAATCGTGCGTCAGGCAGGTGAACGAAAAATTATGAAACTCTGCCACGAGTTTTTTGGCCGACAGTACGTTGTGAATAATAATAATAATAATAATAAATAATAATAATAATAATAATAATAATAAGTTGGCTCTGTGACGAAGTAGGCTTGAATAAAAAGTGAGATCGGATGGGTGGCTATTGAAAAAAGTAGCGATTTAATACAGGGTAAGTGTTCATTTAGAATGATAGAGAAGGACTGAGTTTAGAATATTATATATATATATATATATATATATATATATATATATATATATATATATAATATATATTGTGTGTGTGTGTATGCATGTATGTACTCTCTCTCTCTCTCTCTCTCTCTCTCTCTCTCTCTCTGTCTCTCTATATGTATATATATAGATATATATATATATATATATATATACTATGTTACTATTTCGTGTCTGTGTTCGCATAGAATTTATTGACTGATTAACATAAACTTGAGAATTTATCTGCTGATCAAATTACGTAACTGAGAACGAGACCAGAAAAGACGGCCGAGGGAAGGAAGACCCCATCTGCAGACACGACCCAAAGAACAAAGGGGACAGAGAGGCCAGCAGCAGGAAGAGGGCAAAGAATCAGATCTGAGGGCTAAATAAAAAGGGGAAAAAGCTTTGATAAGCAGCACAGCCATTCATTCCTCTCCCCTCCAAAGACACACTGAGAGAGAAAGACAATGGAAAACACATGATTGAAATAAACCCTGTTGTTAGGTTACAGATGGTGCGTTGATTTAATTTTATTTCGCCAGTGTCTGTATACGTGTTGTGTTTGGTTTTAATTTACGTTTGTATGTTTTTTATTTGCGTTCTTGGAGTAAAGCGTGATTTAAAAGTTATAGGCGGTGATTCAGTGAATGTTAACGTGTACGTATGCGTGTGTGTTGAAGGTGGCTAAGTTTGTTTCGGTGTTTTTAATCCTCCGTTTGTGCGCTCATAAGTCCGTAGTGGTTTATGTTCACTATGGTTGCAGATGGCAGTAGAGTCGATGTGCGTAAGGATTTGAGTGTATATTGGAGGACGTATGCAGTGACGTGTGCATTTAATTTTAACACAGCTATTTCTGGCGTTTTTATGTGAATATTGATTGAGGGCCACGCTGGTGTTTCCTTAACTTTATGAGGAATATTTTTCTTGTAATTTTTACTGTTTAAGTAGTGAAAATGATCTCTCTCTCTCTCTCTCTCTCTTCTCTCTCTCTCTCTCTCTCTCTCTCTCTCTCATTATGAACTCGGTGTGGAATGTCATGGTCTAGCGATGCAGACTCACAAGCGGACAAAAAACAGAATTGAGGGAAGTTTGCAAATGACGGAGAAATAATTCCAGAACAGT
>NC_061088.1:36970823-36975823 GCF_015104395.2 Macrobrachium nipponense | reverse complement strand
TGGCAATTCGTCCGCGTCACTGCTTGAGGCTTCTCCTGCTTCCACTTCTGCTGTTTCCTCTGCTAATGCTCTTTGCGCCGTCGACGCTCTGTAAGCAGTAAGCGGGAGACATGTCGATCAGGGTAAGGATTTTTTTCATTGTTTTTTTTTTAATGAATGTATTCAACAAAATTGTAAGTAAAGCACATTGCATATTTTTTTGTAAGAATGTCCTGCTAATATAATTTGCAAGTATTTAATGTTTATCTATATTTAAGTAGTCAAATGCTTTAAATTTACGTAGAATATGTAGCGTATTAAGGTTAAGCATCTTCCGCTAACTCAGTAAGACATTTTGTATTGTACTGTAATGCTAGAATGTTTACATTTTTAAGATTAAATTTTGTTGTACTGTTCGTTGTCCTGTTGTATTTTCAAGTAAAACTTTATATTAATTTTTACGTTTTTTTTAGTTATTTATTTTTGTATTTTATCACCTCTAAATCTTATACGGGCATCAAATAAGCTGTATGTTTTGTGATAGTGATTTTAGTTGAATTTTTTTTTTAGATTTCATTTCTATTTAATTGTTTTAATTTTGTGACTTACATGTATAGTGGTTTTTACTTTGTCGATTTCTGCCCTTCTTTTTAAATTATCTAATTTTCTTATAATTTAACGGATGTTGTTGAAGTAAATTATGTTGTTAATTTATTTTTTGTGGAAATTGCACTTAACGTGTGTGGTGTTATTTTACATTCCCATCCAGGTAAGGCCTTTTTTATCCACAGGTTATTTTCCAATAATTCCTGGAAAATTTTATAGTCCTCGTGATTACACGCCATCGGAATGAGTATCTTTTTTTATAGCTATATCATTTTTTTCTTTACTGAAGTGGTTATTACTCTTAAAGTAGGGTGTTTCTTCATATTTTCATTATTTTTCATTATTTTCATGTGGTATTGTTAAGAACAATGTTAGATAGAAGTACCGTAGCTGGAGAAAAAATAGCCAGTTTTCGTATTTTTTATATTTTTAGAAATAATAAGCAAACATTGTTATAGAACATTCACATTTGTGAATGAAGAAGAAAACAGTAAGAAGTTGTTGATAACCAGTGAATACTAGTTCATACTGAAAACATATGTTGATATTTCAAACTATAAGAATAATTTCGAACAGTGTCGCGTGATTGGTTGATTGCTTCAAGTGTTGTCGCAACATTTTGAAGTCTTTCTTTGATCTCTCTCCCGATTGCCGAGTTCATTTCCTTCTAAAGCTTTTAGTTCCTTCCTTCTCTCTCTCTCTCTCTCTCTCTCTCTCTCTCTCTCTCTCTCTCTCTCTCTCTCTGCCGTCAGTGCACTTTATTCGGTGCAATGTAGGCCTTACTTAAGGTTCTTTGCAGCGTCCCTTCGGCCCCTAGCTGCAACCACTTTCATTCCTTTGACTGTACCTCCGTTCATATTCTCTTTCTTCCATCTTACTCTCCACCCTCTCCTAACAATTGTTTCATAGTGCAACTGCTTTGAGGTTTTCCGCCTGTTACATCTTTCAAACCTTTTACTGTCAATTTCGGTTTCAGCGCTGAATGGCCTCAGTTGCCCCAGTGCTTGGCATAATGCCAAAAATCTATATAAATCAAATAAAATTTTCTCTCTCTCTCTCTCTCTCTCTCTCTCTTGCATTTTCTATTCATATTGTTCTCTCCCGCTCAATTTCTATGCCTTTCTTTCTAAAACCTCTCTCTCTCTCTCTTCTCTCTCTCTCTCTCTCTCTCTCTCCTCTGCTCTCTCTCTCTCTCTCTCTCTCTCTCTCTCTCTCTCTCTCTCTTTTTGCTGTTTCTGTTCGTACTGATCTCTCATTCAAATAGTGTTCTAAATTCTACAGTCTCTCTCTCTCTCTCTCTCTCTCTCTCTCTCTCTCTCTCTCTCTCTCATATATCTTTCTTTGCTGTTTCTGTTCATCCTGATCTCTATCATACAATTGTTGTAAATTCTACAGTTTTTCTCTCTCTGTCTTTCTCTCTCTTTTTCTCTCTCTATTCGTACTGATCTTTCTCATTCAACTATTGTTCGAGATTCTACGCCATCTCTCTCTCTCTCTCTCTCTCTCTCTCTCTCTCTCTCTCTCTCTTAATGTATTCTCTGGTGAAGAGTAGCAGCATTTTTCATGTGGCCCCGTGCGTGTTGTTCATTCATTATCCTGCCTCTCTTCAACCACAGCGCATGCGCCAGAAGTCGCCCAGTCATCCCTAAGAGCATTCACTCATTTCATATGCACATTCATTACTTGCACTTCACTCACACACCAGATACCATAACAACAAAAATTCATCACTGTCCGACATAATTATTGTTATCATTGTTAATAAATATTAGTGTATTTAAAATATATATTACATATGTATATATATATATATTATATATATATATATATATATATAGATATAGTATATATATATATATATATATTTATATATATATCAATATATATACATATATAATATATATATATATATATATATATATATAATATATATATAATAATATTATATATTTATTATACGTATGTATAACTATATATATACATGAATATATATGCATATATATATTGTGACGAAGTGCCAAGTATCTGATTACTACACTTACCATTCATTTATTGTTACCACACAAAAGCCAGACACCTGAACCCTCATCACTAAACGACTGAATACTCTAAAGGCAACAGTGATCCCTTAACAACTTACCAGTATGCAGAAATTCAGACTTAAGTTCATCAAAACAGGTGTGAGGTAATCTTGTAAGTAATTAAATTAATCAAAGGGCATCACTCCATCAACAACTTTAAAAGTCTAAGTATTTCCCTGATTTCAAAAGTCTAAGTACTTCCCTGGTTCTAAGTCACTTCAAGTAAAATGAAGGAAAACAGATTAATCACCACTTTATGTTTCTACCTAACATCAATATAATCATATGCAAATATACTGCTATAAAAATGAAAACACTTATAAAAATTTTAAATAAAAAATTTATTATTAAACTCAAAATTTATAAGTGAAATTCACAATATCAGGGAAAATTACTGTTACTTGAAAACAAAGTAAAGTTTAATTAATTCTTGAATCAAATTAAGTAAAATCAAATCAAAATTAATTTATCACCAAAATTTTTTCCAAAAAAGAAAAATTAATTCTATTGAAATTCAAAAGTGTTAGGCAATAATTGAAATTTGGAAATTAATTCACAAGTGCTAAACAATAATCAAACTTGAAAAGAATTCTAAGTAAATGCAAATTCTAAGTAAATGCAAATTAATTCACAAGTGTTAAATTTAATTAAATGTGCAGTGATTAAGCAATGAAAATAACTAAGTTAATTAAACTGTGAATGCAAATGAAAATGCAGAATAATGTGGACAATACTAAAATTCAAAAAGTATTAATCACACAGAACATAAAATAAAAGACACACTTAATAAGAAAATGAATAAATGCACCAAAAAGTAAACAAACACAAAACACAAAAATTTGCAATGTGTAAAAGTGTAAATCTTTTCACAAAAAATATTGTAACCATTAGTTTTTACCAAACCTTCGTAACCATCTGTTATTAGTTATTAGTTTTTACCTAACCACTGTTCCTATCAGTTATTAGTTGCAACTAATAAAAATATAATACACTTTACCTTTTTGGTATACCAATTTCTTTCTTTCTTTCTTGCTGCAGCTTGTTTCACACTTTCACAAAATCAGGCGCCGTTACAACAACAATGTTTGTTCAGATTCCACAAAAACACTAAATAATACTAAAACTCTTAGAAATATCAAATCTGAAATTCTCAAGTTACGGGTGACCATTCAATAAGTACGAAATTGTTACATTACTTTAACATCAAAAGTGCTATGCGATAGAGAGAGAGAGAGAGAGAGAGAGAGAGAGAGAGAGAGATGTGAATGCCTCGAGTATCTAAGATCTAATGAAATTCTTCTCCCTTACGGAAGCTGGGATGACACACAACGTTTTTGGCAATAATGCTTCCAGAAGCTTCGAAATCTTACGCAACTTTACATACAAAATGTGTAATCTGCACGTGGCTTTGACAAAGACATACACGTATGAGACCTGTCTGTTCAAAAAAGACACGTACTCAACTCGAGCGACCGAAGCAGAAGTCCCTTATCTTACTTGATGACAGAATCCAAAAACACATTGAAGATTCGAGCTCGCTTATCAAACGTGTTGACAGATTTTGAAAAACAACTCTAGCTTGAACGAACAAAGATATTCTCTCTCTTTCTACATTCTACGTTATACATATTCTTTTACATTATGTTATGCGAAATCTGAACACACATTTAAAACATCCTATCTCTAAGCTCTCTAGGAATCTGAAAAAATGTTGCACAATTCTACATAACATTTTATACAGTCAAAGAGGAGATATATGCATTTTGACAGTAGCAATATATAATAATATATATTGTGTGTGTGTGTGTGCGTAGAATCTACTGGTCACTTTTTTACCAGATACATATACAACTGAAATAGCCACAATGCCCTCTTAACTTCTTGAATTCTTTGCTCTTTTTGGATACGCTTGTCTCTTTGTAGAGACAAGCGTATCCAAAAAAGTGCAAAGAATTAAAGAAGTTAAGAGGGCATTGTGGCTATTTCAGTTGCATTTATATATATATATATATATATATATATATATATATATATATATATATTAATATATATATATATATATATATACTACATATATATATATATATATATATATATATATATATAATATATATATATATATATAGTATATATGTATATATAGAACTGGGAAGTCTTAAGTAATATTTTACAAAGTACTTTCTGAACTTCAGAAATACTGAAGATGTATTTTTCAAAAAAAAATCAATAAATGCGCTTGCATGTATAAGAATTCCTAAATATAATACATACATTCATAACTTATTTTTCACTTTTTTTTATTATTATTTTCATTAAGACTGCTTGGGAAACTGT
>NC_061088.1:36926515-36967823 GCF_015104395.2 Macrobrachium nipponense | reverse complement strand
ACCTACAGAACTACTTGTAGGTTCAACGCCAAAGGAGGGGCGCGCGCGTCTGTGTGAGAGAGAGAGAGAGAGAGAGAGAGAGAGAGAGAGAGAGAGAGGCTCTGGCAAAACGAAAAATTAAGGGGGAATTCCTCTCCATCGATTGAACTCATCCCAGCTGTTTGTGGTCTGTGTATGCTGAAATACAAAAGAGGAATATACACAAATATGCTCAGACTAGACTGGCTTTTCCGGCTGACAAGTAAGATATTTTTGTGCTAAGGTCACAGTAAAGGTAATACTACAAGTAACATAATTTACTTTATTTCTCAATAATGAGCATTCCTTAACACGAGTAAAAAAATGCGCCTAAGACTTCGGCGCAATCGAGTTTTCTGTACAGCGTATAATGCTAAATGAAACTCTCAGCCATGGTCCGTGAAACCTTCAGCCACTGCCCGGTGGTGGCCTATGTTGTTAGCACGTATAGGTGGCATGCACAAGATCATGGCTAACTTTAACCTTAAATAAATAAAAAAAAATTACTGAGCCTAGAGGGCTGCAATTTGGCATGTTTGACGATTGGTGGCTGGATGATCAACATAATAACTTGCAGCCCTCTAGCCTCAGTAGTTTTTAAGATCTGAGGATGAACAGAAAAAGTGCTGACGGACAGACAAATCGCCACTCAAAAGTTTTCTTTTACAGAAAAATTGAAAACCTGCGCTAACGCAAAAGAAAGCTCACTCCAGTAATACCGACAAGAACAATATTAAAAAGTTAAGATAACGAAGGAGTGTAAATAGAATATTTAATTTCAAAAATATTTTATATAGTACTTGATTTTAAGTACTTACATAGAGGAGCACACGAAAAAACATGATTTTTGAACTGGAAAAGTGAATAAACAGCTAAATACTGTGATGACAGTACTACTGTTATGAAAGAACAAGACAAAAATGATAGAAAGGCTGAAGGGAGAAATTTCATAATTAGATCAAAAGTAATTTCGGTAAATACTGGTGATACAACAGTAGTACTGTTCATAACAGTAATACTGTCATCACAATATTTAGTTATTTATTCACTTCTCCAAAAACCTTGATTTTCATGTGTTTCTCTATGTTCAAGTACTTAATTAGGTCATTCCTCCGACCAGATTTTAAAATATTTTTGAAATGAAATACTCTATTTACACTCCTTCGTTATCTTAACTTTTTAATATTGTTCTTGTTGGTGTTATTGGAAGTGAGTCTTTGTTTTTGCGTTAACGCGGGGGGGGGGGGGGAGGTTTTCAATTTTTCTGTCAAAAGAAAACTATTGAAATGGCTATTTGTCTGACCGTCTGCAGTTTTTCTGTTCATCCTCAGATCTTTAAAACTACTGAGGCTAGAGGGCTGCAAATTGGTATCTGAGGGTAAACTAGACAAATGATAACGAAATTTGATTATTTAGCCGAAAACCCGCCGTCTGCCTCAGAGACGGAAAGGAAAGATCAACAACAGGGGAGAATTTGTAAAGAAGCCGTTGGTTGCAGAGATCGTCATTAATAGAAACGATGGCTAAATATGACCATTGTTTAGAAAATTCCAAAATAATGATAATATTGATAATAGTTCACACCAGCAGGATGACCTCTGAAGTCCCTGAGACTTGATCCTCTTAACCTTAAATGACAAATTGCCGAGTACCACCACTAGGGGGGGCGCACCCCCCAACCCCACCTCCTTCTCTCACCTTCCCCCTCCTCCAAAATCCTTCCAAATCCTTGACTGATCGAACACTAATCCTTCTCCTTGATTCCATATACCTCTCTCTTCCCAACCCCACACCCCCCCCCCACCCCTTCCCCTTATTCCTCCCTCAAACGTTCCCAAATCCTGCCCCCCTACCCTCCTCTGCTGAGACGAAATACCCACCCCACCCCACCCCTGCCCTGTCGGAAATGGGAGATCTGGATTCTGCAATCTTGGCCGAGATTATCCTGTTCGGTTCTGATATACGTCCTTGAGAGAGAGAGAGAGAGAGAGAGAGAGAGAGAGAGAGATGGCAACAAACCTCAAATCTTTCTAAGAAAAATCACATAAAGCAAATGATCGCTTCCGCCTCGAACAATTTTACTGCATCAGTGTCATTAACGTTTTTTCTGAAGGGCTACTTGAGTTTTTAAAAGTCTTTACCCGTCCCTGGTTGGAATTCTACCCTCCTATTTGGTCTGCTTGTACTTCCGTATTTCTCCTTGGCATGGCTGCATCAAATGCCATTTTCGTCTCATTAATGACCCAAGGTCCATCTTTTCCTTGGACCATCCTCGGAAAGGTTGTTTCTCTGTAACTTTACTGCAATTGCTGTTGTTACCTCTCAAGACCGCTACATTGCACAGGATCTTTGTGCACTACTGAAATGAACTGGAATTCTCGTAATCATTTGTTTTCCCTGATGCTTAAGACCTCTCCCATTTCGTAAGACGTGTCTACTGCGTGACACTGCAATGGAGGGATCTGACGTTTTCCCGTGAATCTGGATTCGTTAACTGTGTTCAATGTTCTTTTCCTAAAGCCTTTGTGCGCGCGAACGTACGTACTTGCTCACGTCGTTTATATGCTGTTCTAGAGCAAAAGCCCGTGCAAGCAGAAGATTGGTTTAATCTAAAAACGAACGACCGAACCGGTTAAACCCCAGATTTTGGACCCGATCGTACACTTTGGGGAAGAGGCATAAAACTTTGTACGTGTTTACTTTACCCGCTCCCCACAACCGCCCCACTGAACATTACTGGATATGGTCCCCAATCAGCCTTGTCTCCCGATGGCCATTATGGGGCTTGCAGTCTGAGGACCGATTATTTCCCCATATTCTTGTTATTCAGCCATATTAAACAAACTTTTGACTCCCTTACTTCTCCTCATATGTATAAAATGTGTTGTCTGTCTCTCCCGATTCTCTATAAACTAATTTCAACATATCTATTATTGACATAAGTTAAACGTCTGCCATTTTGAAAATAGCTGACATAAACGTTTACTACTTTGGTAATACTTTTGGTAATATTATATTTATTATTGCTCAGAGTGACCCTTCTACATACACCTATGCCTCTTCATTCTCTGGTGGCAGCCTTTATGCTGTCAGGTGCAAAGGTGTCCCACACTATATCCAGTCTGTTCACATGTTCGAGATGGTTTAGTGTATGTGGCACAAACACGTTCTCAGTGTAGTCTTGGAGGGTTTAGGAGGTTTTGGTGATAGCATCTGAACAATCACAACTCCATCAATCACTTGTGCCTCAAGTACAGATAATAGATCAACCTTGTTCCTTGATCTCATTTAACCTTGTTTACACAATGAAGAGGGATAAGACTGATTCTCATATTTTGAAAATATTAGTCTGACTCACCACAGGAAAAATATTTTAGGTTCAGAGTATTTCCCATAGCCAAAAACATATGTTTAGACACTAAGACCAAGGATCTATCATTTTTAGAATGCTTCCTAGATGAATTTGATCATCTGGCGACCATTTTCAAAATGGCTGAAAAAGGTGCTTAGCATTGAGTTAAAGATAAATGATTTTCGCGTTGCATTAAAAATACAAGAATTTTAGGATAGGATATTTATGATTTATTTATTAGAATGAAAATGTAAAAAATTAATGTGCATATTAAACAGCGCTGAACAATTATTATTTCTGATAAAATATAGCAAATTTATTTTATTTTTCGTTGGTGAAAGAACGCGCTATTTGACCGTAGATTTTAAGCCCGCGCCCCGAGTAGGCTGGAGGTCGGATCACACCTTGTTTAACGTAGACCTATTTCTGATTACTTGAGAGGATACGAAAACACATTACTTGACAGGTCAGAATGTACGAGTGCTGAAAGGCGGCAGTCCAAAAGTGCAGTTTGCATGAAAATATGGGGAAACGAGTGATGAAAGATGACATCCTGTAGTAGCCGTCAAGAGACCCTGCTAACTGGGGTCCATATCCCCAAAGTGTGCGATATTTTGGTGTTCCGCCCCACTAAAAGTGTAAATAGTAGCCACGCCCCTAGCCTTAGAGAAGACCCAGCGTAATGGCGCAATCTCTTTAAAAGAAATGTTCCTCCGTTAACCTACGTGGTTAGTTGACTGTGCCTGATTTGATTTTATGAGATTTAGGCTGCCAAGACAAGCATTGGGGAACTTTCAGCCATGCAGGTCTTAAAACGAGAGAGAGAGAGAGAGAGAGAGAGAGAGAGAGAGAGAGAGAGAGAGAGAGAGATCTGGAGTGGTTGGAAAGGAAGATAAGGGGATCCTGAAAATATAAAAAAAAAGATGGAGTAAAAGGATTTAAAAGTGGAACCGGGAGAACATCCAACAGGAGGAGTGTTAAGAAGTAATAGGTCAGTGGTTGGACAGCAAGACTTGAAATAGGGAAGCAAAAACGAAGGTAAAGGTTAAAAAATGAGTGATGACAAGAGGCCGAAGGGACACCGCGAACATTCTTGAGTCAAGCCTACAGCGCATCACGTGAGGTCCACTGGCAGCACTACCCATCAACGGAATAATCGACCGTGGTAAAGGACAACTATATTAAGAGTGAAAAGGACATCAGGACAGCAAACTTAAAAGACTCGCTAAGATCTAGAAGGCTTTCTGAAGCCACCCTCTCCATACACCTTCTCCCCGATTCTGAGCAAGTGTTGTGGAATGAGGTTGATGGTTCCGCTCCATTTACAAGCTGACTGTGAGATCCATCTCAGTTTACGAACTGGAAGGTAATCCATTCACTCCTGAGGTCAAGAAAGCAACATTCATTTTCCAAAGAGCCTAAATCGTCTTTGACTCTAGCTGATGAGACGAAACTGATCTATGTGTATATATAAAGGCCTGTCCACACGGTCGAGCTTTGTCCTACAAACTGTGTTCAATGTCAGAAGCGGAGAAACAGTGGATCAGGTTTTGACTTCTCCAGCTTCTGACGTCACATCGAGCACAGTTCGTCGGGCAAAATTCGACCGTGTGGACAGGGCTTAAGTTTACACACAATAGCGTGTAATATTCGTGAGTCCTTTGAAGATGGAAGAGACTAGAAGTGCTGGATAAGAGGAGTGAAAGTAGTACTAGAGAGGGAGGTCCTTAACGTTCAAGATGCAATTGTGTGACGACTAATAGACGCGAATGGTGCAGAGGAAGTAGAAGGGTTCGGTGAACTGATGATGATACTTCTCTGTAAGCATATGAAGCCCAAAATGTGAAATGTTCTATACACGGCGATCATTCATCATTTTGCAAATGAATGATGTCGTGACTCTGTTTTTTGTTTATCCTCCATTTCCACCTCTTACTACAAGACAAGACTCTCTCTCTCTCTCTCTCTCTCTCTCTCTCTCTCTCTCTCGCTCTCATCTCTCTCCTCTCTATATATATATATATATATATATATATTATATATATAATATATATATATATATATATATATAATATATATATATATATATATATAATATATATATAATATGATATATATATATATATATATATATATATATATATATATATATATATATATATATATATATATATATATATATATATATATATATATATATATCTCTCTCGCGCGCTTTTGTCTTAATGCATATCACTATCCATTTCTACTCCGTAATCGTCAATGGTTACTATTTACTAGAACCAGCAAAAATAGTTTTCAAATTTCCCCTTCTAACCCATTTTGTGTCTAACTGTCTACTCACACTCTACCCCGGAAACATCATAGAACAAACGGACAGACGAATTTATATAAAACAAAGCGATCAATGCTGGGGATTAATAAACCGATACCAGCGACCAAAGACTGAGCCGCCAGGTGTGAATTCATTAGCTTGCGTTAATAGGCCTTTGACACGTACATTCATTATGGAGAAACGCTCCATACTCATCTGCTTCATTAGCTCGTGCAGTTGATGACTATACTGCACGTGTTGAGGACGGCCGGGGTTTCGGCAGCCGATGGTCCCCAGTGACGCTACTCTGTTCTGGTTCATCATGAGGGCAATAATGTTTCGAACTGATCCCATTGAGGGCAATATTTTCGGTTGTTAATTATGGGTGTAATATTCTGGGTCGGTTATTATGGGGGGCTATTTTTCGGGGTTGTTCATTTTCACGGCAATATTTGGGGCAATATATGGGCATTAATGTTCTCGTTTGTTCTTTTTCGGGGCAATTTCGTGTGTGTGTGTGTGTGTGTGTGTGTGTGTGTGTGTGTGTGTGTGTGTGTGTGCTCTGGCCAATATTCTGAACCGTTTATATAGTAGCCTGTATTTTGAGCTGTTTGTTACGAGGGAATAATGTATTCAGTTGTTCCTCTTGAAGGTAACATCTTGCGTTACTTACTCTGAGAGCAGTATTTCAAATCGATATTTGGACGACAATTTTCCGGAGTATGTTTTCTGAGAGGAATATTTTTGGGTGGGCGTTACCTGATCACCTGTAACCGGTGTATAATCAAAATGTACTTTCGTGTCATCTAATGTATTTAAACAGAAAATTCTCACCATTGATGAGTTTCGTACGAATTTACTTTGAGCCATAGCTGTCATATCCTGAAGGCAGTACTTTGGTTTGCATGGTGAGCTGTTACAAGGGCAACCTGCTGCTTTCATCCAGAAATAAGAAGTCAAACACGCAATTAAATTAGGTAATACGTGAAAACTACGAGACCAAAGTCTCAAACACAAACACAAACACACACACACCAAAGACAGACTTCTTAAAGGTTGGCACATTACAGGAACCAGTGAAGTCGACAATATTAAGAGAATTTCGAGGTTTGTCAACAAAGGCTAAGATACACAAATTGAACCCATTCATCAAGTCAAATTACCGAGCACAATAGACACTGAAAAGGTGTTTTGCGGGTTTCTTCAAGATATTTTTTATGTTTACATGGCAGCGTCATCAATCCTTTGATCATCTTACTCCTCCCACTGGGGCTTGGCAACAACATAAGTGTGCAAAACCCTATGACTAGCCATAAGAAAATTCTACATACGTGACATTCGGCTTATACAAAAGGTAGGTACCACAATACCCATACAATAAAACGTAGGTTAGTACGTAATATGCACACTGAATTATAAAAAAACAAATACATACTTTTTACTGTAAAATATTTAAAAGATAGTCAATGAAAAAAGACAATGTAGAAAATAAACAATTAAAGACAGTAAAAGCACAAATATAAATAATGAAAAAACAAATAAATAAAAATAATCCTCAGAGGTAAGATATCACAAATTAGAATATTTATTTAAAATATTTACTTAAAGAGAACTTGAGAAAACACTAGATATGGAATACAAGTAGCGAGCAATTCGAGTCACGGTCTATGCCTATCACGCCGCACCGAATCGCCGCCTATAGCCCTTGATTGCAATGAAAAGGGCCGGGCAATGGAGTGAACTTGTTTGTGTACGTTGCTTCGTTGTTTCTAAAATAATTAAAAAACAAAACAAAGCACAAACACACAAGCAAGGATTGTGGCTAATTGTTACAAATAAAAGTAAAATACGAAAATATCTTGTTTTTCAAATTCGTTGTTTAATAAACCGACTTATATATATATATATATATATATATATATATATATATATATATATATTATTATATATATATAATATATATGTATATATATTAATTGATAAAAAAAATATTAAATGTTTTTACTCAAAGTTTTGTGACTACTTATGACTCCTTCCGAACTTGCACTATTTTACTAAGGCCTGAAAACCATTATTTAAAAAAAAAAATCCATATATATTTAACCACGCAAGAGGACTAAAGAGTGAATAATGAAATGACGGCACTGCAGACAAAATTAACGCTATAGCATAATAAAAACTGCATTCAGAGACCGCAGGCCTTCACTAAGGCATGTCGAGAGAGAGAAAGAGAGCGGATACAATAAGAGCTTCCTTCTCTCCAAACTTTATATTCCTGTCTTTCCTAAAAATGAGTCACTTGTTAACAAGTGAAGTCTAATTTTAGGTGAAATTTACGTAAAAATCTAACCATAACTTTTTCAGTTCTTGCAGTTAACCTGCCTACTATCAAACACTTTGAGACAAAAACGACGTCATTGTCGATATATATATAATTAACAATATAAGTCACTCTATTCGATTCTTAGTCCTCACCCGGACGCATATGCCCCAACTGTAACCAAGTACCGAGACCTTCCCTGTAAAAGCGGGACGCCTTATCTTAAAAACTAACCATAGAATCTTCTTGAAAATAATCTCATTATGTTTCCCACACCCGAATTACATCTGACATTCTCCGTAGAAGAAACCTTACCCAACCTACCCTAACCTAACCTAACCTAACCAACCTAGGGGTATGGCAAAAAAAACCAAGGCTGTTGCAATACCAGCACACATCTCGGGAATTTGCCACCTAGACATACATTCCCGAACTGCAACCGGGTATTGAGACCTTCCCTGAAATAAGCTGGACGGCATATCTTAAAAACTAACCATAGAATCTTCTTGAAAATAATCTCATTTTGTTTCTCGCACCCAAAATATATGAAGGAAAAACCTTAAACTTACCTAAACTAACCTAACCTATGGGCACGTCATAAAAAACCGGGGCTGGAGCAATGTGCTTTACAGCTCAAACCAGACCTCTGCTGCGGCGCTGTTTTCTCAGAATTGCAATCTAGTTCCGATCCCTGTGCGATTCTGACTTCAAATCTTTCTTTCCCTCTCTATTTCTTCATATCGTTGGTGTGTCCTTTCTTCCTCTTTACAGAGAATTGAATTGGGTATCATCGTTATCATTTCCGTTTGTATGTCTGTCTGTTGAACTGATATTTACCACTTTTCTACTCAGAACCAGGAACTCTAAATTTAGGATTGAATCCCTTCCACAAAAGACTGAAAAGATTCAAGAAAGTTAGTAATATTGTTACACTTGTCCTTTGCGAGTTATTTTTTCTTGAGAGAGAGAGAGAACGGCCTTACTTGGGTGTGTGTGTGTGTGTATATATATATATATATATATATATATATATATATATATATATATATATATATATATATATATATATATATATATATCACAAATACAACAATATGACGATATAAGGAGAGAGAGAGAGAGAGAGAGAGAGAGAGAGAGAGGAGAGAGAGTTGACCTCGACTCCCCCGGACATTAGCCTAAATTCAGCATGATGTGATGTTTATAAAACATTGTTTCCTCCCAAACGAATACTTCCTTGACTGCAGGAGACCAGCCGCTTCTCGTCCATCCTCTGCGCCGCTGTTTCTTTCACTTTGGAGGCTTAACTTGGAGGCTTTTATTCTATTACGTTGCTTCTTTTTCTGGCGGATGACGTTATTTTGTGTGGTTTCTTGTGATATGACAATTGTCAGTATTGTTTCTCTAGCACGGGGGATTTATTGGACTAGTGTACCGGGGATTTATTGGCGTTATTAGTCTCATTTCAGCATCATCCGTTTGAGTGTCTGTCTGTCCGTCCGCGAGTCTGTCACGCTTAACTTGTCATCAACACTCCTCGCATTGATATCCATGGCGGGAGAGCGCCTGGCGTCCTTTTATTGCAAAAGGAATTTTCCATACGCGAAAACTCCAACGATTATGGAAACAATTTGAACCTTGTCCTAACTCCTGAACATTGAGAGATGAACTTCATACTTGGCATACATGCTTCACCAATGAACGCCTTTTAGATAATGCCCAGGTTGGTGATCTTCATTATGGCATTCATTTAATAAAAAACGGTATCCACTGAGGTATCCGCGTTTCACAAACACAACACACACACACAAAAGAAAAAGAAAAAATCGAAATGATGTACTTGGCAAGGGCCATGAAGGTTTCTGCTTTAATAACAATTCCTTCCAACCCCCACCAACTCTCCCAACTGGGATGCTCTTCGACTAAGGGTGATCTCTTCGTGCCATTAACTTCCTCTCAATTATTCTAAATTTCTGAAGCTTAGCTCCCTCTTCTATGGGTGGGTTTTTAGAGACGTTCTTTTCGTATTAGTCCTTTTTACAAGGGCGAGTATAGTATAGTGCTGCTTCTTTCAAGAACTGTGAATTTGTTGGTGTTTCTCCCGCTTAGGATGAATTCCTGGCGCTGCTCCTCCTTCGACTACGGTCGAATATCTTTTCCTTAGTAAGAAATAATCTCCTCTCACATTAAAGTGTAAATCCCATTCGACTAAACTTCAAAAAACATCATTCTTAAGGGTGGATTTTGTCATTCTCGTTATTATTCGTATTACATTTATTTAGAACCAACATAAAAGGGTCACTAACCTTCAGAGCAGCCTGTTAAGAAGTAAAATATCAAATAAATGAAAAATGAGAAAACGGGAAAAATAAGAGAATAAACAAGGAAAGAAAAATTAATAAACACATAAGTATTTACATTTAAAAGCAACAAAGTAAGTAATACAACTAAGGCTATGACAAGTGGCGTTTTCAAGTTTTTTACAACTCTCCAATTGAATGTAATATTTTATTGTCTTCACCTGAACTGAAATGTGATTTGATGTTATTGACTTGGCTCTCCAGTCAAAAGGAGACTGTTTACGTAGCCTTATTACTCATGAATTGACTTTTCTTTTCAACGTCCATGCCATCCTGTTTGGGGGAAACCTGCTTTGCAAGTTAGTGATCTTCCAGATGTTAACATATTTAAATAATATCTTCCATCTACTTAATACATTGTCTCCCGTTAAACCAATTCATATTCGATACTGCCTAGTGGTATCTCGATATTTCCTCATTCATGGTCATTCTACCATAATTATATCTATCTTTCACCCTATAACATTCTCCATATTTCATTGTTTTATGTTAATATATTCCGAATCATATCATTCTTTCTCCACTATATCCCTCATTTCTTCAATCATATTTTCTTCCTAACAATTTCAATTCCCTAATTTAGCAAGGTCCTCGACCTTTCCTTCCATGTTGTCCTATCCTTCATCAGGACACCTATTTTCTTCACATTCCTTCAGCACCTGCGTTGTGCTCAGGACATGAATATTAACTGAATTCGACAGCAAAAAAAGTTAAGTACTATCCTTAGTTTAACCAGGCCAGTGAGCTGATTAAACAGCTCTCCAAGGGCTGGTCCGAAGGATTAGATTTTTTTTTACGTGACTAGGAACCAATTGGTTACTTAGCAACGGGACCTACAGCTTATCGTGGGATCCGAACCATATTATATCGAGAAATGAGCTGCTTATCACCAGAAATAAATTCCTCTAGTTCCCCATTGGCAGCAGCGAGGAGCGAACTCGGGCTATCAAATTGATAGGGGAGTACGCAACCCACTCGTCCAATGAGGAACTAAAATTCGACTGCAGGCTTCGGACAAGATGTAATAGGCTGGATTTTGCAAGTGTGGCCAATTTGATGAATGAAGAGCCCGCTTGAGCTGTTGATTTGTGTAGGTACTTTCATGATGTACTGGGATTATATTATCAGTGAAGTGTTCACCTACCATTTATAAGTGTGATATTCTATTTTGGACAAAATGTATATATATAAAAAAAGGAAAACTATGTTTTGCTCTTAATGATTTTTGTAATTAAAATAATGGGCTCTTGTATAAATTAATGTTATATACATAAGTTATTGTATATTTTGTCGATAAACTAACTAACTATAGCAGATATATTCAGGTTTCTCTTGAGTAGTAAGTACAACCCATGAAGCACTCTTGCTAGGACCATTTGATCTTCTCGAAGGCGTCGCGACTTCAGCAGACAGGAATAGATTTCAAATCTGTCCAGCAACAGTTCCAGGGGCACCACTTCAGTACCTCCACCCAAAGGGAGAACTGGTACCTCATGGCAATCGTGGCAGTTACGTGTCTCCATTAACCTCTGTAATGAGTGTGTGCTGAAGGCCTTACGTATCCCAGTGAAACAGAAAGAACCAGTCTGATCAAGTAATTACCAACTTGGTAAGTCCTATATGTAAAACTTAAATTATGTTATAAAAATGTCATTTTTACATAAGAAACTTACCAGTCTAGCCCGGGCCCAAACCAAGACTGCCTGTTTTTTCCCTCCACTCTATACAGGCTTCTCTACCTATATGACATTCTCACCATTGTCCTTGCCTGCTTCCTACAAACTACAGCACCTAGTTTTGCAATCCCCTTCCCACATTTCCCCTCCATATTTCCCCATTATCACCCAGCTTTCCCTACTTTGGCCAATATCTCCCCAATGAACTATATTTCCCCATGACTGTCTCATATTCTGTTATAAACAGAAAAAAAGGAAACAGTCTCTAATTCCACGCCGCCTCCCATTTCATAATGTTGGTTTCCTTTATTTAATAGTCTAATATACAAAGTTATGCAGACGAGGAGATCATAATCGAATAACAGAGCAAACACATGCAATACATATTAGATTGCATTACGCGCTCACCATAAAAAAGCATTTTGATAATATGGAAATCCAATACGCCAGCCTCTTCATTTAATGCATTTCATGCGGTCATTTATCTTCCTCATGAGAGAGAGAGAGAGAGAAGAGCGCACCACAGGCTTCTTGCATCAGAGCAAGCTTAATATATCACTTTACTTGCCGTTCCCGTGACAAATGGAGGCGATAAACATGAATTTAAGGAATTCAAAATATCTTTCTGAAGCAGACAATGAATCTGAATTCTACCCCCCCCTTGACAATGAATCTGAATTTAACCCCCCCCCAATAACCCCCCTTCCAACCCCCCCCCCCCTTCCACGGTCCCTCCACCTCCGTCGGCTTGTTCAATTAGAATGAATCTAAAATTCCCCGCGCTAATATTTACACACAAACACTGGCATGCCCTCCTCAATGGATGTTCAATGGGATTAGGTGCCGAGGTTTATTACAACAATTCAACTCCACGAGTCATCGTCACGTGTCAATGAATGATTCGTGGTGATCGATTACAACCAACATATTACTCTGGAAGCTACAACAAATTACACAAGCGGTTTACAAAATGTAAATTAAAATAATAGTTAAATAAGATATGATTGCACTAAATAAAGTTCAACATTTTCGAGTCAAAAATGACTTAAAAAATTATTCATACAATTCAGAAACGTACAGAGATATTGTCAACAAAAACAACAACGAGTAATGTTCTAATTGTGGTCCATATCCTTACTCAAAATTGAGAGAGAGAGAGAGAGAGGAGAGAGAGAGAGAGAGAGAGAGAGAGAGAGAGAGAGAGAGAGAGAGAGAGAGTCATGATGTAGAATCAGATCATCTACGAGGATATAAAAGACTTAAAATTAGATAATCTAAGTGGATATAAAACTTAGAATTAGATCATCTAAGAGGATATAGAAGACCAAATATGTTACTTAAAAGAGAGAGAGAGAGAGAGAGAGAGAGAGAGAGAGAGAGAGAGAGAGAGAGAGAGAGAGTGAGTCTACCGAATATCCTACCGGCATTTGGGAGGAGATCCAAAATACCTTATATCACTTATCCCCGAAGCCACCTGAATCCTTTAATAACGCACTTAACAAAAGTCATTTTTGAAGTAATCCTTCCATAATCCCGTGGCTTCCTTTTCTCCCTGTTAATTTCAGAGTTATATGTATATATATATATATATATATATATATATATATATATATATATATATATATATATATATATATATGTATATATATAATTTTTTCGTTCCATGTCTCGTTTCATTTACGATCTCTTCTGGTTTCCGATGGAGATTATTTTCTTTTCCTATGTAATCTATCGCTCGCTCTCTCTCTCTTTGTCTCTATCTCTCTTTTACTAGTTTTAAAGTTAGTGTTTTATTTTGCCAACAGCGGTTCACAATTTAAACCTTGATGTATAAATAAAAGGTAATATGTATATAAACACCCAAGGACAATCCGCTTTCGTACATAGACACTCACATAAACGCACGCAAACACACACACACATATATATATACATATACATGATATATATAATATATATATATATATATATATACATTTATATAATTTATATACATAAATATACCTTGCATGAAATAAATTAACATACGCACATACAAGTCAGTATACCAGTACACTTTGTATTTGTGTATGTGTGTGTGTATACTGGCATCGCTGGGTTATAAAATGTACCGGTACACTGACTTGTATATACGTATTTTAATTTATTTCATGCAAGATATGTAAATGTATATATATGTATATATATCATATGTATATGTGTATATATATATGTGTGTGCGCACGTGCGTTTGTTGTGAATGTCTATGTGTACGAAAGCGGCTGATGATGATTATATTATATATATATAATATATATATATATATAAATAATATATATATATATATATATATAATATATATATATATATTACTGTCATCAACCATTGCTAGTCTACTGCAGGACAAAGGCCTCAGACATATGTATATGTATATATATCTAAAAATCTACACACATTTTTGTAATATATGCAAGCGAGATTTTTGGTATGGTCATAAATATCAAGCCGTAAATATCGTTTAATATCAAATAAACTAAACCTTGGAAATAACTGAAACCCAAAAAGAAAATATAATTGACAAGAGCTTCGTCTCGGGCAGGATTCAAACAGTTGTTTCTAAACTAGACACGGTTCGAATCCTGCCGGAGACGAAGCACTTATTAATCATCACTCCCATTCGGTATTTCCAAGTATAGTGGATTGAATATCGCTTGAAATTTTTCTCTTAATATTTGTGATAAAATATACTTTATATATATATATATATATATATATATATATGTATGTATGTATGTATATATATATATATATATATATATATACTATATATATATACCACAGGAAAATACCAGGCCTGTCATTTTCCTGTGGTCTACTGTTATTCATATACATACATATACATACACACACACACACCACACACACACACACACACACACACATATATATATATATATATATATATATATATATATATATATATATATATATATATATATATAATGTGTGTGTGAGTGTGTGTGTATACATATACACAGAATTACGTCAATTTCAGTCGCTCAAATGCAAAGATAATCTCGTAGTTGCACCCTGATCAAGATTGGAAGCCATTGAAGAACTGACAACTGTAAAACACTGAGTGACGTCATAATCTCTGAGTTATCGAAGTTATCTATATAGGCCGCACGGACGGAAAGCGTAGGGAGGATGCTTCAGAAAAGAGGAAGAGAGTGGGAAGATAAACCAATTAGGAAGAACCAGTGCCGTAACTAGCGTTGGTGGCGCCTAGACCGGACTCTGAAAGTGCCGCCCCATTTCCGTGCTGAACAGTACTAAAGTGATGGAAATTAAAGGCACATTTTAAGCCTTAATATCCCAATCATTTATTCGATTTCGTAAAGCTAAAACACAAACAACACCACAGATTTGCAACGGAACTCTACAAGCTTAGTTAGAGGCGAATTCGTTAATATCACCAAAGTAAAAATGTGCTTGAGTGCTGCCTCCCCCCGGACAGTGCTGCCCGAGGAGGACCCTCAACGCCATACCCCCTCCCTTCCCCCCCCAAACCCCAACACCACTTTAGTTACGCCACTAGGAAGAACCACATCAGCGATATACGACCTCTTATATGTTGGAAGGTTATAAGAAAAAAAGGGAAAACGGATGTAGGGAAAGAATTATACAGCCTAGCCGGAAGGTTAAAGAATCATTCATTGATCTAAGAGGAGGAGCGACTCTTTTCAGGTCAGTGGAACAATAGCGGAAAGAGTAGGCCTACCGCCTCTCTACGGAAAGGAGACAGTGAGGCAGAAAGATGTTCTTTGGGAGATGTACGGACAAAGTCGATGGGAACAAGAGCTGCCTCACATTCAGTTTTGTCAAGACAGACAATCAACAACATAACCAAGATGATGAGACAACAAAACTAAGAGGTCGAGTCATATGTGAAAGGAAACTCAATAGAAAAACCCACCGAAATATGAGAGCAATGTTCCAAACATGGAAAAATAAGTAGACAGCAAAGTCACTCTTAAGGGAGCATAACACTTCAGCCACAGAAGCCACCAAGATTTCCTGCAGATTTCGTAACTTGCTTCTCTGGTACGTGTTTGAGTCGAGTTATTGAAGACTGCAGTCAGCACTATAAAGTTAAATACGATAAGGTACAATCTATCAACAAGGGGAGGGTGTATGGCCAATTTTTTTTTTCCTATATTTTTCCTATATTCCTATATTCCTATGGTTAATGTTAGAATGTCACTGGCTCTTTCCGAAGAAATTAAAGTTCCAATTGCATGCACATTATGCCTGAGGTATAGTGAATTGGGTATTAAATTTGTGGTTGGATATTTGTGAACATAAAACAGCTGCGTGTATAATTTACGAAGTAAATAATACATAAAATAAATATATAAAATTACATACAATATTATATATTTAATATATTATATATATAATATATATATATATAATATATATACTATATATGTATATATATATATATATATATATATATATATATATATATATATATACATATACACCTCATATACATATATATGCGTATAATGCGGAGAGGTACAAACACATAAAATAAAAGGAATGAAAAAAGCAAAACTCTACTTCCTCCATGCAAAAAAAAAGACATACTATATATGCCCATATAACAATTAGCTAATATTGAAGGCCGATTAATTGGGGTAATATTTTACCAATATAAGCCAATTATCGTTTATGAAGGAGGTTCGCTAAAACGGGGTCTCATTATCAATGATTAGATTAAGTCATATTGGAGTTTCCCCCTATTAATGCACTGATGCTGATATTCCCATCTTATTACCAATATTAAGTTTCGATACTAATTCCGCATGACGCATAAACAGCGCAAAACGACATAACAGATAATATACTGTATCTACATATATATATATATATATATATATATATATATATATCTATATATATATATATATACATCCATCCATATATATATCAATATATATATATATATAATATATATATATATATGTATATATACATAGATCATATATATATATTATATATACACACAAACTAATATATATATATATATATTATTAGTATAATATTATATATATATATATATATATATATATATATAGTATAATATAAACCGATTTTTTTTAAGGATAGTCGCGTAAGTAACGTGCAGTTTTTTTTTTCTCTCTCTCATGTGTATGTATGTATGTATATAGATATATATATATATATATATATATATATATATATATATATATATATAATTGATCTATATACATAGTGGCAGACCAATTACCGGTTAACATAAAAATCAAGAGCCCATCAACTGGTAATATAGTAATATACATGAATGCAAAGTGTCCAAATAAATTAGAATAACAGTTTATTATATGCCATCAAGCAAAATACTGCCAAAATGGACACACTGAACAGTTAAATATTTAACTTTTTATTAATTAACAATAGTGTCAAGTCATTGACTTTTCAATGAACATAGAGAGGATGAGTAACAATTCCAAAAAACATTGTTAAAAAAACAGTACAACAAACAACAAACTTTACTCTATTTGGAGCAACAAAACTGCAATCAGGGGAGAATGACTTCAATAGTCGATTTCTTTCCCTAACATAACCCGTCGACTCTCTCTCTCTCTCTCTCTCCCTTTTCAATAGCCTGTCTTCCAGCAGTCGACAAAAGGGCAGAAAAAAAAAGTCCTTTTGGAATAAAAAGAAAAAAAAAACTTACAATCTAGACCTTAATCCTGATGAGAGGGAAAAACGAGAGGGCAAGTTTATACAGATATACGTTATCCTATATATATCACATGTATATATCTATATATATATATATATATATATATATATATATATATATATATATATACACGGAATATATTAATTCACAATATATACATATATACGTTATATAATAATAGTTAAATATATAATACTATAAATAAATACAAAATAATACATATAATTAATATACAATTATATATATATATAAATATATATATATATATATATATATATATATATATATATATATATATATATAACATGTTACACTGAATATACTATATTCATATATGTCTAATATAACGATATTCAATATATTTACATATAATAAAAAATATTCAATAAATATATATATATACATATATAATGCATATATATATATATTATATATTTAATATATATATATATATATAATATATATATATATATATATATATATATATATATATATACACACACACACAAACTTCAATACATTTTCATGTTCTCTCATAAAATGCTATTAATAACATACAATACCTTAATTGAACAGATGGCCCTAAATCACCTTTCCCTAATCATAAAGTAAATGAAAGACGGTCCTTTACCCCTCTTAATTCTCGTCTTTGAAAAAAAGATATAAAATACAGTGGTTATTAATCGATGAAATCCAGCAATAAAATCTCTGATAAATTCTGAGGTACTCTGATCAATTGGCTTTAATTTTGTAATGTCTCGCCTTTGTCCGGGTATTTAGACAGAGAGAGAGAGAGAGAGAGAGAGAGAGAGAGAGAGAGAGAGAGAATACTCTTATTTATCCATGTCCATCTAAGTCCTAGGGGGGCGGGTTTCACGCGTCAACTCCTCTTAAAGATTTTTTTAATTAATCCAGAAGAGAAAGGAACGGGGAATGAATTCTCTCTCTCTCTCTCTCTCTCTCTCTCTCTCTCTCTCTCTCTCTCTCTCTCTCTCTCACATATATGCACATATACGTCAACTATACCTATACAGGAATAAAGGCATTGCAACCAAAACAAACGTACTTTCAATGAGGACCTTCATAAATTTATCTATGTGCCTATCTATATAATGCACATAACACAAAATGAATCATGTATATGTGTGTATATACCTATTTTTTTCCTATATATATATATATATATATATATATATATATATATATATATATATATATATATATATATGTATAGGCTACTTTTAACTACGCCTACTTTTCAGACTGACTCTCTCTCTCTCTCTCTCTCTCTCTCACATTAGACAGAATACTGAATTAAAAGCGCAAATAGAAATATTGGAACCAAGACACAAACAGAGATGACTCAAGAAAAGATAAACTTACAGCACACATGTGCGAAATGCAGAGTAAACAAATGGTGCGTAGAATACAAAGAGGCATGCGCATCAAAGCTATAGGTAGTCTGTGTCTGTCTCTCCCGTCAACAAGAACAGGAGATGGCTAGACTGAGGAGGGAAGTAGAGAAATTAGCAAGGTAGTAAAGGAGAAGAGAAGACAGGATGGAAAAGGAAATTGGAGTCATACAAAGAAAAGTTACAAACCTTAAGAGAGAGAAACAGGAATTAAATAACGGCATAGTAGAAAACGGAGAGAGTATAGTGGTGATTAGAAAACAATTGCTTAAGACCAGAGCCAGGAATGAAACAGAAACAAGGACTATACAAGGTACAAAGAAAGCAGCTTACAAGGATAAAAATGATGAATTCAAGAGAGCTGTTGGTAGAAGAGTGATAGCAGCCACAGAACACAATTGTCCCCCAAAAGGAATCTACTCAAAGAATGGATTTACTGTGCTCTCGGAAACAGAAGATGAAACAACCTTAATTGGAGACTCGTTAGTACAAGAGCAGGGGTTAAATTTTGTGGCCAAAAATAGAATGAATAAAAGTTCATTCTTACCCAGGTGCAAGAGCAAATCAAGGTAAATAAGAGAAAAAGTGCTATCATGGTGCCGGAAGGAGGAAATAACTTTTCTAAAAGATGGAAGAACTGGCTAGACAGAAGGTCTTGTAGCCAACCTGACGACTGTTGTAGAGAACATCCGTGAGAAAACTGTTAACGGCATTCTTATAGGACTTCTGCCCAAAACCAAACGTAAGCCACTACTCCCTTAGCAAGGCAATTGGAATCAACGACAGACTGGAACTAATATGCCAAGAAAAAGGTGTTAGGTGTTGGGGTTATAAACTTTTGGGGCAGATTTATAGGGAATAGAAAACTATATAAAAGAGATGGAACTCACGCAAATTTGTAAAGAGCATAACTAATAGGAAACCTTCTCAACGAAAACCACTTGAAACACCCCAATGAACTGAACATTTAAGGGAAGAAGTCGGAAAGCTCCCAGAATCTGGTTAGTAATAGCAGTGGATGAAACAGCGACAGAAAGGGAAACTAATAAAGCCACCAAAAACATAAGAAAAGATAGAAAAGTCTCTCAGAGTGGCACAGTTTAATGCACAATCTATTCGGAACAAAGTAGATCTCTTCAAAGCATTGATAACAAGTGAAGAATTAGACATAATAGGGATCACAGAAACTTGGGTACAAGAGGCAACAAGAAATTTCGTAGGAGAGCACCAGATAGCTGGATATAAATTGTTGAAAAAAAATACTCAATAAAAAAGGTGGAGGAGTTAATGTTATATGTCAGGGACCACCTCAGTCCAATAATGTAAAATTACAACCATGCAAGAACCGACTGGCATCAATACAAACAGTCTAGGGAAATAGATAACTCTAATACTAGC
The DNA here is from genome assembly GCF_015104395.2 of Macrobrachium nipponense. Classification (NCBI taxonomy): domain Eukaryota; kingdom Metazoa; phylum Arthropoda; class Malacostraca; order Decapoda; family Palaemonidae; genus Macrobrachium; species Macrobrachium nipponense. The sequence continues at coordinate 36,947,218 of NC_061088.1, read as the reverse complement.
TTACAGACCTCCCCACCAACCTCAAATGTCCGACGAGGAGCTGTATGCACTACTAGGACAAGAAATGCAGCAGTACACTGGGACAAGATGACCTCCGCATCAAACGTGGAAGGAAAGAGACTTAGATTTTGTAAAAAATGAATTGCTTCACCAAAGGGTTGACAAACCTACTAGAGGAACCAACATACTAGACATCGTCCTATCAACAGAAGATAACCTAGTGTCTGACCTTTCAGTTAGTGCAAATCTGGGCAAAAGCGACCATAAAATCATTACATTTCAAATTAATTTTCAACATAAAAAAGAGAAGATATTAATGAGATTAGAATGCCGTCGACAAGACCTAAAAAAGCTAAAGGAGTACGTTAAAACTCTAGAGTACGACGAGAACACAGGCACAGATAAGTACTAAGTACTGGGAAGCTTTTCTAGAGGAATACAAAGAAAAACGCTCTAGACGTATACCATTAAATCAAATAATAACAAATGGCAACAATCAGCCTAAGTGTTTCAACAGAGAAATTATAAATAAAATAAGAGAAAGAGACAGTTGCACAAATCAATGAACCCACACCCAACACCAGTAGAAGCAAGCAGGCATAAAGAACTCTGCAGAATGGTGAACAAATTAGTAAGAAAAGCAAAGATACATGAGAATAAGAGAGTTCATCGGTTTGTAAGGAAAATCCAAAAGAATTCTTCGCGCATGCTAATAGTAGGAAAACCAATAAAAAATACCAGAGGTCACCTAGGGAACAATAGAGGAAACTTGGTGAACTAATGCAGCAACAAAATATTTATTCTAATTGAACATGATGCAGACATGTTAATAGAGGAAACCGGCTCTGGCGCTACTAGGCAGACATGACTGCTTGCATTTGGATGAAGCGAATGAAGAATGAAGAATGAGAGAGAGAGAGAGAGAGAGAGAGAGAGAGAGAGAGAGTTAACTTAGGAGACTGCCTCCCATTCATCACCTTTTAAGGGACGAGTTGTATCAAATCTTTGTTTTCATTGACATGAAATTTCATGGAAGCTAAAGACAAATGTAAATAAATTGTGGATATTTTCGAATTTGTAACAGATTAAAGACTTCAGGTTAACACGCTCTCTCTCTCTCTCTCTCTCTCTCTCTCTCTCTCTCTCTCTCTCTCTCAGGTGCAATAACCAAGACAGGAAATAGTAAGATATCTCTATCATAATACAAAGATTAAATTTTCCACTGATAAAATACGAGTCTCCAGTGCCATACCTATCTTATCATTGCCGATGGTGACAGAAATAAAACTTAGTAATGGAATAAAAACTTCATAAAAGATTAAATTAAAGTCAAGTAAAATCTAAAGTGCTCTATGAAAATAAAACTTTATTCTAAAATCAAACATTTAAACGACAAAACAGAAACAACTTAGCTAATAGGAACACTGTGAAAAACACGACTAAAGGTTGCATAATCTTTTCTGCAACAACGTCGCACCTGCAGAGCAAACAAGGTGATCCTTAATTATCCCTAATTAAGAAATGGAAATTGGCTCAGATCCTAAATTTCAGCCTGGAAAATAAGAGGGCCTCATTTGTGCGCTCGCTTCAGTCTTCTTCTACTATATTACTCTTATTATTACTGAAGCTGAAACTGATAGTATCAATATAAAGTGTATATATATATATATGTTACAGGGAATATGTGAAATCCAGGGAATTCACGAAATCCCTAGGGCATATGTGAAGAACATTTGATCCCAGAGGGCTAGTCCTAAACATGGTGAAACAATGATTCTGCTATATTGTTTCGTCGTGTTTGGTACTAGCCCCTTGGGGGTCAAATGTGTTTCGTCGTGTTTAGTACTTGCCCAAGAGAAACAATGCACTTAGGGGCATTTGTTCCCCAGGGGCTAGTACTAAACACGGCGAAACAGTGTAGATGAATCACTGTTTCACCGTGTCCAGTACCAGCCCTCGGGGTTCAAATGTTCCTAAGCGAATTGTTAATTTCACATACTCCCTTGGGATTTCGTGAAATCCCTAATTTTACAAATTCCCTGTTACATATATACATACATATATTACATATCAATAATACATACATACATATAATATATATATATATATATATATATATATATATATATATATATATATATACATATATATATATATATATATATATATATATATATATATATATATTATACATATATATAGACCACACAACCCCAAATGTCCATCTTACTCCCATTCATTATTCAACAAAGAAAGTCGTTCAAAAAGCCGCCTGGAGGCTTTCCATCAAAGCCGAACGCACTCCTCCTCTCCCAACACACCCAATCCCCACAAAATCAATCCATCAATCAATCACGTCCATTAAAAGCCCTAAACAATAGCGACCTAACTAAGCAGCTTGGCTAATTCACCCTCAAAAGTAGGTGGTTGTAAACGGACTGTGATTCAAGACGTCATTATTCTTCGACAGCAATAATAAGAGAGAATAACGGCTGAAATTACATATAGAAGTCAAGTTAATTGGATATTAAAATGATCGTAATTGAATATTAAAGTCAGTATAAGTAAAAAACTGAAGTCACGCTTTAAGATTAAACATTGCCCTGACTACAATTAACTCGTTATTCAAAACGTGTCCGTCAAATAATTACGACAATTACGGTAAGAATCACAAAATTACGGAAATTACAGACAAAACGACAACTTAAGCTGACAGTCAACGGTATTACTCACTGTTCCAATAAAACAAAACTCAAAATACCACAGATGCAAATAAACGCTCAAGTTATACATTTCATTTCATTATACAATTATACATGACGAGCTCTTTTGGAGGTAATAAGATTATTTAGCTAATGGTCTGGATCTTTATATAATAATAATAATAATAATAATAATAAAATAATAATAATAATAATAATAATAATAAAATAATAATAATAATAATATAATAATAAGTATAGAGGACTGCGTCAACATCGAAAAACAGACGAGTGGCTAAAGAGTGCATGGGAAGAAGGACTAATAAAAAGTAGACGAAGACCCAGAATATACAGAGACAGGAGAAAGACAGACAGAACAGAGGACTGGCACAACAAACCAATGCACGGACAATACATGAGACAGACTATAAAGAACTAGCCAGCGATGACAATTGGCAATGGCTACAGAGGGGAGACTAAAGAAGGAAACTGAAGGAATGATAACAGCGGCACAAGATCAGGCCCTAAGAACCAGATATGTTCAAAGACGATAGACGGAAATAACATCTCTCCCATATGTAGGAAGTGCAATACGAAAATGAAACCATAAACCACATAGCAAGCGAATCCCGGCACTGCACAGAACCAGTACAAAAAGAGGCATGATTCAGTGGCAAAAGCCCTCCACTGGAGCCTGTGCAAGAAACAACAGCTACCTTGCAGTAATAAGTGGTACGAGCACCACCTGAAGATGGATAGAAAACGATCAGGCAAAGATCCTCTGGGACTATGGTATCAGAACGGATAGGGTGATACGTGCAAACAGACCAGACGTGACGTTGATTGACAAAGTCAAGAAGAAAGTATCACTCATTGATGTCGCAATACCATGGGACACCAGAGTTGAAGAGAAAGAGAGGGAAAAAATGGATAAGTATCAAGATCTGAAAATATAAAACTAAGAAGGATATGGGGATATGCCAGTGGAAATCGTACCCATAATCATAGGAGCACTAGGCACTATCCCAAGATCCCTGAAAAGGAGTCTAGAAAACTAGAGGCTGAAGTAGCTCCAGGACTCATGCAGAAGTGTGTGATCCTAGAAACGGCACACATAGTAATAAAAGTGATGGAACTCCTAAGGAGGCAGGATGCAAACCCGGAACCCCTCCAACTATAAATACCACCCAGTCGAATTGGGAGGGACTGTGATTAAGCAAAAAAAAAAAAAAAAAAAAAAAAAAAAGAAAAAAAAAAAAAAAAAAAACAAAAAAAAAAAAAAAAAAAAAAAAAAAAAAAAAAAAAAAAAAAAAAAAAAAAAAAAAAAAAAAAATAATAATAATCAATTAATAATAATAATAATTAATAATAGGATATATGCCAGTGGAATCGTAACCCGCATAATCATGAGGAGCACTATTCAACGATCCCAAGATTCCCTGAAAAGGAATCTAGAAAAACTAGAGCTGAAGTAGCTCCCAGGACTCATGCAGAAGAGTGTGATCCTAGAAACGGCACACACAGTAAGAAAAGTGATGGACTCCTAAGGAGGCAGGATGCACCCGGAACCCCACACAATAAATACCACCCGTCGAATTGGAGGACTGTGATAGAGCAAAAAAAAAAAAAAAAAAAAAAAAAAAAAAAACAAAAAAAAAAAAAAAAAATAATAATAATAGCACAAGGCGTGATCCGATCTCCAGCTTACTCGGACCGCATGCAAGATTTTCCCCTCACGCGTAAGTTGTAAATATTATATTCTTCACTTTTAACTAAATTAGAGCCTAGTTTCATCAAAGAAAATTAAAATAAATACATTACATTCTATTAGAAGTAATTTTTCTGTGCTGTTTAACATGCGCATTATTAATTTTTAAAGTTCCATCCCAATATATAAATCATAAATATCCTATCCTAAAATTCCTGTATGTTTAACTTAACGAGAAACGCCTTTTTCAGACCTTTTTAAGCTCTTCCATAGACCTTTCCTACCCCGTCAACGGGAACAAACACATCATAGAAAGTATTAGGTCTTAGGCTTTACTCTCAAGAAAGTATAGTCTGTAGGCTGACCTGCTCAGAGGTAAAGATATAATAATAATAAATAATAATTAAAATAATTTAATAAATAATAATAATAATAATAATAATAATAATAATAATAATAATAATAATAATAATAATAATAATAATAATTAAAAAGACATTAAACACTTTGTCATTCAAAAATGATTTTGATATCATTCCCATCTTACCTTTAGAGACATTTTCCATTCCGTTATGGCTCTGTCCTTTTCCCTTCCATCGCGCAGGCGCAGTGACCCCGTGCCACGCGCAATCGTCGCCTGAGAGAAAAGAGAAAGAGAGAGACAACATCAGTCTTTGGAACTCTGCGAGCCATATTTCATTCATAAAAGAACAGTTTACCATTCAGAAAAGATAACAGAAGCCCTTCTGGAGGATGCAAGAGGCTTTGAGGACAGTCCTTGAAGGTTCGGGAAAAAGAAATGGAATATGGGGTCGAACGAAAGGGTAAAGGTCAATATAAAAGTGGATATAACGTAGCTTTAGGAGGAATATCTGCGACACAAGGAATTTAGTGCTCGTTTCTTACCTCGACCTGTAGAGAATGTGATCACCCTATTCCTGATAGAATCATATAGTCCAGTGATTCCTAAACTGGCGGGGCGCGTCCCCCTATGGGACTCAGAAGCTTCCAATGGGGCACAAACAGGGTTGCCAGATGGTGCTTATTGTTTTTTAAATTTGTGATGTTAATTGAAAAATTGCCTAAAACATTATCACTGCTTCCATATGTTTTCTAATTATTACCTCAAAAAATGCCAAATTTTAAAGTGTAAGTCAATTTTCATCTCAAATCTTGTTCATGAATATTATACAAATAGACAACATATTGTTCATATTTTAAAGCTGGCAAAAATGTCGGATAGAGGGGGGGGGGGGGGATCTATTCATAATGCAGAGGGGGGCGCAATACAAAAAAGTTTAAAAACCACTGCTATAGTCTCTCTCTCAATAATTCTATAAATGTCACCAAATATCTACTGCAAAGAAAGTGTGAACATTGATCTGAAATGACCACAGCGTAACTCTGCCGTGAGTGTTTGTGCATCTTTCAAGCTAGGATAGTTGAGGAAACAGAACGTGAATTTAAACTGCCCCCCCCCCCCCCCCACACACACACAAAAGAACTCGCACGTACAAACACAAAACGATAACTCCAAGTGTCTGGAGGAAGTAGCCTCTATTATATTAAAATCCGAGTAGATCTTGATTGTCCTCCCCCGGGTGACAGTAGGGGAGACCAGAGTCAAAGTATATCGGGTCTGCTCCTCGCGAGGCGGTACTAAAACCTATTCCCGCCCCTTGTGAAACGTTATCAGTTACAAAAGGACCATATCTTTATGAAACTATATTCACGAAAGCATTTTTATATAACTATTTTTACGATGGTTTTTTTTTTATGTAAATTTTCATCTTATTACATGTTGCCGTATACTACGTTGAAGTACAAAGAAAGCCCTTTCAAATGATATATGACATTACAATTACGATTACTTTCAAACCCACAAGCGCGCACAGAAAAAATTATCTACGCACACAAAAATGTGCAATTACTCCATCCGTCAACCTACATACGAATTCTAGGTCAAAGACGGACATAAATTTTTAAATTCTATGTAAATATTTACCTCTTACATAAATTTTCATCTTATTACATTTTGCCATATACCACGTAAAAGTACAAAGAATGCCCTTTCAATTGGTATATGACAGATTACAATTACAATTACTTTCAAACCCATAAGCGCGCACAGAAAAAATTATCTACGCGCGCAAAAATGATACAAATTAAGCGTTCGTGGGAAATCTGAAATCTAGCCCCGCCCCTTGTGAAACGTCATCAGTTACCATCCAGCTAGACTGCCGCCAGACAAACGAATACCTTTTTGTAGTTTTTTCCCGAAAATATTATAATCGTTTGAGGCATGCATAATTATTACCTTTATGTATACAGTTTGTGTTATATGTAAACTTATGTGTTCGGATGTATATTTATGTGATATGAAGTGCCAATGAGAAATTTGGTGGAACTGTGTTTTCTGTATCATCTTCTTCACCATTATTCCTATGATACCTTATATCGTATATGATGTAATTCTTATACTTTTGATATTGTTTTCTTTTTTGTGGTTAAGTCGTGCAAATGCAACTGCCATTTTTTTACACTCCTGTATCCACATTTTCTATGTATTTATTGCATAACAATTAGTATTTATAATAAGATTTGGAAAATATAGTTAATCTATCATTCTAACCTTTAGCATAAATTAAAAAAAAGTTGCTTTTCAAAGTGAGGTATGAACACAGTGACAGAACTAAATACATTTCTTAACACTTTATTTATAATCTTGATAATATTAATACCATGAAAGAGAGAGAGAGAGAGAGAGAGAGAGAGAGAGAGAGAGAGAGAGAGAGAGAGAGAGAGTTGTCATGTTATAAAAAATGGACTTGAGGAGAATGCAGCAAAACAGTATATAGGTAAGCAAATAAATAAGTAAAGAATAAAAGAATAAACATATGAAGAAAGCTGGAGTAGCTATGTGTGTTGAAACTGTTATATTTTATTTAAAATAAAACAAGGCTTGGTGACTAAATGAGAGAATGGGTATTAAAAAACATCAAGCATGTGACCTCTTTACAGATTTTATCAAGATTTTTATCAAAAGCACTATGCGATATGGATTAAATGGATAAAAACTAATGGGTATTGAAATAATTCAATGGATAAGCATGGAAGTGTTACTCTTGTGACGTCAAAGTATTAGCTCCGCCCCCACTGCCAGGTTGAGCAGACCCTATATACTTTGACTCTGGGGGAGACATGCCACAGCTACCCACCCCACGAAAACCGTTATGTCTGGCCCGGGTGGGAGTGGGGTAGGTAGGGAGGGGAACGGGAGGATTGGGGAGACATCCACCCTCCCCTTGCAACATGTTTGCCTGCCCCGAGTGGGGGGCGAGGTAGGTAGGGAGACATCCATCCTCCTCCTGCAAACCTGTTTGCTCACCCCAAAGTGGGGCTAGGTAGGTAGAGGAGACATAAAAGACCCTCATGCAAAACCTGTTTGTCCACCCCGGGTGGGGGCTAGGTAGGTACGTAGGGGATCTGGAGGGTAGGGGAAACAGCAGTGCTGGCTTCCAATGTGCGCAGTGCGAACCAGCAAGCTCGTTGGGTAATAATGTCCCTAAAATCACCACTGAATGAGGAAATCATGTCTTCTTTAGTCATGTTCATTTAAAAAATGACAAGGTCATAATGCCGAAAAAAAAACCAAGACTGAGGACGTGAAACTTTTTGTCTTATTTATCCAGTTTTTATTTTTACAAGTGAAGATTCTATTTTCTTCCTTATCATCCATTCCATCTTCCGCCGACTTCATTAAAGACTCCAAGTTATCAGACTCATCATCAGTGTCATTTTTGGCTTAGGTCATTTTCACTCTCTCATGACTGCCGTCCTCTTCCTCTCTCCTCTTGCTCGTCTCCTCTTCCCCTTTCTTTCATTGAACTGGTGTTCGTTCCGTCGGTTCTGGGTTTTTGGACCTACTTTTTTTTTTTTTTTTTTTTTTTGGCACTATTATTTTGTCCTCTTCTTCGAATGTCTTTCTTTTTCTCGCATTTTCTTTATTATCTCATTCCGATTTTCTCAGCATCTCTCGAACTGTCCTCTAACGTCTTGGTTTCCTATCCTACTTCTCTTTTCTTAAGCATAATTTCAGTCTACCACTTTCTCAACCTTTCTATTCCTGCTTTCTTCCAATCTCTCTCGTTTTTCCCTCCATTCTCATCACCCCAGAAAATGCTCCCTTCCATTTTCTCATATTCCTCATTTTGTCCTTCTTTATTAACAATCTTCAATTTAACTATCCAGAATCATTCATTTCTCCTCCTTCGTTTTAGTAGTCATTACCTTAACCCTCTTCTACATTACCGCCTCCAGTTTCCATCTCTTCTAGTTAGCCTTTCCCTTATTCAACATGTTTTACGCCTGCTCCAGTTTCTCCTACTTTTAGTGGGTCTTTCACCTTTCATTTTCTGTACTCCTTTTCATTGTTTGCCTCATTTAGTCTCTTCTTCCCATTAATTATCTGTCACTTCCAGTATTCGTTTCCTGCTCCGCCTAAGTCCTTGTACACCTTTGCTGTTTCTTCCTTTCGTGAACTCGTCAACGAATAGTTGTTGCCTGATCTTCAACTTCTCCTTCACCCCAATTATTCCCACATCTCCATCCCATTTATTCCCTCATCCTTCATCCCACGTATATTTTCTTCGTCCCCACTTCATCTCTATCCTTCACCTTATTCATTCTCCATCCCATTTATTTCGTATCCTTCACCCCAAATCTTAATTCTCATTTAATGCATATTCTTCACCCCATTTTTATTTCCTTCTTCCTGCTATTTATTCCCTATATCCTTCATTAACTTATTCTCTATCCTTCACCCCCATTTAATCCACACTATCCATCTCATTTACTCTCTTTCATACCAATTATTTCTATCTCCACAACCATGTAATCCATACCCTTCACCCCATTGATTCTCCATTATTTATCTGTTTATTCCCCGTCCTTCACTTCACTTACCCATTTCCTTAATCCCCATTTAATCTCTACCCTTCACCCCGATTATTCTCTATTTTTCATTAACGTCATTCCGTGTCCTTCACCCCACTTATCCACTTTCTGTCAACCACCATTGAATCCATGTCCTTCACCCCATTTATTCACTTTCTTCATACCATTTATTCCTTATCCTTCGTCCCCCATTCCATCCATATCCTTCACCCTCGTTTATTTCCCATTCTTTATACCATTTATTCCTCATCTTTCACCCCTATTCTTCATCCCCATGAATTCATCTTTCTTTATCTAATTTATTACCACCTATTACATTGTTTTCCAGACCTCCCCTCCCCCCTACTCGTCTTGCCCCTCCCTATCCATCCAAACTTCTCTCTCCTTCCCTTCTTCACTAATTTACTGTTATCCTACGCTTCCTATTCTTCTTCCTCCTTACCTTTCCCCTAATGTCTTCTCATCTTATTCTCACTCCTTAATCGCCCTTTTTTCCTTACCCCCCCTTTTCCTTCTTAATTAAGTATTCACCCCCTCTTTCCTACCTTACTCTCCCCTTCCTGCATTTTTTTCTCACTCTAGCTGGACTCTCTTCTCCCTCAGCCTCGTCTGTTGTTTTTTCCTATTCAACCCCCATTATCTCTCTCTCTCTCTCTCTCTCTCTCTCTCTCTCTCTCTCTCTCTCTCTTCTTACAACCTCCTGATCCCGTGAGGGAATTGATTGGCTAAAGTGGATGATGGTAATCCGTCGACATCTGATCGCTCAGGACAAATCATGATTGGACCAAACTCCCGAATTTTAGACCAATCATCTACCCATGGAGGTAGGACGGGTGACGGGTCTCATGTGGGTGAATGGATGAAATGGCGACGTGTGGGTGGGGGTTGTTACGTTGTTCCTGTTGCCTGCTCTCACCCAGCGAGTGGTTGGGAGTAGGGTGAGGAGGGAGTAGCAATTGGGTGAGTTGGGTGAGGGATGCAGAAGAGATGATCGTCACGAAGGAAAAAAGCAAGAAGTTGGACGTCTTTGGAGACAAATGGAACAAATTGAAAATCTAAAAAAAATAAAATGATTAAGACAAATATAGGAGATACTTTTATTAACACGCAAATATGTGTAACATAAGAATAATATATATAATTAAAAACAAATTTACTGATAGTATGTTTAACAGAAATACGAAACTGATCTCAGATGGAAAATTACGAAACAAAAACAAAAATACTGCTATGACGACACTCAAAAGTACGAAAAACTATGGAGAAAAAATTTCTCAAAAATAAAATACGTTCAAATTCTGTCGTTTAGAAAAACTAAAACGAAGAAATTCTAAGTAAATTAAAAAACGAAGATGTTAAAAAATGAATGTGCAGCTAAAATGAAATGTATCGAGGTAACAATAATTCTATCATGAACCAGATGACCTGACCTGGGCTCTAAATAGATGCACATAATTCAGTCCCAGTCCCACAAACCGAGAATATCAGGGGAAACAAAAACCAGCGAGTGGGTCTGACCTTTCCTCAGTCTTCTGAACTTCCTTCACTTCCTCTCTTTGTGAAGAACGACCCGTCTTATTGGTTTTTAGATTGCCCGGCTTTCGTTACTTTCTTTTCCCATTCCACCATTTATTCTTTATTTCATGTAAACGCTGAAGGTAGAACTGGTCAAGTCACAGTCCTTGTTCAGAAGGAAGGCCGAGGAAATAATGAAATAGAATAGAAACAGTCACACAAACCACACAGAAATATAGATATGCGGATAAAGGTATGAGAAATAGTTGACAAGAAAAAGAGGCTCACAAATTGAAAATTAATCATAGAGAATATAGCAAGAATCTTGGTAAACAAAGTGAGAATATGGATATATACGTATAAGTGACAGTATGGCACGGGTATTGAACGGTGAAAGGTTATAAGCTGAAAAACAATTATAACAGAAAAATGCATACGGACAAAATACGGAAATGAATATTCGGGATACTGAATACAATCGAGTTTTATACAGACAATATAGAACTACACTTGTTCTTGGTAACAGTATAGCAAGGAGTGGTGGGGGAGGGAGGCGAGCGTGTATGAGTAAAACAATTCAAGAAATAAAAACACGAGAAGCCGTGATAAAGTGTGGGTCTCCAACCATAAAATACATAAAAGGCCATTGAGTCAAAGCCCCAGGATCGGGGGCCAGGAGAGAAACGCGACAATACTACTGTCGACGGGAATACAATACAAAATCTCTCTGGCGGAACAAAACACAAGAAAGGATTGTCGTAAGCGGAGAAGTTATTGTCTCCTGGTTTATGTAATAGATAGGGATGGACAGAAATAAGACTTTCCCATTATGCAACAGCTTACAATAAAGACGCCGTGCTTACGTACATGCATACGATATTTATATATATCATACTAATATATATATATATATACACACACACACACACACATAATATATATATATATATAATTCTATATATATATATATATATATATCGAACAATCCCTAGAGAGAAACAACAAAAAGGCAGTGTGTGAGTGTGTGTGTGTGTATATATATATATATATAATATATATATATATATATATATATATATATATATATATATATATATATATCAAAGAACCAACAGATAGTGCAGTCTGTATATATGAACTGAACTTTATACCATTTGTAGCCTTCAACAATATATGTACATTGAGTTGGTAGTCCCGAGTTCGATTCCTCGCTCTGCCAACGTGGAACCAGAGGAATTTGTTTCTGGCGATAGAAATTCATTTCTCAATACAATGTGGTTCAGATCCCATAATAAGCTGTAGGTACCGTTGCTAGGTAACCAGTTGATTCCAGGTCACGTAAACATATCTAATCCTTCGGGCCAGCCATAGGAAAGCTGTTCATCAGTTCAGTGGTCTGGTTAAACTAAGATATACTTAAATTTTTTGGTATTGCAATGAAAACCCATTTTTCTATGTATCGTGCCCCCATCTCCACACCCCCCCTCTTTCTCTCTCTCTATCATCATTTTCTGTTAGCTAAACTTTGTCGTGTCTAAATTTTCTGTTCTTCTGTCTGGCCATCATCGGCTTTCTCTCTTCATCCAGAGACAGCGAGAGAAAGAGGACTGAATGAAAAGAAAGCCGATGATGGACAGACAGAGAAAAATCTGAAAATCCAGACTCAAAAGTTTCAGCCAACAGAGAGAGAGAGAGAGAGAGAGAGAGAGAGAGAGAGAGAGAGAGAGAGAGAGAGAGTACTGCTTCTCTCTCCATTCATATAATAAGGAACAGTAATATGCATAACTCAGCAATCCAATCCCTTCCTTCATCCTCACCTATCTCCTCCCACAGCACTAACCCCCAACACACCCTCCTCTCCTCCACCCACACCCCACCCCTTATCTAGCGTTATGAATCACTGCTTCAGCTTAAGGCGCCCGCAACTAATGGGGGGGGGGGGGGGGTAGGGGGGGGGGTCATAATGTTGATTTATCCAGACCCTAATAGTGATATATCGGCCCCCTTTCACCTTCAGGACTACTATGCCCTAGTTCTGAGGATGCTAAAAAGGGCGGACTTTCTGTAACGTGAGTGAGTCTGTACGTTATTTAGATATATTTTTCATGCATCTGATATATATATATATATATATATATATAATATAATATAATATAATATATATATATAGTGTGTGTGTGAATGATAAATGTGTGTGTAAATTTACATTATTCTGTTAAAACAGGATGCGTCTTAAGTATAAAAAGGCCCATTAAAAACACATTGGTTTAAAGCTAAAGAATATATTTCGTGGTCTGACTTACCACCATTAACAAGCTTGTTAATGGTGGTAGTCTGACCACCGAAATATATTCTTTAGTTTTAAACCAAGCAGTGGTTTTCATTGGGCCTTCTATACTTTACACACACACATATATATATATATATATATATATATATGTATATATATATATATATATATATATATATATATATATATATATATATATATATATATATATATATTATTAATTAACACACGAATGAGAGCAAATTTCTATTCGTGCAATTGTACGTGCGACTGATCGTCTATGTATGTGTACGATTTATGTGAATGACCATACATTCGTGCACTATATACTATATTCGTGGGACTGAGCGTGCATTCGTGTAAGACGTGCATGCCAATGAGCGTCTCCTCTTCTGCTTCATGTGAGTGACCACTTGCTCGTGCATGTCAGTGAGAGCGTGTTCGTGTATCTTTTGAATACAGGCAAGCACCAATTCATCTACTTCCTGTATTTCAGTAAGCGTTTATCTGTGCATATATTATATGTTTATGGAGTGTAATCATGTTCATTTATTATATTTGCACGCATGCAATTGAGTATTATAGCGAGTAAATATTCCTCATGGATATATAATAGCAGAAAACACACACATACACATACATATATGTACTATGTAATATATATATATATATATATATATATATATATATTATATATATATATATATATATATATACATATACATGATTCATGCATGCATATGTATGTATATGTACATATAATATAAATATATAAGCGCTCACAATATTAAAAGGATGATGATTAAAAACTCCACCACCTTAGCACACCATACTGGTAAAATACATACGTAAAACATAGAGAGAGAGAGAGAGAGAGAGAGAGAGAGAGAGAGAGAGAGAGAGAGAGAGAGAGAGAGAGAGAGACCTAATTTCAGCTCTGTTCCTGCTGAATCTAATATGTATCTCTTTCCACAATAACAAAACTACAAATTAGTAGACAATGATGTAAAATACAAAAATTATATAAAAACGTACTTCGCTATAAGTGGCTGACACAGCATTAAGAAATCACTATACAAAATATATTGATACAAATTGTTGCCAAAAAAGAAGAAATAACATTACAAATAAAACACGAAAAGATAAGCACAAGGAGGATATTAACCTCAGAATAAGGAATGCCTTGCAACCAAAAATAAATGGATGTGGTAAGTTGCCAAATTCACAAAACAACGAGAAATGATCTGATGAGAAAAACAAAATATCATCTGAAAAACAAAACTAAATTATTAAAAAAAATGAGCTTTATAAAAGAGAAAGTACATAAGCAGATCATAAGTAAAAGGAAATAACACTTTAAAAAAAATGAAGGAACCCCATTACAAATAAAAAATGACAAGAACCCCTATTACTTCGTGCCCTTGAGCATCCTAGACAACTAAACCCCGTTTTTTACCTCATCCCCGACGCGAGTGCCATGTCCCTGGGAAAGAACCGACAAAACCTACTGCAGAGTTCCTCTCCTCCACCTTCCGAGGAGAGTCGCTGATGAAAAAGGACGCCCTACTTCCTGTGAACAATCCTTTTGCAGGAGAATCAGAAGAATCTCCTCTCGCTCTCTCTCTCTCTCTCTCTCTCTCTCTCTCTCTCTCTTTTGGACATACCGTTTAGGCTCTGTCTTCTACTAATGCCACTGCTAACCTTTCTACTACTACTTACCGATGGGTCAGTGGTCAAAAGTCGCAGAACACCGTTGTTTCAGAGGTTCGAATCCCACTTGTGACGAAGCACTTGCCAATTATAATTCCCCTTGTGAGCAAGTTATTCCCGAGGTACAGTGAATTGAATATTAATCGATATTTGTGGCTTAATATTTGTGTTTGTATTGTTTGGTGCTTTTTTACGTTGCATGGAACCATTGGTTATTCAGCAACGGGACCAACGGCTTTACGTGACTTCCGAACCACGTCGAGAGTGAACTTCTATCACCAGAAATACACATCTCTCACTCCTCAATGGAATTGCCGAGAATCGAACCAGCGACCACCGAGGTGGGACGCTAATACCATACCAACCACGCCGCTGAGGCGCTTTAATGTTTGTGTACATTAGAACTTGGCTTAATATTCGTGAACATAAAAACTGTCCCTGTATACGTGACAAAAATTCATATTTTACGGAAATTCCTTGAAATCTGATCTCTCTTGTGACAGCGAATTCATTACTATTTTTGGTATGGATTATTTCCACTGTTGTTATAGCAGATTCACATCAACCGTGCATTTGATGTCTAGGCCCGTCTCTTACGACGCTCCTGATTGGCTGTTGATAAGCCAATCACAGGGTTGGAAACTCTAAGTCTCTCTCGAGAGTTCACATAGGCAGGATATATGTTCCACCTTTCCTGAAAGACGAATCCCTCAGGAGAGTGGAAGCATAGATCCTACCCATGTGAACTCACTCTCTCTCTCTCGAGTTTCCAGTCCTGTGGTTGGCTTATCAACAGCCAATCAGGAGCGTCGTAAGGGACTGGCCTAGACGTCAAAAGCACGGTTGATGGGAATCTAATATAGTACTACTTTTATTGCTGTTTCTGCCTACACTGCACTAATGCCCCTCCTGACACCGCCCTGCTACTGCTCCGTTAGCAGTGTTCCTACTGCTGTTCCTGAGGTCAAGTATTATACTATTCCCTCTGCTACTGATGGAAAAATTTATCATTTTCCTAATAAATGTGCTTCTAATTATTAAAAATAAACGAGACAGTAAATAAACTAAAAAATCTGACAGGGAGTGATAAAAAAGGAAGAGTATGAGATCATCTTGAGAGAGAGAGAGAGAGAGGAGAGAGAGAGAGAGAGAGAGAGAGATACACCAACACTTTAAGTAATCTATTTGAATGAGCTCTCCGGGAAGCAAGAACCTTGAAATGTAAATAAAGAAACGAGTAAAAACATTCTCCTATGATTACCCAGATGGAACAACACAGGAACCACCAGGGGCTTACGTGGATATAGCAGACAATTCGCCATATATAACCCAAAAGGCAGCGTGTGTGCGTGAAATGAACCTAAGTTTAATATCCAACACCTACTATTTCTGCACTCTTATTAAAAGCACCCCCCTCCCTTCTACTAAAGATAATCATTTTCATATTTGCACTCTTACCGCAGATGTCCGGCCCCAATATTTACGCAAGGAAATGAGGATTTAAAAAGTGTGTTGGGGGGAGAGAGACCGAGAGCCCGATTTGCATTCAAATTGAAGCCATTTCAAAAAGGGGCTCTAGATGTTTGGGGGCGGTCGCGCCGGAAATTCTTGAAATTCTCCAACATAGCGTCACCAACACGGCATCGCCAACAAAAGGCGAAACGACTCAGGAAGTCTCCTGGAGTGATTCAGGAAATTGCGAAAATGCTATTTATTTTTAAGGTTTATCACTTTATATTATTTGGCAACCATCATACACATCATTTAGCACTTTCGTTTATATTTGTCTGGAGACAGTACAAATGTGTTGTTACATACATACATAATACATACATACATACACACTGTGCTATATAATATATATATATATATATATATATATATATATATATATATATATATATATATATATATCTAAAGAGGTGAAAGAGGGGGAATGGCTAATAATATGTTTAAAGTGTTTTATATAATAATAAAGTCACATAGCTCTACTCGCCTAGAGACAAGGGGTGGTACACTGCAAAGTTCACATGGGAGAGAAGGGTATTTGCTGAACAAGCAACTTGTCTCAGAGGTCGTTCCCCGTTTGCGAGGCATGTGCATTCGTTTGTACGCGTATTACAGGCCTACTGGTTCAGGGTACTTGTGGAAGACGCATTCTTTGTGCAAAGGAGAGAACAAGCGGTTGCTCGAAGTGTCGGGAGAAAACGCCACCGAAAAGGTAAGACACGTTCTATAAAAACTTAGAAAATCTGTTACCTTTTGGAAAAGAGAGAGAAGTGTGGAAATATTCTCTTTACGTAAATACTTTGAAAAGAGTGACGTGGGGTGTCTATATAACTATTATCTTTATTACAGATGGGTCCGATTCCATGGTTGATTAGGAATGGGATTCTCTAACTGATAACTGACGAATACTAGACAATGTGACTTGTTTGGGGTTTGAGAGTGTAACCTTAGTCCGGAAGGTAGAATGTTATCTTATTGGTTTTCTTTATGGGCAGATTTGGGTATTTATGCCATTATGACTTGTTAATCATTTTGTTCTTTGTTATAACCAATTGCTTTGGGAAATAAATGATATTTTTTATATTTACGCAGTCTTAATAAGCCTCGTGACATCTTACAGACAGGGCACCGTTGGCAACAGGTAAGAGTTCCCAGTTTGTGTAGTTTAGGGAATAAAGGGGGGCTTAACATATATATATATATATATATATATATATATATATATAATATATATATATATATATATATATATATATACAACATTCATTCTTTGTCAGGAATCCTTCACTCAACCAAAAACAATGGAAATGAGTAAAAAAGACACCTGCCTTCAACGTGTAAACAAGTTATGAGCCAGGAAAAACAAAAGCAGGTAAAGGATGCAGAAGTTGGACAGTTGAAGCAGGAAGCAATCACTGAGCCGTTTTACCCAGTAATACTAATTTCCAAGGAATAGATTTAGGAGAAAGTGGACTGACGGGTGTTGCAAAGTCGCCTTCTT
Source organism: Macrobrachium nipponense (assembly GCF_015104395.2). Taxonomy (NCBI): domain Eukaryota; kingdom Metazoa; phylum Arthropoda; class Malacostraca; order Decapoda; family Palaemonidae; genus Macrobrachium; species Macrobrachium nipponense. The sequence continues at coordinate 36,929,327 of NC_061088.1, read as the reverse complement.
TATCTTATGAAAGCAACAAAGGATAAGAACCTAATTCCAACACAAGGCTTTAGTAGGTAAGACGAAGAAAATAATTTGTGGCAAGTAAACAGAACACAAAGATTTTTTTAATACCTATTTAGTAACGTGTACAATGTGGCCTCTCAAAGACAAATTAGAAGAAACCTAGACACCGAAATATCGTTAGAAATGAGGGGTTCAGTTAAATTCCTATTAACATGTATCTGAAGAACTGCATGAAATATTAAATAGTTATAAGAAGAAAATATTCTAAGAAATCCAGTTCACTTAGAAAACAGTTAATAGATCAAGAGAAGAGGGTTGGGAGGTCAATGAAAAGTGGTGAGGCTTCAGTCATTAACAAAGTAAGGATAGGAGATGAGGCGCACGTCACAGCCAGATTAAGTGAGAACGCCCTGAGGAACACCACTACAGATAAGGAAGGGGACAGATGTACTGTCAACGACAGTTGTTGTTTTCGATGAAGCTAGCCATATGCCAGCACGGACTCTTGCTCATAGAGCAGCCCGTAAACATGGAAAGTTGTCAACGACAACATAGGAAAAGAAAGGGACAATATACTTGAATCAATTTCACTAAGGGAAGGAGTGAAGCCATAACTAAAGTCTATTAAATATCTTGGAGATATCAGTTGTGACGAAATATGATTCCCGAAGATCCATAGAGATAATGAACAAACATCAGTGATACCTGAAAAGTCATCAGTAGATTTCACTACACGGTAGCCATGCTGGTGACCTGAAAGCGGAGGGTTAGATTCAAGGTCTTTAGTAACAGTAGAAGTTAAGGCAAGAGGATAGTAAGTTTTAAGGTAATTAGAGCAGTCACCTGTCTTAAGGAAAGATTGAACTAGACCAGGGGTGTCAAACTCAAATCATTTCGAGGGCCAATTATGCACTTGGTTATGGTCTCGAGGGCCATCAAAGATTTGGTAATTACTTATTCCTTATGACTCATTTATTAAGATTTGCAATAAAAGAGCCTTATTGCCAGCAATTATAATATGAAATAAATTGATAAATTATTGTCATATGAATGAAAGGTAAAACTTATTATGTGTCTCGTTTTAACAGTTTAGTAACTTTAGCTAAATTTCCTCAGTTCTAACAGTTATAGTAGCACGAGTTGACAAATCTCTTGGCACCTCGCTGGCCACTAAGACCATCCCGCGGACCATGATTTTGACACCACTGAACTAGACAATGTTTTCATGAGGAGGAATAAGAACAGGATTAACAGGATTAGTAATAAGGTAAAAGACCACGTAGCACCATTCGCTCTCAGCGGAGCGGTTCCAGAAGGTGCTACACTTTCGATACTCAATGGTATCTTGAGAATACACTCCTCGCCTCTTGCCCTACCATCCACTCCAGCTGCAGCCCCTAACAGTCTACTGATTGTCAGGTGCCTCATTAGCAACAGTCACTCCTAGGCCCTTTTCTTGGGGGTTGAGGATACCACCGAGCACATCACAATATCCACAACACGCACACATACACATACACACATACACACACACACACACACATATATATATATATATATATATATATATATATATATTACTATATTTATAGTATTATATATTATATATCATATAATATATATATTGGTTGCTTGATGTGAATGACGTCATAATGACTATGTTAATTAGCGGAGGAAATAAATAATTAATGCTAAAAAAAGAATAAATAGATACATAACTTGATATACGTCACCACCCAGTTCATATAGGCTCAAATTCTACAATTACTGGGACGTACTAAAATATTCTACAAGTAGTATACAATTTCACTCAAAGATGAACATGGGTAAAACACATAGGATACTTAATTAATTTTTAAATATAGTATTTCTTGTTTATCATTATTATTTTCATTAATTCTATAGACGTGTTTCGAACTAGGAATGTTTGAACCGATTGTTGTCATTACCACCATTATATTACAAATTTCATAAGATTATTCCCGTCATTGCAGTGGTAATAAGATATAAAACATCATTATTTCAATAATATATACCAGGGTTGTTCTCGGTTGTTCTTAATGAAGATGATAAAGCTTATTTTTAATAAGTTTATCTTCAATGTAATAAATATGAGTGTGAGTCATCTTCCCCTCAAGAAGGCATCCACAAGAGCGATCCTTTTCCACAGCTCGACACGTTTACTGAATCGCTCTCTCTTAGAATCTCTCTCGACTCGCTTTATCGCACCATCTTTCTCCTCAATTTCCCCCACAAAAAGACATTTCAGTCCCATCCGCTCCGCAATTCCGCACATACTGGGCCACCTCATTCATTCGCCCCGTGTTTTTCTCTTTATTTCTATCCTCGGTTCTTTCGTATTATACTGTTTCCAGATTTACTCTTGAGTTTTACGTCCTGTACGTCCCCTCTGCTCATTCTTCTCTTATTTTTTCTGTTTTTATCGTTTGTTCTACTTCTCCTCGTGTTTCACTATTTTCATTTTTATTTTCCCTTCGAAAGGTCTCTTTTCCCTGGTTTTCAATATTGGTCTTATCTTCATTTCCTTTATGTTCTCTATTGAATATTTCTGAATGTCCACTTCCTTTAGCACCTCTCCTTCGATTATACTTTTGACCATACTACTACTACTTTTATTTCTTATCTTAATTTCATCTTTCTCCTAGTTTACTCTCCTTTCTCTTATGGATGCGTTCGCAACCATTCTGTAATGTCTCGAGTTCGACCCAAGCGCGGATGATGAAGCAATATGGACCGGCTTTCTTTAATCGCCTTACTCTCTCTCTCTCTCTCTCTCTCTCTCTCT